>NW_021318950.1:345291-370337 GCF_001605985.2 Dendrobium catenatum | reverse complement strand
GTTGCTGCAGACGAGGTTAGAGAAGCCGGTGATGGCTTGGTGGCTTGTGTAAGGTGGAGTTGAGCTCGGTCGCTAGACTCGGAGCCGGATCCGGAGCGGACGCTGTCGTCGGATCTATGCGGATCGTGAGAGTGTTGCACGCGGAAGAGGGCAGCTCGGTCGTAAGTTTCGAGCACTGCTGGCAGGTATGCAAATCTTCTTGTGGTTGGAAAGAAGCAACGGAAATCTTGTTGGCTTATTGAATCAAGAAGAGCTGGTTACGTACAGAGCGGACGAGTTCCGCGTGGTTGCAGGAGGCGAACCTCCAGGTGGCCGGAGAAAGAAAGGCCCAGGCAGAAGCCCGGCTGGGCTTGGTGACGTGACTTGTTCGCGTGAGGCGAACGTCCATGTGGGCGGAGGTTCACCGAACTCTGTGCAGAAGAGGCCGGAGGCACCGTACGTGTGCTTCTGGCAGGGTTCGCCGGATCCGGTGGCAGAGCTTCTGGCCGGAGGCGAGTGAAGCACGTCGGTGAGTCTTGGTCGGCGTGGGCTTCAGGAGGGTTGGCTAGTGTCAGCCGGAAATGAAGGGTTGGCTAGTGTCAGCCACAAAGAGTGATCATTCTTGATCCAAGAAAACAACAAGGGAGAGAAAGAACTTGTATGGAGTTCTTGTCCGTTCATGCTTCTTGATCGGAAGGAACAACGTGCAAATTGGTTTTTGACCGGGAGGAATAGCAGGCCGGTGACGCAAGAAGTGAAGCCGGAGGAGGAGGCCGACTGGGATCCTCCGGCTGGGAGGTCAGGAGCTAGCGGGAGGCTACAGCAGGCAGCTCGTGACCTTCTTGATCGTGAGCAAGGCACTGACCGGAGATGCGCACGGACGGATTGGCCGTGGGTTGCACGGGCTGGGAGCTCGTTTGGCGTCGGACGAAAGCCAAAACCGGGAGTTTTGAATCGCCAGAATTAGAGCGGAAGTGCTCTAGATAAACAGACGCCGGACTTGGTTCAGCGGGGTTGCCGGAGGCGCGTGAGGCAGCACTTGTGTCTGCTGCAGACCGGAGAAAGGAAGCAGAAGATCGGAGGCCGGGAGCAGGAGTCTCGTGTGGCTCGAGACCGAACGCAAGCAGGAGATTGAGGTTTTCACGGCTGAAGCCGGAGTAGGCTTTTAGATCTTGAAACCAAGAAAGTTCCGTGAGGTGGAGCTGCTGGCTGGAGGCGTCGAAGGCGGATTTGCTAGACTTTGGGAGCGGCTCGGAGGAGAACGAAGCTGAAGTACAGCTGGAGCGGAATCGAGCCCGAACGGGGTTCGCTTGGAGACTGACGGGATCGCGCGAATGTTGCACACGAAAGCGGGCTGCAGACCGCGGCGGCTGGCTCGTGCGATCCTTGCAGTAAGAGAGAATGGGATAGGGACATCCTGTTGTTCTTGCCGATTGGTGAAGTGCTTGGCTTGGTATTTTGTTCAAGTGACACGGTGGATGTGTTTTTTGAGGTGGTGTTTTCTACTTCATGTGGAGTGCAGCCATAGGCGAGAGAGCCTGACGGGAGCTCATTGCACGAGCTGAGCAAGCTAGCCAGAGCTTGTGATCGCGCTGGACTCGCGAGAGGCAATAGATCGGTTTGGATCTTTGAGGTGGAGTGTTGGACTTCAGGTGGAGTCCGGGAGACATTCAAGGTGGAGTCGACATGTTCTTGAGCTGTGCTGGGAGTGGATGGCACTGGCGGAAGACACGTAGGGCGCTAGCCGGACGTGGCAGTGCAGGGCGTGGGATTGTGACGACCGAAGAAGATATGTCGGGTGTGAGAGCTAGAGAGGACTAGGTCTTTGTTAACGGCTGGTTCTTTGAGCTTCTTGTGGAAGAGAAGATTTGAGGAGTGAAATCTTGGGATTTTTGTGTGAAGGTGTACCCTTCTTGTTCTCCTCTGGTTTGGTCTTCGTCTCTGAAAGGCAATAGGATTGATTGCCGGTTGGAAGCTGCTTGTGCCGTAAGATCTTGATCCTTAGCTGAACGCTGGAAGTGCAGGTGAGCTGATAACTGCTGTGCTCTTGATTTTTTGGGGTTACATCCCTTGGTTTACCTGACTTATCGTTCTTGGTTGTTCTTTATGAACAGTTGATTTCTTGTGTAAATCTAGGACCAAGGTGGAGATTGTTGGGTATTGTTCCTAGATTTAGGTTGTTTAGGCATGTATAGCCTTTTGTGTTGTTTTTGTATAGCATTAGGTGCCTATAAGTATAAGCCTTGTGTCTTGTAATAGTTATGGTTTAGAAATTAAAGATTTCTGTTTGGCTGCCTCCCTCTTCCCTTCTCTTCGCTCCCTCCTCCTCTCTCAACTTCAAGAAGAGGAAGTGATCTTCCTCTCTGCAGCAAGTTGGATTCAACATTTGGTATCAGAGCCTCGTTGAGGCAATCTCAATGTGGAGGAGAGGAGGTTTCTTGATTGAAGAAACATTTCGGATCGGAAGAGGGCTGTGTCGGTTTTGCTCGGCGTTGGGTCAGAGTCGGGTCGGAGAATCCGACCGCATTGGTTTGGCTCGGCGAAGGGAACAAAGCAAGGCCGCACGCAGGCTGTGCGGGTGAAGCGGGATCAGCCCGTAAGTTCTTGATCGCAGACTGGACAAGGCGATTGGAGATCTCGCACGGTTGGCGTCAAAGGTGCTGGCCGCAGGAGGGTCGCACGCTCGTCTGGCATGGTCGATCGCGCGTATGGTGTGAGGGGATCAGCCCGCTAGAATTGGTCGCGGGATCAGCCCGCATTTTCGATCGGGATCCAAGAAGGCAAGAAGAAGGACCCACGTTCGGGCAAAGCGGCCTGGTGCCGCAACCGAAGGCGAGTGAAGCACGTCGACGAGTCTTGGTAGGAGTGGGCTTCCGGCGAGTTGGCTTGTCGGCGGACTGGGGCTGTCGAATGCAAGAAGAGTAGAGCATCGACGTCCTTCTTGGAAGGGCAGACGTTGGGGCGGCCATGTAAAAAGAACAGTGAAAGATACTGTTCGGGATGTGCAAGAAGACGGCGACGACATTTCCGAAGATGAAGTCGATGGCGTCGTCGATGTTGGTGGTTTCCGGTGACGCATGAAGGACGTAGTTTTTGCGATTTGATTGCAAAATCAAAATCGGAGGAAGAAAGACCGCCTCTTGATCGAGAGCACGAATGGTTGGCGTCAGACCGAGCGGCAAAGGTGGTCGCGCGTGCGATCATGCCGGCGGGAGAAAGCAAGTCACGCGGAGAAGGCCTTCATTTTGCGGCGAGCTGGCCGGAGTCAGTCTAGTGTGTGCTGTGCAGGATTTTTCTCGTGTTCTACTCTGACGGGAGGCGGATGTGTAGCCTTGTGCAAGAATCTCGATTGTCTTGCCGGACTTGGGACTTCCATGGAATCCAGACAAAAGAGCTTGGCTTGATCACGTGAGTACGCGGCAAGAAGCGAGATCATGGATGGTGGCTTTGTTGCATGGGCTGCTATTTTGTAGGCAGTGAAGCCGGACGTGAAGGAGCTGAAGTGGGTTTCTTGATCGAAAGATGGATCCACGTTGGGTAATGCAGCAGAAGATCTGAGGCCAGGTGCAGGAGTCTCGTGTGGCTTAAGACCGAACACAAGTAGGAGATTGAGTTTTGCACGGTTGAAGCCAGAGAAGGCTTTTAGATCTTGAAACCAAGAAGGTTCCATGAAGTGGAGCTGCTGGCTCAGAGGCGTCGAAGGCGGATTTGCTAAACGTTGTGAGCGGCTCGGAGGCGAACGAATCTGAAGTGAACTTGGAGCGGATCTGAGCGGGAAATGTCCGATCGAAGACGAATGACGGAGCTCATGAAGGTGTTGGTTTCTTGATCGATAGCGGACGGAGCGGCTGCCGTGAGCACAGCCGTCAAGAGCTAGTTTGCACGCAAGAAGCTGGAGGTGGCTTCGGCAAAGGTGTGAAGGGTTTGCGCGTGGGCTTCTTGATCAGCAGGAGGTGGCGTCACAGGTCTCGCAAACACGCGAGGAAGGATGGCGTCGGGTTTGTGGCGTTTAAGTCGGCCGGAGGCACCATGTGCTTCCTGGGGGGTTCATCGTATTCTTGAAGAGAGAGGCTGAGGGATTTTCTACTGTCGACGACCACAGCAGCCATCGTCTAGCGAAAGCTTGAGGAGGATTTTGACGTTGATCTGACGGACAAGAAGATGTTCATTCGGGAATCAAGAAGAGTCGGTTAGGAGCACAGAAGTGCAGTTTGAAGCTCGGGCAGTGCAAAAGCCGGCTTAGCACTGGGTTGAGGCAGGCGGACCGATTTTGTAGCAAAAGGTGGTCACGGAATCAGGAGAGAACGGAGGACGGAGCAGTAGGCGGAGCACGGACGGCGGAGGCCGTCTTGGCTGTTGGATTTGCACACAAGAAGATGTTTGGATGTCAGATTTGCGTGGTTTGGTCGTCGAACTTGGTTCGGCAGGAGAAGCCGGAGATGGCTTGGTGCCTCACGTAAGGTGGTCCGGAGCAGTGTCGCATGGCCCAGCGACCTGGTGACGCGATTTAGTTCACGTGAGGCGGACTGGCGCCGGGCGGAGACGGTAGTCGGAGGCAATTTTAGCTTAGAGATGACGTCGGGATTGCTCTGTTTGATCGTAGAAGCAGGCTGGGGGTTGCTAGAATCGTGTGAGGCAGTGCTGGTACGCGCTGCCTGCTAGGAGCTGATTCTTGATCTCCCGATAGAAGCCGGACGTGGCTTCGGCGGCGACTTGATGCCGTGATTTGAAGATCATTCGGACAGATAGAGCTAGCACGGTAGTTGGGACGGACGCGAGATCCATTTATCGTGAAGAAAGGCATGCGATCTTGACGCGGGCGGCTAGCAGCACTGGTGTGTGCTGCAGACTGGAGCAAGAAAGGAAGTCAGTCGGAGGCGTGGTGTGTGCTGGCTGAACGAACGAAAGCCGGAAGCCAGAGGAGGCTTCGGCGGCGGCCTGGTGATGCAATCTGAAGCTCACGAGGGAGTTGAGTTCGTGGCTGGTGTTGTGTGTAAGGAAAGCCCGAGGCAAGCTACTTGTTCTTGTGTAAGGCTGGTGACAGGTCCGGCGAGCAAGCCGACGTGAGGGCTGTGGTCGGGCTTGTGGAGGTGTCGCCGGCCTGCAGAGCAAAGAATTGTGTGATTTGGATGCTAGACTTGGTTCAGCGGGGTTGTCAGAGGCGCTTGAGGCAGCACTGGTGTGTGCTGCAGACTGGAGGCGGTGCCAGGAGAAGTCGAAAGCTGGAGTTCGGCGGTGAGACGGGATCGTGCAGGTGTTGCACGCGAACGCAGGCTACAGACCGTGGCGGCTGGCCTGGCGCGGTTGACTGAAAGAGAGTAGCGTGGGCTTCTTGATCGGGAGAGCAGGATGACGCTCAAGGCGTTGCGACTGGGGAAAGTTACCATAGGACCGTGAGGAGTGCGGTCGCGGTGATCCTAGTGCGTGACTGGTCCGATCGGAGGTGGATTGGAGTGGGGTGCTTCAGAAGGTACCGGAGAAGACCGACGACAGAGCTGCTGGCTGATGGTGTTGATGATTTTTATTGAAAGAAAATTGTCAAGGAATGCAGATCAGAGATGGAGTAGTGGATTCCATTTTTGGTCATCGAGAAAATGAATGAGGTCGTGGATGAATGGTCTGGTAGTCAAGATCGAAAAGGATTGGAGATCCTTGCAGCTCATGGGGAGCAAGGTGGAGTGCAACCATAGGCTGATAGAGCCTGACGGAGCTCATTGCACGAGCTAAGCAAGCTAGCCAGAGCTTGTGATCGCGTTGGAGTCGCGAGAAGCGAAAGATTGATTTGGATCTTTGAGGTTGAGTGTTGGACTTCAGGTGGAGTCCAGGAGACATTCAAGGTGGAGTCGACATGTTCTTGAGTTGTGCCGGGAGTGTGGAGCGCCTGGAGGTGCGCATGGCACTGGCGGAAGACACGCAGGGCGTTGGCCGGACGCGGCAGTGCAGGGCGTGGGTTTGTGACGACCGGAGAAGAAATGTTGGGTGTGAGAGCAAGAAAGGGTGATATCTTTATTAACAGATGGTTCTTAAGCTTCTTGTGGAAGAGAGATGATTTGAGGAGTGAAATCTTGGAATTTCTGTCTGAAGAAGGTGTACCCTTCTTGTTCTCCTCTGGTTTGGTCTTCGTCTCTAAAAGGCAATAGGTTTGCCTATTGGAAGCTGCTTGTGCCGTAAGATCTTGATCCTTAGCAGAACGCTGAAGTGCAGGTGAGATGATACCTACTATGCTCTCGAGTTTTTTGGGGTTATGTCCCCTGGTTTACCCGACTGATTGATTCCTGGTTATTTTTTTAAGAACTATTGATTTCCTTTCTATGTAAATCTAGGACCAAGGTGGAGATTTGTTGGTCTTTGTTCCTAGATTTAGGTGATTTAGGCTTGTAAAGCCTTGTGTGTAGCTTTTGATGTTTCATTAGGTTCCTATAAGTATAGGCCTTGTGTCTTGTAATAGTTATAGTTTAGAAATTAAAGATTTATGTTTGGCTTCCTCCCTCTTCCCTTCTCTTCTCTCCCTCCTCCTCCTCTCTCAACTTCAAGAAGAGGAAGTGATCTTCCTCTCTGCAACAAGTTGGATTCAACTAAATGAGCCTCAGACAAGTTGGTACATAAACATTTCTCTTATCTGTATAGTGGGCCATGGTGGTATGGGAAAGACAACTCTTTTGCAACATGTTTATGAAGATGAAATGACAAAGGAATTTAATCTTAAAATATGGGTTTGTGTTTCCAACAACTTCAATGTGAAAAAAGTCATTGCATATATGTTGGAATCTCTTAAGATGGAGAGGCCTCGTTTGGAGACAATTGAGGCACTTCAAAATAGTCTCAAGAATGAGGTGATGTCCAAAATGTTCTTACTTGTGCTGAATGACATTTGGGAGGATGATGAGAAGCAGGATAAAAGTAAATGAGAAAAGGTGTAGTAGGATTTTGGTAACAACTCGAATGAACTCAGTTGCTTTGACGATTGCAAAGGTGATTAAAAAGAATAAGGAAACATTTAAATTAGAGGGCTTGGTGGAAGATCAATGTTTGCAGCTCCTCAACTCTCATGCATTTGCTGATGTAGAGAATCCTAATGATTATAAAAGATTAAGATCCTTTGCTGGAGAGATAGTTAAAAAGCTTTCAGGATCTCCATTGGCAGCAAAGGTCATCGGTGGTGTTTTGAATTCTAGCTTGGATGAAAGACATTGGACTAAAGTTTTAAATAGTGATTTTGTATGTGCAAAATGGGGTCAAGATGGCATCTTTCTCATTTTAAGATTGAGCTATATGTTCCTCCCAAAACATCTACAAAATTGTTTCACATTTTGTTCTATATTCAAACGAAATTATCGGTTTCGTAAAGATGATTTAGTCAAAATGTGGATTGCATTTGGTTTCATTCAGCAGCCTCATGATAAAGATTGGACTACGGAGGATATTGGTGGAATGTATTTTGATGTTTTGGTTAAAAAAACTTTCTTTGATAACTTTGAAGATTTTGATGGACAATACTACAAGATGCATGATTTAATACATGAATATACACAATCAATTTCCATACATGAATGTTTAAGAGTTGAGGATGGTACACAGCTTTCTTTTATAATTCCTAAGACTCTTCGACACTTGTCTGTTCAAACTACGAATTCAGACATCATAAAAAAGATTGGGCAGCTTAAATATTTGCATTCTCTTTCCTTGTTCTATAAAGCTTCTAATCAGGATCTTAGCAATACACTTATTGAAATATTCAAAGAATCGAGAAGCATACGCTTGTTAGACATATACCCTTCAGAAGACTTGGAAATAATACCTGAGGAGATTTGAAATTTGATACATCTTCAATATTTGAAGATTTATAGTCCGAAGTTGACTATGCTTCCAAGATCTCTAAGTAATCTCTATCACTTGCAATACCTAATCTATGATTGCCCATTGGTATTAAGCCAACCTAAAGTTGATGATTGTTTACCAAGTGACATTAATAACCTTTCTAACTTGCATTACCTGAAATTGGCCCTAAATAATATTTCACCGATATGTGGGATTAGTAAGCTAAACTCACTTCAAGAATTGGATATGTTTGATCTTAGAAATGAGATGGGTTATAGAATTGATGAGTTGAAGTATTTGAATGATCTTTGCAAATTAGGAATCAACTGCCTTGAAAATGTGAAGGATGCTGAGGAGGCTCGTAATGCCCAATTATGTGAAAAGAGGAGGTTCATAGATTTGACCTTACGTTGGAGTGACCCTGATTCGAGCAACATCGATCTAGATCAGAAAGTACTCAAAAACCTTCAGCCACCAAAATGTCTAAGGAATCTGAGCATAAATAGATACATGGGTGCAAGTTGTGCAATATGGATGAACAATATCAATCCGGTCTTGAATCTAGAGAAAATCGAATTAAGAGATTGCTTGGAGTGTGAAACTCTTCCACCTTTTTGGCGACTTCCCTTCCTCAAGTCACTGACACTTGTTAGCATGCCGAAAGTAAAATGGCTCGAAAGTAAATTTAATGGGAATGATAAATAACATGCCTTTCCATTGCTAGAGGTGTTACATATTATCGGATTAGAAGCATTAGAGGATTGGTTTGAGGCAGGAGTATCTGCTGAAGATGGATGTTTGTTTCCTTGCTTAATTAAACTGGTGCTAATTAACTGCCCGAAGTTGAAAGAGTTGCCCTCTTTGCCTCCTAAGCTCAAGATCTTGTGAACGTAGCAAACATGGGGTGGACGGCTTCGAATTTTTGTAGCAATTCAAATCCTATTCCCCTTCAAACAGTAAGGCGTGACAATTAATAGAGATTTTCCCAATCTGATCTCTCTGGGAAGATATCGAGAAGTGGACATTAATAATTGCCATCTCATGCTCAGCGATCTTAGCATAAGTGATCCATTGGTGTTGCTAATGGAGCCATTGAGAAGTATCGCCTCCTTTAAAAAGCTGACAATCACGAAGAATAATGAGCTGGTTTCATTTCAAAATGAGACGGAGCATGGTTTCTGAAAGATAGGTCTTCTCTTTGTGAGCTTGAATTTTTAAAGGAACTTATTATTTATAATATAATGCAAGATATTATATTGTTGGATGAATTATTGTTTAATTTCGATTTTATATTTTCGAGTTTGCAAGAATAAAATTAAATTTGAATGATCAGTCATCTTTAATCTATGAATTTTATTTCTTTTTCGTAATCTATATTTATAATATTCCACTAAGCCATCATTAAAATTGTTGCACTTTCATCATGTTAAGGAAACGGCCATGTCATGTTTACCGTTGTACCTTCTTGTTTTGATTCTTTATTAGTTCTCTCTATATATACATATATTTAGGCTGTAATAACACATAAGACAATGTATTTCTTCTTTTCATTTTATTTCTACCTCCTGTTCTTCTATCCAGCTTAGGACCGCTCCAGCCATTTTCACATGGTATCAGAGCTCAAAAGCTCTGCAGCATCTTCTTGATTTTCATGGCCGAAGAAGATTCGGCCGGCTCTCGCCGAACGACGTCAAATGTTTCTCATCAAGAAATCGAGCTGCTCATTCGCTCCTACCTCAAATTCCTAATATCCAATATCAAGAATCTCGTCTCGACTCTTCTCACATCGGAGAATTATGCGATCTGGAGGCTGCAACTTCATCAACATTTCTCCGCAAATGGGTACGGTGAACTTCTCACCAGATCTGATATCTGCCTGTCGGAATCTGAAGTCGCCGACCATGTTCGTTGGAAACTGATAGATCACAATCTAGTATTTGTTCTTATGTCTACAATTTCTCCTTAATTCTTTCGTACGTTCTTAATCTCAAAACCGCCCATGACGACTGGATCACTCTCGAACGTCGTCTTCAACCCACGAACATCTCTCGCGTCATATAGCTCAAGAACGAGCTCCATCAAATTCTGATGAAAGATCGTATTATGCAACAATATCTTGATCAAATCAAGACAATTGTTGACAACATCGCGGCGGTTGGCTCTACCATTGACACCGAGGATATTGTTGTTTATATTCTTAACGGTTTACCTACGATCTACAATCCCTTCAAGACGGCTATACGAACTTCGCTTCAACCGATAAGTCTTGATGACCTTTACTCCTTACTCAGTAGCGAAGAAATAAATCTTCATCATCAACATCTTCAAGAGAGTCAGCAATCCGAGGCTGTGGCTCTCTTCTCCAACTGGTCCAACAATTACTGTGGAAAAACAAATAAGTTTTGCGGCCGTGGCTCAACGCAACGACAACAACTTCTTGCAGACTCTCAAAACTCTGCAAGAAACAACTCACCAAGACCAGCGTGCCAAATATTAGGTAAAATGGGACATACCGCACTGAACTGCTGGCATCGTTGCAATCTAAGCTATGCGCCTCCATCCAATCCAGGAGCCCTCACGGGTCAACAACCAAATGCCGTCACCAATGAATGGATCTTGGACTCCGGCGCATCATCACACCTAACCTCCGATGCGACGAATCTTCAACATTCGACGCCGTACAAGGGCTTAAATTCGATCTCTATTGTGAACGACAGCACTTTACCGATCCATAACTCGTGTCAAGGCATTCTGCCTCTAGCTGAGTCCCACCGTAAGCTTCATCTTCGAAACATTCTACATGTTCCTTCCCTCTCTCATAATCTTTTATCTATCTCTAGATTAACATCTGATAATAATGTTTCAATTTCTTTCAATGCCAATGATTTCACTATAAAGGATCTTTAGGACAATAAGCTGCTTATCTGAGGTCCCAAATGCAATGGGCTGTACCACATCAATGTTCCTACCAATCATAAGAACACTGCTCTGGCAACGGTCATATCCTCCATGCTTCTCTGGCACGCCCGTCTCGGCCATCCAAACCGTCACACTCTTCAAAATTTGGCAAAACTAAATCCTGCTGTTGCTTCCTGTTCCTCTACTGATGTTTGTACCTCCTGCAATGTTTCCAAGAGTCATAAACAACCTTTCTTTACTAGTGAGTCGGTATGTAATAAACCCTTTCAGCTCATTCATTTGGATGTTTGGGGTCCTGCACCTTTACTTTCTATAAATGGCTTTCGTTATTACGTCATATTCATCGACGACTTTACTCGCTATATGTGGCTATATTTACTTAAATCCAAAGATGAAGTGTTTAGTAAATTTCAATAATTCTTTAATCTCATTAACAATAAATTTAATGCCAAAATACATACTTTTCGGTCTGACGGCGGTGGCGAGTTTACCAGCAATATTTTTTGCAATTACCTAATTCAGCATGGCATAACCCACCAAATCAGTTGTTCGCATACGCTAGAATAGAATGGCATCACTGAACGGAAGCACTGCACTCTTCTTCACGCGTACTCTTCTTCACGCAGCTCATCTTCCCAACTCCTTCTGGGCCGAAGCTACTTCAACAGCCAATTACCTAAAAAATCGTCTTCCATCTTCTATCATTCTAAATCAAACTCCGTATTTTCGGTCACACGGTCTTCACGCATCTTACAACCTTCTTCGCACTTTCAGCTGTTTATGCTTTCCTTGGACAAAACCTTACGCGCCAACCAAATTGTCTCCTCGCTCACAGGTATACTTTTTTTTTTGGATACTCCACTCAACACAAGAGATATTGCTACCTTAACTTATAACAAAATCGTGTGTACATATCGCGGCATGTGTTCTTCTACGAGCATATTTTTCCTTATTCTAGTACAAGAAACAATCTGCCCTTCGAAACTCCTCCACTATCTTGTTCTTCTCTATTACTTATTCCCGCATCTACCATAGTCAAAGCACTCCGCCCCAACCTATTCTGCAGGCTAGCACTATGTCCAATCAATCTTGCATTTAAATTTCTCTAGCAAATTCCATGGCTCCAATCGACAAAACCAACACATCCAACAATCCTCCTTCACGACATCACATGCAAACCCGTCTCTGCTCCGGAATATCAAAGCCCAAACAAATATTGACTTTTCTGTCGTGAATTCTGCAGATCACACACCCACTTCTTATACGCTAGAATAGGCACTTGGTCGCTAGTTCCTGCACCGCCTGACGCACCCATCCTCGGGAGCAAATGAATCTTCAAGAAAAAGCTTCTTCCAAACGGTCAGGTAGCTCATTATAAGGCTCGTCTTATTGCCCAAGGCTGTTCCCATGAGTTCAATGTCAATTTTACTGAAACTTTTAGTTCGGTGGCCAAAATGGTCTCAATTCGCATGCTTCTCACTGTCTCTTTACACTACCACTGGCCGGTGACTCAACTCGACGTTTCGAATGCCTTTCTTCATGGTGATCTGAACGACGATGTATACATGAAACAACCTCGCAACTTTGAAGATACTCCAAATCCTCAGCATTTTTGAAAACTTAAGAAATCTATTTACGGCCTCAAGCAGTCGCCGCGGCAATGGTTTCAAAAATTTGCAAAATTTCTTCAGGCTCTCAGATTCCAATTCAGCAAGGCTGATCCCTCACTTCTTCTGTTTACTCAAAACGACATATGTCTGTTCATTCTTATCTACGTCGATGACATACTCATTACAAGAAACAACTCCAACAAAATACAATACAGATTGTAGCGGCTTCAATCTGAATTCAATCTCAAACAGCTCGGAGACGTTTCTCTCTTTCTCGGCATTCAGGTTATCAAAACCAAATCTGGCTACTTTTTAAATCAATCACACTACGCAAATGATCTTCTTCATCATGCAGGTTTTTCAAATTGCAAACCTTCAACGACTCCAACAATGACAAAACAAACCAAAGGCACAGATGATCAACCATATGCTGATCCCCAACAATTTTGCAAACTAGCCGGATCACTACAATACTTATCAATTACAAGACCAGATATCGCATTCGCAACCAACTCCATTTGTCAACATATGCATTATCCTCACAATTGTGATTATCAAGTACTCAAGTGGATTCTGAGGTACATCAAAGGAACGATAAACTTCGGTCTCCTGTTCACAACCGGTGATCTTCATCTACACAGCTACACTGATGCGTATTGGGCGGCTAATCCCACTGACCGAAAATCGATGTCGGGTTTCTGTAGATTTCTCGGTCCAAACTTGATCTCATGATCAGTCCAAAAGCAAACTACCGTCGCCGGATCATCCACGAAAGCGGAATAGCATTCCCGCTCATATGCTACCTCGAACATTATCTGGATTCGCCGGCTTGCAGCAGAATTCCGCATCCCTCAAAACTTTCTTACAACAATACATTGCGACAACACGTCCGTTATCACACTCGCCAACAATCCTGTTTTCCACGCAAGGACTAAACTTATCGAAATTGATTATCACTTCATCAGTGGACACATTCAACAGGGAAATATTAATACTGCTTACATATGCTCAACAGATCAAATAGCTGATATTCTTACAAAAGTACTTCCTATCACCTAATTTTATACATTAAGGTCCAAATTAACCATTCGTTCCCATAATAATTACTTTGACGGGCAATGCTAACGAAACAGCCACGTCATGTTTATCGTTGTACCTTCTTGTTTTGATTCTTTATTAGTTCTCTCTATATATACATGTATTTAGGCTGTAATAACACATTAGACAATATATTTCTTCTTTTCATTTTCTTTCTGCATCTTGTTCTTCTTATCTAGCTTAGGAGGCTCCAGCCATTTTCACACATCAAACTTCTCATTAATTTTCTTTATTATTTATTTATCTTTTAGACACATGATATCTCATTGCTATTTTTTAATGAATGTGCTGGAAGCTAAATAAAAAAAAAACTTAAATTTCATCATGAGGTGATTTTTATAGCTTTTAAATTTATTTTGAGAACCTATATTATCAAATTTCATCTAGATGTTCGGTTTCGCTTATATCTCTTATATTCTCTTATTTAAAATAATTTTATTGTTAACTTTTGAATTTATTGTTTTAGATAAAAATTACAATTATTAACTTTATTGTTATAGTACAACATAGAGAGAAGATACATAATGAAGGTCATTGATTGCAAATTTTATTTTATTTTTTAATAACCAACTTATTTTTTGAAATGTATGATGTTAATTATATTGGATGTTAAATTTTATAATTAATTGTTTATTGACATTTAAAATTTTTAATAACAACTTATTTTATTTTTTATGAGTTATTTAAAAAAAATTGAAATTTATAATTTTTAACTATTTCAAATTAATTCAAACTCAACACAAGCCGCATGAGACAAATGAATAAAAAATGAAAAAACATACTATTCAAGAATAATTTAGAGCATGTTTCATACTCTTAGAAAATAAATGTTTGAAGTAATCAAATATGAACAAATAATAAGCTCGTCAAATTAGCTCGGTTCATTTACAACCCTATAATCCATTTAATTTAATTTATTATTGGTTGATGTTTAGGGCTATATATAAATTAAATTGAGTTTAGTACTATATTGATCAAATCCATTCATTTATTTTCTTATCATATTCAAGCGCAATTTATACATTCAATGAATTTTAAATCTTATTCAAACTTAATAATTTTTCTTTTCAATTCAAATCAAATTAATCTTTAATAAGACTCAACTAATTATATATGATACTAATAATTTAAATATATAACTTAATTATTAAGCATAACTAAATTAATAAATTTTTGTAAAAATTGGTGTAATCCATTAAGAATTACTTAAATTATTAGATATAAATATAAATATTAAGAAAAAAAGTCCAAGTCTATCTATCCAACCATTTCTTTGATATTTTCATTTCACATATAAATATAAAAATATTTTTTTGTGTAAAACTAGAAATTCAAATATGGTATTGAAGAATATCACAATCTTATGGTATTATAGAAAATCTCATACATCCGTGTCACACGGATGACGTCAAATTCATCCTTCTCTAGCTCACACAACAAAAAAATTAGACATTCACAGCGCTTTTTCTAACCTAAAGCAGCGATTTAAACACCTGCAAATTTTTTTGCATCTAAACCGCTGCACATACGCTGTATTTGCGTTCCCTGGGAAGACTTTAGCTGCGGTTTAGCAACCGCTACTATAGGGTACCTTTAGTAGCGGTTAAAATAGGTGCTATAGGGTAGGACTGATTAAAAAAAATAAAATGAAAGAAAATCAATTTTTCTGATTAAAGTTTTAGCATCACTTTTAGCAGAGGTTAAAACCACTGCTAAAGGGTAAGATTAATTTAAAAAAATAAATTGCAAAAAAAAAAAATTTCTCATTAAATAAACACATGCCACACTGCCTAGCTACACATAAAAGGAGCAAATGCTTTAAATTTTTGCTCCGGTTAGAATTAGATCGAGACCAGTTCTGTTCTATTGCATGAGCCCTGAGTTTTTAAACAAGCAAAACAAACGCCTACCCAATATTCATATTAAAACATTATAAGGAAACGAACGAAGAAAAAAAAAAAAAACACGCATCCATTTATGAAGTGAAAATTAGGGAACATTCAAAGCAACCTGCCTTAAGGATTGGTAGGCCGAGAAAAATTGTCTGAAATTTTTAGTATGGAAGGTCACAGATCTCAGGTGGTGGGGGTTTAAAAGTCACCGGCAATCACAACGATCTTAAAAATCATCACGACAAATAGTGTGAATGCATATTACTTAGTCAGAGGGAGTCCAACACCTTTCTAAACATAAAAATCTATATTACTTTGCACTATTTCCAAATATATATATTCATATAATTGTCAGTCAAATGATACAAAAATTGAAGACAAAACACAATCTTTAGCAATTACAATGAAATTATTAGATGAAGCCAATATCTCTAACCATGATCTAGTGGCCATAAAAAGCATGCTAGTCTTGATGAATCTGATTCCCGACTTGCATGCTGGCAGTTTATGCTGCAGGAGGCACTGGTTATTTAAGCTGAAGCCTTCCTAAGTCGGAAGATTGATGACACCAAGCAGCTAGTTGGAAATGGGGGTATACACCATTCACATCAGCCTTTTGATGATGCATTTAGGAGAGTAGATGTATTAGATATTGTCTATGTTAAGAAAGGTTGAGGTAGACCTAAAAAGACCTGGTTAAAAAAATATTAGAAGTGACTTTTTTTTTATTAGATTTAAATGAGAATTAATAACCCAATGGAGAATCAGATTCATGTAACTGAACCCACATAGTGGGATAAAGGCTTGATGATGATGATGATGATGATGATGTTATTGTTGTTCTACTTTTCTTTGACTATACGTGAAAATATTTAAATTATCCTACTCTTGTTTAAATAACAATAGTCCTAAGGCATTGCATGAGCTAATTAATGATTTTAAATTAGCATATTTCATGTGTCTGCAAATCAATTTAGGCTTTGTTGGGGGCAACAACTTTTTAGTACAAAAATTTGTTTAATTACTTTTTTTGATATTATTGAAAAACTATTCACTTCGGCCTATTGGATTAGGGGATCCAATACTAGTGAGAAAAACTACATCTAATTGCTTGGAAAAATACCTGTCGTCCTAAGCATTACTTTTTTTGGGGTCTATGCATTTGTAGTTTCTTTTGGATTTGGTCCTCCATCCGCTCCTAACTTGACTATGATGATTGGAACCAAATACTTGGTTTCATACAGTTTTTTATATAGAGATTTCTTCCCTCTTCCTTTTGATACAGCTTTGATAGTACTTGTAATTTTTTTTCTTTGAGTTGTTTAGGTTTTAGATTTGTAATTTTTTTGTCTTTTTCAATGGTATAGGCTCTGTCCAAAATCTTCAAATTATATTAAAAAGTTTTTTTAGGAGAAACCCACAAAGGGGCCAATGCGTTAATTAAGAAAAATATTACAAGTCCTTAAGGGGATCTCAAGCTCCCTAATGCTCAAAGAGCTACAAAAATCAAGAAAAAATAAACCTATAAGCTCGAGTTCCCCACTAGAAAAGATTACAAAAAACCTAAGGACATGCTACAGTGCTTAAGGAAGAGCATCCAAAAAGAAGGAGCTAACAAAAAACAACCAAAATGCTCCCATCCACCATCCATCGTGCAAACCTTGTATTCATCATCCCACAGAAACACCTGCAAAAAAGACTGATAGGCCAAAATAATAAAACAAAGAATAAAACAGTAAAGGAAGCATGCCTTGATCCTATGGCAGCCAAGAAGAGGAGACATCCGCACGAAATGAAGGCACCCCTAGACCAATATAACAACAAGAACATAATTGAAATACACCGAAATAGGATAGTTACCCAGATGCTCAACGAGAGTAATATACCAAGCAAACATAACCTTGAGAGAGCTGGCAGCATTATCAATCGAACCATTCAGGAAACAAAGAAAAGGGTATACTGCATCCCAGTAATCCAGTACTTACCAGCAATCCAGCAGGATAATCACCTGGCCCACAAAAAACCAACAACATAAAGAGGAAAAGAAACACCCCAGCTCCAGCAAATCCAGCCATAGAAAACCAACCCAACCAGCAATTACAAGTAAAAATAGGACAGAAAAGAGACCACCATAAGAAACCCAAGCGGGGAGCCATACCTAATAAACATAATAAATACAGAGTAACAATCAGGAAAAAAAGAAACCACCAGACCAACCCCCACACCTAAGAAACCAATAGAGATCAGCCAAGAGGAAACCGGGCACACAACCAAGCACGAGAAGAAATGAACCGCACAACAACCACCAGAGAGGAACAGAGAAAACCAAATTAATCATTAACATAAGGCATCCCTAATTGGTCCAATCTAAGAAGACCTTTAATAAGAAAAGGAAGCTGGTTAAAAGCCAGCTCATTAACACCATTAAAATTGCAACCAAAATTGGCCATACCATTAGCAGATGCATTCCCCTCAACCAGAATATTAGAAAAAGAGCAATTAAGAAAGTTTAAGGTTCCTCTAATGTCCCTCAAAGTGTAAAATAAAGCTGAAGAACAAATGTAATCACCCAAGCCCTTGAGGACCTTAAAACCAAAATCAACTTTCAACACAATATCAACCAATTGAAGATTAACACAGAGCTATAAGCCATGAAGCACACCAACAAACATAGCAAAACTAATATCACTATACTCCACGGGCTCAGCAAAACCCCACAAATAGGAGCCTTTATGATCCCTTAAATTTCCACCAAAAGCAACAGTATTACCCATTCTAGCGCTAGCGACATTCAACTTGACAAAATTAGGAGGTTTAGTCTAAGAAATACATCTATTAACCTTATAGGAATTATCAACTACCAAAGTAATGCCAAAGTTAGGACAAATAAAATGGAAATTCTTAAAGTTCTTACAGGAAAGTAACTGAATAGAAAAAATAGCAGCCACTTTATCCTTGATTTTTTGAATAATTCTCTTGTAATTCATCGCAACACCATTAAACCGAGAATCATTTCTCTCCAGCCAGAGAAACAAAGAATAAGAAGCAGAACAACATTACGGACATGCCCTTTGGCCTTAACAAGCCAACAATCAAATAGATAATATAAAGAGGAACTAGCAGAGTAAAAATTATAGTGGAAAATATCTTTGAAGTGAGTCCAAACCTTAATAGCAACAGGGCCAGAAATGAAGACATGGTGCATATTTTCAACATGAAAGTAACATTGACATTTAAAAGAAAAAATAAAACCTCTTTTCCTCAAATTATCATCAGTAGGAATAAGCTTGTTAAGAAATCTCCAAATAAAAATAGAAACTGTATAAGGGATAGATTTGTGCCAAATCAAATTAAAAAACTTAAAAAAAATCCTTTTTTATCTATGATGGAATGCCATGCATTTTTAACAAAAAAAGTGCCATCTTTAGAAAAAGAACAGAGTAACACATCCTTAGAAGAAATGTTTAAAGGGATCTTTAAAATAAGCTGAATAATGCAATCGGGAAGAACCTAAGAGAGTTTCTCCAAATCCCAACCTTGATTAGAAAGAAAATGGTTAAATTTCAGATTAACATTAGAAATAGAATTTAATAAGGAATCTATCGACTGACCATTAATCCAATGATATTTCCAAAAGAAAATGTTTCCATAACCAAGTCCCCAATCCAGATAAGGCTCAACTTTCCATTTAACCAAGCATAGGTGATGCCAAACTTTAGAGAGACCTTTAGCAAAATCACATAAAGAAGGATGTCTCCCCCCATAGTATTTAACCATCATAAAATTGGCCCAGAGACTATCAGTGTTTCTAAGCTTAAACCAAAGCTTGCAAGAAAATGCCAAAGCCAAGTCAAACATAGACTTACAAACTAAAGCCCTTCTTTCAAAGTCCCACAAAATTTGCTTCAAGAAAACCAATTAATCTTAGAGTTATTCCCAGAGCCTTTCCAAAAAAATTTATTGAAAATTCTATCAATTCTATTACAAACAGTTTTCGTAGGAAAAAGGGTTTCAAAACTATAAACTGGTATCGAGGAAAGCACACTTTTAATAAGAATAAGGAGACCACCAAAGCTTAAAATGTTAGAGTCCGAAGAAGCGAATCTGTTATGAACAACAGAAATTAAATCATCAAAGATAGAAGACTTCCTTCTACCCTTAAACAAAGGAATGCCCAAATATTTCAAAGGCAAAGCACCTTGAGTAAAACTAGTAAGAGTCTTAATATCTCTGACCCGACCAGAGGGGACATTCTTACCAATAATAAAACAACTCTTAAGTTTATTGAGAGCCAAACCACTAACATATTCAAATTGCTAAAAACATTTCATGATCTTACCAATCTTATTTATGTTAGCATTAGAAAAAATAAAAAAATCACCGCAAAACATAAATGAGAGATTTGAATACCACCAAAGGTACGGAAGTAGAGACTAGGACATTTTTTAAAAGAGTCAGCAATAGCCCTAGAAAGGTAATCCGCAGTAATTATAAAGAGAGCAGGAGAAATGGGTTCTCCCTGTCTCAGCTCATGCGAGGCCCTAAAGAAACCATGGCACTTACCGTTTAACAAGATGGAGAAAAAGGGACTTTCAATATAAGATTTAATGAGGTTGATAAAAGGAAGATCAAAACCAAATAAGCTCAAAATATGGTAAATAAAATTCTAATTAATATTGTCATAAGCCTTCGAAATATCAAATTTCATGATCATGTTACCACCACGACACTTAATATCCAAATCATTACAGAATTCATGAGCCAACAAGATATTATCCGAGATAGCTCTGCCTTTAACAAAACCCATTTGAAAAGAAGATATAAGTCTAGGAAAAATTACTGTTAAATGATTCATAAGAATTTTATAGAGCAATTTATAGAAAATAGTACACAAATTAATAGGTCTAAAATCATTCCAGGAATTCACAGTAGTGTTCTTGGGAATAAGCACAATAGAAGTAGACGAGAAGAATTGGGAATAGTAGTACCATTAAAAAAATCAGTAATAGCAGAAAACATATCAAGATAAATAATAGGCCAATTTTTCTGAAAGAATTTAGTAGTGTAGCCATCCAGACCAGCAACAAAATCAGCATTCATACCAAATAAGATGTCTTTAACCTCCTCAAGAGAAAGAGATTTAGTTAAATTAAAGTTTTCCTCAACTGAAATCAAATGAGGAATAAAGGAAGGATTAGGAAAGCTAGCAGAATTAAAAAACTTATTAAGATGATTCTAAAAATAAGAAACAATAAGATTAGTAATCTCCTCATTATCCTAAGACACTAACCTATCCTCACAAGCAATTTTATGAATGAAATTAATAGAACACTTCTTCTTGACCAAAGCATGAAAATACTTAGTGTTGTTATCACCTTCCACCAAGTGCTTAGCAGCCGATTTCTGTTTTCAAAAGACCTCTTCTTGAGTTTGAAGCTTACAAAGCTCCACTTTGGCCTCTTTCAACAAATTAAAATTAAACTCAGAAGGATCCAACTAACAACAATTAACTCTTTCTTTAGCAGATAAAATGCAAATTTTTAAAAACACAATGATTCCACCACTTCAAAACAAGTTTAAGCCTTTTAAGTTTAAGGCACAGTCTATGCATACCCGTGATAGAATCATCAGGGAAAAGAGGAGTATGCCAATTATTCTGAACAACATCAAGAAACGTAGAATGAAGCAACCACATATTTTAAAACTTAAATTGGGAAATAAAAGCCCTAATATCATTCTTAATTTTAATAAAAATTGGAGAATGATCAGAGAGAGTACGGCTAATATTCTCAACCTTGGTCAAATCAAAAGAGTTAAGCCAGTCATCATTAAAAAGAACTCTATCCAACATTTGCCACAAATGACCATGATGCCTAGTAAAATTATTACCACAAAAACCAATATCAATAAGATTGGATTTCATAATCATATCAATAAAGTCCTCCATGGCTTCCATCATTTTTTGGAATTGTAGGGGGGCTAGAAAGAGAGAGGCCTCCTTATATCTTAGAGAGATTGTGAAAGACAATAAGGGCTTTTTTCTTGGGCTTACTGAAACTAAGATGTCTTCTCTTGATAGGAATGATATCAACAAGATTATTGGAAATGAATGGGATTATTTTCATCATTCGGCGATTGGCATTTTGGGTGGAATCTTGGTGATGTGGAAAAAGGAGTTAGCTTCCTTTGATGTCATTGATCATTCTTCCCAATTGATTATGGGAACTCTCAACATCAATGCTTTGGGAAAGTGGAACATTGCAGTTGTCTATGGAGGTAAGGATGCTCAAACCCGTAGATCACTTTGGCAAAAGCTTGAAGGATGTATTATTGGTGATGAACCAGGCATTATAAGGGGAGATTTAAATTGCATCCTCTATAAGGAGGATAAGATGGGTGGGAAGAGATTCCATCTCTCTAATGGTTCTAAAGATATGAAGATGTTTTTAATGAATAATGACTTCCATGATATTGGATTTGTGGGTCTAAGCTTTACATGGTGTAATAATAAAGAAGGAACATCTAGAATTTGGGAGAGATTAGATAGGTGTTTATTAAATTCTGTAGCTCTTCCCAAAATTTCAATGGCTAAGGTTCATCACTTACCCAGAGTTGCTTCAGATCATGCTCCTATCTCCATCAATTTGGTAGAACCTCAAAATCAGAAAACTATTTTTTTTAAGATTTGAAGACACATGGTAATTGTATCCAGCCACTTGGAACATTATTTTAAAAGCTTAGAAAAAAATCTGATTTTGGTACTAGTGCTGAAAGCCTTCAAAGAAAGTTGAGAAGATCATTAAAAGCTCTCTATTTTTGGAATAAAAACAAGTGCAAAGAGCTGAATTGGTTGAAATTTTATTTGAAGAAGGATATCTTACAGTTACAGATTGAAGAATCTAGTGCAGGAGACTTAACGACAGAAAAATTGAAACTTTTGAGGAACAAAGTCCATGATCTTAATGTGACTTTGGGAAGACTTTCTACTTGGTGGAATCAAAGAGCAAAAATCAGATGGCAGCAAGATGGAGATATAAATTCCAGTTATTTTCATCAATATGCTTCGGCCAAGAGGAATGAGAATTTGATTTGCCAAATCAAAGATGAGAACAGGACAGTTGTTGAAGATTTTGAGTAAATTGAAACTGTTTTTTACAGATTTTTTTCAGAAAAAGTGGACAGCAAAAGAATGCAAGCTAACGGGATGGCCTTTTTGTCCAGAAAATCTGAGAATTTCTCATGAAGATGCTAAGCTGTTAAATATGGATTTCACTAAAGAAGAACTGATCAAGGCCATCTTCAAGCAAGGTAACAACAAATCCCCTAGTTTAGATGGCATCACTACTTCTTTTTTCAAATTTTACTGGAAGATTGTGGAGGAGGACACTTGGAAGGCTATTGATAGTTTTTTTAAAATCAGTATTTATGCATAATGAGTGGAAGGATACACTAATTGTTCTAATTCCCAAAATTAAAAAGCCTGTTAATCAGTCCAACTATAGGCCAATAAGTTTGTGTCAAACAACTTATAAGTTTGTGGTTAGCATGATTTTAAATAGAATGAAAAATTACATTGCCAAGTGTATCATTGAAGAACAAGTAACCTTTCTTAATGGTAGATCAATGTCCGACCATTGTCTACTAGCTCATGAGATTTTCCATAAGCTTAGAGTTTCTAAAACCAAAAAAGGTTTAATGGCGGTTAAGCTTTATATGGAGAAAGCTTATGACAGTATGAGTTGGGAGACTTTATCTCAAGTATTAGACATGTTTTGTATTCCATGGAAGATGACTATGCTTATCATGGAATGTGTTAGGAATGCTAGATTTTCCTTTATTGTTAATGGTAGAACTTCCAAGTGGATTATTGCAGAAAATGGCTTTAGGCAAGGTTGCCCTTTATCGCCATATCTGTATATTATTTGTTCTCATCTTTTTTCTTTGGCAATGGCACAAAGGGGTCAAGATTTGGGAATTCAGGTTTCACATAGAGCTCAAAAGGTTAGCCACTTGCTGTTTGCTGATGATGTATTACTTTTCTCTCAAGCTTCAAAGCATCTTGCCGTCAAGTTAAATAAAATTGTATTGGAATTCTGTTCCTGGACTGGTTTAAGAGTTAATAATGCCAAATCTCAATTTTTTTTTAGCAAGGGAATGAATAGAGTGGACATTTTACAAGTGAAGAAAATTCTGAAGTTTAAAATGGTTAAAGAATTTCAGTATCTTGGGTTAAAGCTGATGTTGAGAAGACCTGTGAAAGCTGATTTCAAGTTTCTTCTGGATTCGGTTATGCAAAAACTAAACACTTGGGGAAGTAAGTGCTTGTCTTTGGCAGGGAAGGTTAATCTTGCTAAGACTTCCCTCTTAACTCTACCAAACTTTATTTCTACTCACACCTTGGTTCAATGAAGGTGCTTCATGAGGTTGATAGATGTTGCGGAAATTTTATTTGGCATATGAGGGATGGAAAGAAGGGTATGCATTTCATTGCTTGGAAAACTTTGTGTAAACCAAAAGCTCAAGGAGGTTTGAACTTTCACTCGGCGGTTAGTAGAGCTGGTCGTCTCAAAGCTAGATTGACTTGGAGGTTGCTACAAAATCAGAATTCTTTATTACATCAAGTTATGATAGCCAAATATGGTGACAGTTGGTGGAAAGCTAAATGTAGTAATGGCAAATCAATTGCTTGGAAGATCTTGAATGAAGGAGTTGAATACTTAAAGCCTCTTTTGAGGTGAAGAGTGGTTAATGGGAGGAAAATTGATGTTCTTAATGATATTTAGTTATTAGACAAACACTTGAATGAGTGGCCAATTACAACAAACTGTGTGGGCTTGGAAGGTCTAAGTCTCAGCCATTTCAGTACAGAGAATGGATGCTGGGAGCTTGAGGAATTACAATGCTTTTTTAATGAAAATATCATCACTATGGTGTTACAGATTTCAATTGATAGGGATGCTAATGAGGATTACTTGGAAGAGATTTGCTTTCTTTCTGGCAAATTCTTCACATCTCGGGCTTATGAAGTCTACAACAATTGCAACAGTGGAGAGGTGACATGGGATTTTATACTTGGTTGAGGAAATTAAAACTTTCAGCTCGTGAAGAACTATTTTTGTGGAGATTGAGTAAAGAAGCCATCCCAACTAATGAATTTTTGAAGTATAGAAAGCTTACAAATGAAGATTTATGTGTTAGGGGCTGTCAAGAGATTCAAAATCTGGAACACATTTCTGTCCGTTGCTGTTGACGTCTATACAATACCCAAAAGAAACAAAAAATGAAATCATACCTTAACCGTTGGATCCATAATTTCTGCTGAAATCTCGGTTGGAATCCTCGTATCTGTCGAAGACGTCCGCTTATCCCGCTGATTCGGCGCCGTTCAGTCTCTGTCCCGTGAAATCCTGTGCGAAATCTGCGATCTTACCTCGAACGAGCGCCCAAGTCACCTTCAAATACCGACCCAAAGCCCCCTCATTCGCTGCTCTCGTCTCTGTTTCCCGAATCTCTCCACGACTCCTCTCCAAAGCCACAGAAATCTCCCAATCTTCTCTGCTCTGTCCGAGATCCTCTCCTGCTCGGACGACCTCCCCGTCTCTACTCCGACCTAATCCCGTCGATCTCCCCCCAACTCCACCTCCACAGCCTCTCGACCCCCTTTGCTGCTTCCAATAAAGCCGAGAGAGAGAGAGAGAGAGAGAGAGAGAGAGAGAGAGAGAGAGAGAGA
>NW_021318950.1:312412-345024 GCF_001605985.2 Dendrobium catenatum | reverse complement strand
AATAGTGCACGACAGTCTACCTGTATTATATGCCAGATAACACGTATTCTATACGTATCTGATTGACGACTAGCCTTAATCGAAAGTTCTCTCTCATGATCGGGAGGGGTAATTAACTATAGGGACTTGCGCCTATAGGAAACCAGAACTCATATCATAAAGTCCTCACAAAATGAGGGTGAAATCTCTGGGTAGTGTCTTATCTACAAACCCATCTGCCTTCCAAAATTTACCCCGGAACTTAGTTCGTTAAAACTCCATCGCCGAATAAGAAAAGCAATTGGAGGCCGAGGCCGAATTTTCGGAGCCCACAGTTGCAAAGAGCTGCAAGATACTATCAGGCAGATCCAGAATTGGGGGTTCTATATCCCTATTTTTGATTCTATAAATTAGTGCTTATTTGAATTAAGAACTCTCTCTAATTTTGCACCTAATATAGTCGGCCTTTATTGCAATGCTGTGTATCATAATTGGAGGAATAGAAATGCTATGAAACATGGAAAAACTACAATGTCCATTCCTTTTTTAGCAGCTAATGTGTTATATTCTGCTGTTAAAATCTCTAATCCTTTCATTGATAGCGGGGGTGCTAATCTCCCTAGGGAGTTTCAAACCATTTGACACCCTCCACCGCTTGATTGGATTAAGATTAATGTGGATGCATCTTTCCTTCTTATAGTGCTAGAATTGGAGGTTACTTTAGAGATTATAAAGGGAGATTACTAATTGCTTTTGGAGAAAGAAGAACGCATTGGGATATAGCTCATCTTGAAAAGGATGCTAGTATGACTCTTAGAAGACTCATTCAACCGAGGATGCTTGTAAGTAAAGGAGTAATAATTGAAGGTAATAACATAAATGTTATCAAATTCATTCAACATTCTTTGAACAAAGGCTAATTGGCAAGGTCACAATCAGATTGAAGAGGATTTTCTTTTCTTGGCCGATTTCAATAAGGTAGTTCTTCATCATGTTCATAGAGATTGTAATAAGGTAGCCGATTTGTGTGCTACTTTGGCTATTGCTAACAACTTTTACTTTGATAGTTCTTCTTTTGCTAACATTCCTCCTTTTCTTTGTTCTTTATTGAAGAAGGAATGTGGTTTTCTTTAGCTTGTAATTAGCTCTTTTCTCTTAATTGCAAATTGCATTTAAAAAAAAAAAAAGATTGATAAATAGGGAGAGAGCCCCCAGTACATTCAGATGGATTGGATAAAGTGTTAAAATCACCACCCACAAGCCACGGAAGGTTGTAAATATTATAAAACTGACATATTTGCTCCCATAAAATCCTTCTAGTATAACGAGAGGAAGCAACATAAGCAAAAGAAGCACAACATTAAAAATTAAAACTTTCAATATTACAATACAAAACTTGAGTAAAATCCCCAATGATATCAATTCTAACATAGTCCTTCCAAAAGACCCAAATTTTATTGGAAATATTAGATAAAGAAAATTTAAAACCCAAAAATTTAGCAGTACTACGTAATTTATCCACAGAAATAAGAGGTTCAAGCAAACTAAGAATTGAGATATTATGAATGCAACATAAATTTTTTACTCTAAGCTTAAAAGAAGGGCAACCAATACCCCGAACATTCCAAATGATTGCGTTAAACATAAAGAACAAGATTAATGAGAAGTGTGTAAACGGGTATTTCTAGGAGACAAAAAAACATTTTTGGGTATTCTACCTCTCTTACCACGGCCCTTAGAAAAGCTCAAATCATGATATTCTCTAGCATAACATTTAGCCAAAATATCCACCTCCGAGTTAGTATACGCATCACAATGATAATGATCAGTTAAGAGAAGCTTGCTATCATTTAAAGTACCTACAGTCCCCTTAGGAGGAGGCATAACACCTTCCATAAAAAGAACACCATCTTCCACAGTAGAAATATTATTCTTAATACCCTCAAGATGGGTAGGAGGATTCAAAGATAACAAAAGAGGAACATAATTCATAATAGTAGGTATAGGTGGTATTTTCAGGGACTGTAAAGGCTGTGGATTATTGGCTTTTTGATTTCAATGTCTTCATTGGGATTGCTCACAAATGGAGCTATTAGAAATCCTAGCATTGAGAGAATATATCCAAGATTGGATGCTTGAAGTTAAAGGTATAGTGATTGAAGGTGACAATTTTAATGTCATCAAGATATTTCAAAATGCCTTTAATAAACCTGTTTTTGATAAAGAATTTCTAAATCCTAAGGATTTAGATTTTCTTTTTAATTCAAGCATTTTATCTTTTCTTTTGTTGATAGAAGTTATAATAAGTTAGCTGATGTTTGTGCTAACTATGCTCATTTTTCATCTTTCTATTGGGGTTATTTCTCTAGGAATAAAGTTCATCCTTCATTTCTAGACTTATTGAAGGAGGAATCTTCTTGTAAATAATTGGTGCTTAAAAATTTTTCTTTTAGCATTGTTAAAAAAAAAAAAAAAAAAAGAATTCATAATAGTAGGATCATTCACCTTGGAGGACTTAATGTCGCCAAGGTCTAGAACAACTTCAGGATTACCCATACTATCCACAGGCAAAGCATTCTGCCATATTTCTTGTTCTAAGGGAGAAGGATTCCTTTTAGAAGAACCATTATCCTGAATAACCATAGGAGAAAAATTAGGAACTAAATTAGAGGAGAAATCAGGATCATTAGTAACCACCATAACATTCTCATTAATAATAAGAACATTAGTAATCTTAGCAGATTCAGGCACATTAATAAAAGAAGCATTACTATCCCGCCTTTGCTTAATAATATTATCTTCCAGGTCCTTAGACAAAGGAGCTTCCACCACTTGATCAATATTATAAACCAACGTATCCTTAGAGCCAAAACCATTACCTAACTCTTTTTGAACCAAATTCATGTCATTCCCTCCAAGATTAACATTAGTTTTAGAAGGAACTTTCTCCTTACAAAGATTAGGATGTAAACGGAAACATTCATTAATCCCATGGCCATGCATCTTACAATGTGAGCAAAAAATAGGTAAATTTTTAATCTCAACTTTTTAAAAATAGCCATTCAATTCTGATCCAAGCCATATTTCATGAGGATGCTTTTTCAAAACATCAAGCTCAACTAACACCTATGCCATAGAAGGTCTAGATAAAGAGGCAGTAGCATGGTCGGTTTGTAAAGGTTTACTAAACACAGAAGCCAGACCAAAGAGGATATGCGTATTAAAAAAATGTAACCGAATGTTAGGAAAAGAAATCCACACGGAAGCAATGGGAGACTCCTCCCTCACATCAAATACATAGACCATTTTAGCAACCTCATTTGACATCCATGAATATAATACGATCGGCGTGAGAAAATGCAACTATAATCCAAATCATTAGTTGGTTGTATAACAATGTGACGACGATCCAACAAACCCACATTAAAAGAGCCAGAAAGTTTAAGATATAGAAAAAATTTACAAATCACATCAAGATTAGGGAAACGCAAAACAAATTTACTAACAAGAGTGAACGGGGACGGCTCTGCAAGCTGAGAAACAACAGAATCCTCAAACAATATGGCAAGACGACATTTATAAGAAGAATGCTCAAACTGAACCCTACATACTGTAGAAGAGCAGCTACCTGACACGACATCATTAAAGGATCGGGTCTTACCATTAGGAACCGAAGAAACAAGCGGGATGAACGACGTCAGATGTGGGTCTCCTAAAGAATTATGCTTATGGGGTTTGAATGCAAAGGGTACTAAAAGTTTGTTAAGGATGTTAAGCCCTAATGAACTAATCCCAAGGCTAACCAAGAGAGAAATGAATTGGTATTTTAAAAAATCTTTCACAATAAAAAACATAAACCAAGATTCACCACAGAAATTAAAATGCGGAAGCAATAATAAGAAAGAACACACCATATTTATAGTGGTTTGATCAAATCTTGACCTACGTCCACTCCTCAGAGGCACCCTCTGAGTATTGCACTAAACATAGTATCTCTCCTTTAACCCCCACAACTAAGTGGAGAAGCCCTTACAAAATTACTTCCACCTTCCCTGGTGCGGCAGAGTAGCCGGGTCCTTTGACACCAAAGAGATCTTCTTCTTTCCAAAACATCCCTCAAGATAAGCCTTAAATAAGATGGTACTAAGGTGCAAGCTCGCTGAAGCAACTGTGTGGAATCCCCATCCACACTCCCTTGAAACCCCCTCCAAGGATCTTCTCCCTCTCTTAAACTCCACCCTTTCCTCTCTCCCATTCAAGCTCTCTCTTCAAGTTTCCTCTAGAAGAACGAAGCTTCAATGGCTACAAAAGACACATACTAAGTGCCTTGTCAAAAATTAAATAGAAGAGCTCTAAATAAGCTCTTTAATTACAACTTATCGACTTTATCATCCAGGTCGATATGAATATCATCCTATACGATCAGTGCAAAATAAGCTCAATCAGCTAGGATGATTTGGGATGATCAGAAGAAATTTGTTCATATCATTCAGGATGATAAGATATCATCCTGGCTGATTAGTACAAATCGAGGAATATCATCCTGAATATCGTCTTGAATAAGAGCTGTCTGATGTCCAATCATCCAGTGTATCATCCCAGCCGATCCTACGATCCTCCAGGATGATGTGATCATGCAATCAAATTTTAATTACTTTTCATAATTTCCAGATTAATTTAGGCATAATTGTGCTGCATCTTCCAGGCTGTCCAGGATGATGCCCTGAACGATGCCCTAGATGATGTCTAAAAATAACTAATACCTAAATAGATCTAGTGGCTGATTCTTTCTATTTTGAGCATATCGGCCTGATCGATATAAATATCATCCAGGACGATGAGTTTAAAGATGGCAGCCTTAACCAGGATGCCCTAATTAGGGTTTTTGTTTTCAGTTAATCGTCCAAGCCATTGTTGGGATCATCCCGGATGATGTGAGCAAAAATAGAGAACTCTAAAACAGAAATAAGTGAGCAAGGTTACAAGCAAGAAAACACCCTTACAAACCAAAAAGTACATTAATAAAAATTATAAATATAATATGTTTTGCCAAAACTTGAGCCTTATAAGGTGCACTGTAATCCTGAAATGTTAGTAAACCCAGAAAAAATATATATTATAAATACAAGTAGACAACAGAAAGTGAGACACAATTTTGTTATTATCAAAATCATAAACTCTTAGGCTCAAGTTGCAACAATCTCTCCCTTTTTTATGATGACAAATATTACATTTTGGATTTGCAAAAAAAATATTTTCTCCTAATCTCACCCTTACTAAAATAAAACTTTAAAAAATAGGAGAAATCAACTTTTTTGTTATTTTTAAATTTTGAAAAATAATTCAAAAAGATATAAATACAACAGTATATTCTCCCCTTTGACATTATCAAAAAGACAAGCATGAAAAAGTCTTATAAAAAATTGAAACTTACATCTTGATTTTATTCAAACACTTAGTAAGGAATAGATTGACAACTCATAATCTAGAAAAGATAAGAAATTCATAAATTGTTAATCCAAGCTCAAGTTCTTTTAAAGACTAAAAAACTTTTTAATCCAATATCTAAATCAATGAACAAATTAGAAAAGAAATACTAATTTTTTAAAACTCATTTCATAAAACATATCTAATAGAAGATTAATGCAAAAATTGGTGAATCAGAAATCATGATTTTCAAGCTTAAGTACCAAAAATATCAAGGGTTTTATTAATCTTTAAGTAATACAAAAAAGTAAGCATACTCTTTATGGGCTCATTTTATGCCTCTTATTAATTGTATGACGCACTATACGTATCTTTTGATTTTTGATACACTTTGTATATACTTTTTCAATTTGGCATCATTACGCATCATTTTGTTTTGGCATTATTGGCTATTTTTTTTTATTTTCAACCAAAATATGCTTCCTTTCTGAAATTTTAAAAACTAAAGCAAACCCATACTATTGACAAAATTAACTACTTGATTAAGAAAATAATGAGGTGGATTCAACAACTTGTAAAAGATTCCTACACAATAGATAAAATGTAGGGAGATGAAAAAGTTTAGTTTCAAAATCTAATTTAAAATATGATTAAGATTTTGAATCAAAAGTAGAATAATCTCTTTTAGGAAACAGAGATTAAGAGTCAAAATTATGAGTTTCCTTCCTTTGATTGTTTTTAGAGAAGTTAACCACAACTTACATAAGAATTCAAGAAAAATTATAAGGTAGATTTTTTATTTTTAATTTTTTTTAAATGATGAGATGTGTGTGTTGATCAAAGAAAACACTACAAAAAAAGAAAAAAGTAAAGATAAAATTAAAGATTTAATAAAAAAGAAAAGAAAGAAAAAAAGAATGAAAAAAGAATAAATCCAAAGAAAAAACACAGAAAATACACAAAAATGAACAAAACATGCAAACACAGAAAAACAAAGCACACAAATAATGGTTTAAACATCATTATGCTCCTGGTACGATGATTTAGAAGTTAGGTATGCCTAGGAGATTTTTTTCTTTTCATTATTTGCCATTTTTTAGTTTGCTTAGCTTTACCCTTTTCTTTTGCAGGAAGAGTTCTCAAATTAGGGCACTGATTTTTTTATATGTCTAGGTTTCCTACATCCAAAGAAAATAACGTCAAAAGTAATCTTAACATTCTTACCATTTTTACCTTTATTCCACTTTTGTTGATGCTTATGTTTTAATAAGCTTTCCAATTTGCTTGATAAGTTATCGCTTTCGTCACCAACTAAGCCACTTTTCTCCATGTCTTTAGCGTTTAGTACTATCGTTTCACCTGCATCCAAAAGTCTTTGACCCAAACTTTGCTTGTAGGTAATGAGTGAGCCAATCAAATTATCAATAAAATATTCATTCAAATTTTTTGATTCATAAATAGCAACAACTTTGGCATCAAATTTGTCAAGTAAACAACATAGAATTTTATTGACTTTTAAAGTTTGAAAATTCCTTACCTAAAGCATGTAATGATGTCACAATTTGAATAAACCTATTATACATGTCTAAGATCGTCTCATAAGATTTCATGTAAAATATTTCATAAACATGCATTAAAATATTCAATATGGACTGCTAGATTTTACCAGTGCCTTCATATATAGTGTGTAATTTATCCCAGATTTCCTTTCCAGTAGTGCACGTAGAAATAAATATAAAATCTTCAGAATTTAAAGCACAAAAAAAATAGTTTAATGATTTAACATTCAATTGAGCATTAATTTGTTCTTCTATACTCCATCGATTAAAAGGAATATCAGTTTTAATTCTATCTAAAATACATGACGATACAGAATAACCATTTAAAATCATTTGCCACATTCAAAAATTAATTGATTGCAAGAAAGTAGACACGTGAATTTTCTAAAAATCAAAAGTAATATTTTCAAATAAAGGTGGTCAGGTGATTGAATATCCTTCCACAATATTATGATTATAAAAATTAGCCATGGATTAAAATTTAAAAGTTTTGAAAAACTAGATTTTATGAATCCCGCTCTGATACCATTTGAAAGTTTGTTAAGGATGTTAAGCTCTTATGAACTATTCCTAAGGCTAACCAAGAGAGTGGTGAATTGGTATTTTAAAAAATCTTTCACAATAAAAAACACAAACCAAGATTTACCATAGAAATTAAAGTGCGAAAATTAATGCAGAAGAAATAATTAGAAAGAACTCACCAGATTTATAGTATTTCAGTCAAACATTGACCTACGTCCACTCCTCGAAGGCACCCTCCAAAATTTTCACTAAATTTAGTGGCTCTCCTTTAGCCCCCATAGCTAGGCGGAGAAGCCTTTACAAAATCACTTCCACCTTCCTCGGTGCGGTGGAGTAGCCGGGTCCTTTGACACCAAAGCAATCTTCTTCTCCCCAAAACTTCCCTCAGAACAAGCCTTTAATCTGATGGTACTCAGGTGCAGGCTCGCCGGAGCAACCGTGTGAAACTTCCCTCCACACTCCCTTGAAACCCCCTCCAAGGATCTTCTCCCTCTCTCAAACTCCACCCTTTCCTCTCTCAAACTCCACCCTTTCCTCTCTCTTTCAAGCTCTCTCTTCAAGTTTCCTCCAGAAGAACGAAGCTTCAATGGCTGTCAAAGACACATACTAAGTGCCTTGTCAAAGTTTAAATAGAAGAGCTCAAAATAAGCTCATTAATTACAATTTTTCGACTTTATCGTCCAGGCTAATATGAATATCGGCTTGTATGATCAGTGTAAAATAACCTCAATTAGCCAAGATGATTTGGGATGATCAGAAGAAATTTGTTCATATCATCAAGGATGATAAGATATCATCCTGGCTGATTAGTACAAATCGAGGAATATTGTCCTGAACAACGCCTTGAATAAGAGCGTCCGATGTCTAATCATCCAGTGTATCATCCCAGCCAATGTTGCGATCATCCAGGATGATGTGATTGTACAATCAAATTTTAATTACTTTTCTTAATTACCAGATTAATTTAGGTATAATTATATTGCATCAGCTAGGGCAATCTAAGTCAATGCCTTCGACGATACCCTGGACGATGTCCAAAAATAACTAATACCTAAATAGTTCTGGCTGTTGATTCTTTCGATTTTGAGCCTATCTGCCCGACCGATACAAATATCGTCTAGGACGATGAGTTTAAAGATGGCTGCCTTAAACAGGATGCACTAATTAGGGTTTCTATTTTCAGCTGATCGTCCATGCTGATTTTGGGATCATCCCGGATGATATGAGCAAAAATAGAGAACTCTAAAATAGAAATAAGTGAGCAAGGTTACAAGCAAGCAAAAACCCTTACAAACCAAAAACTACATTAATAAAAATTAAAAATGGAACATGTTCTGCCAAAACTTGAGCCCTGTAAGGTGCATTGTAATCCTGAATTGTTAGTAAACACAGAATGAAATATATATTACAAATACAGGTAAACAATAGAAAGTGAGCCAAAATATTTATTATTATCAAAAGTATAAACTCGTAGGCTCGAGTTGCAATAGGTACGACTGCACTATCCCGTAGGACAAAATGATCCTAAGTTTTTATACTCGATATTAGTAGGACAAAGGAAGAGCAGATAGAGTTATACATAGATTAGCCATGGATGATGGCGGCTTTCGCCTACGTACTTCAATGGATAATAATATATATAAACCAAAATTTCATGAGATTTCCTCCATTCGGTACATCAACTCAAATGGGGTTAATTTGATGTGGGGATCAGTTTCCTACAGGCCCAAGCCCCGTACTTAATTACATCTTAGACCTCAATCTAAGAAAACTCTTGATTAATAATGTTAGATTATCTTCTCAAATGAGTTTAGCGCAAAGGAATTTCTAGGCTTTCCTAATCAAATGAGAAGAGAGACTCAATTTAGTTTAATCAACATATGTGATTCATATCATTACTTGGCTAGTCTGAAGAAGAGGAAATTAGAGAAAAAGAAAAGACACTACATTTTAAGCATGCGTGAGAGAAAGAGGGAGGTGGCATCAATTGTGTGATGTGGATGGGTAGGATATATACCTTTCGAAAGAAAAATAAAGTTTATCCACTGATAAGGCGTGCAGTGGTACACTCATACCATTAGCCTTAGATTCTAAATCTATAAAAGATGTAGTATCGTACATGACACTAACATCTATGACCTAACTAATACAACTTGGACTTATACCTTGCCTGCAAAAGGAAGCCAACTAAAACCACATAGTCGTATAAAATCCATGATATCCGGTCCATATAAAAGATGGGTGAGTGGTTAAACTTTTGGAACTTGAGGCCGACATCTAGAGAAGTTCCTAAATGGCCTCACACTTATGATTGGTGTTATGTGTTGCAACCCATGACCCCGAGTTTGAGATTTTGATGATGCCAAATAATGAGTGACTTGGAACTGCTTTTCATTGCTTATTATTTTATTTGTTATTTTCCTTGAGCACTAACATTTCAGGAAGATCACAAGTGACTCAGGAAGAAAGGAAGACTCAAGACCGGGTAGATTAGGAGTACGAGTCAAAAATTGTATTTTTCCATTTATTGTATTTTTTACTTTATTGAGTCTGGCCACAAAATGAGAAAGAGTAAGAGCAACCATGCACACACACAGGGGGAGAATTTTTTTTTAACTGAAAATATAAGTAAAATTCTTCTCTGGAGATCGTACTGTACGATGTTATTTCGTACCGTACGATCCAGGCTATGTGGGCAAATCTGTGAATAGATCGTACTGTACGAAGTACGTCGTACTGTACGATATGTTCAGATCCAAAAACCCTAGCCGTGACTTAATTTAAGGAAGTGATTTTTGCGCCGTTCGTACTGTACGAACTTGTTCGTACTGTACGATCTGTATTAAATACTTACTTAAATTAACACGTGATTAGTGCACGTAATCAAGGCCTAATTGAGATTTGCACATCGTACTGTACGAATATGTTCGTACTGTACGATTGGTTTTAAATACTTACTTAAATTAACCCGTGATTAGTGCACGTAATCAAGGCCTAATTGAAATTTGAACATCGTACTGTACGAACTTGATCGTACCATACGATGAACAGAGACGACATCCGATCGTCCAGACCATCGTCCTGTACGAATAGTATGTGGTTGAATCGTACCGTACGATATTGTATCGTACAGTACGAATTGTTTTTGTACTGTTCGTACACCTTCGTACCAGGACGACGGCTGTTTATGAAGATCGTACTGTACGATGATGAATCGTACTGTACGAACAGTAACGGCTAATTTTGAATTCAGAGGTTTTTGGAGCCTTTTTTAATATGCCAATCAAGTTCTTTTTGAAAAAAAGATTGTTAGAGAGGGTGAACGTGATTAGAGAGGGATTCCAAGGGAGAAAACTCAAGAGAAATTCTTGAGGGTTGAGAGGAAGGAGGAGGTGAGCGTTGTGAGGGAGAAGAGGTGTGAGGGAGATCACACGGTTGCTCCAAGCTCGCTGCATCTTGCTCCTCCTGTGGCCCGAGAAGGATTTGAGGGAGGATCTCCAAGGGAAAGGCTCGTCTGCATCCGTTACCTCGAGGTTCTCTGCCTTCTCCAGGAGGGAGAAAAACGAGAAGGTTCTCTGCCGTCGCCAGGAGGGCGAAAACAGAGTTTGGTCTTCCGCCACGCCGGGTTGGTGAAAGGGAGGTTTGTACAGGCTTCTCCGCCTTGCCAAGGGGGGCAAAAGGAGAACTATTTTTATAGTGAAAATCCCGGAGTGGAGGACTCCGGGGAGTGGACGTAGGTCATATTTTGACCGAACCACTATAAAAATCTTGGTGTGTTTGTTCTTTATCATTGTTTACTTTTTGCTTGCACTTTAATTTTTCATATCTATTGCACGTGGTTTTTTGATAAAGCAAAATTGCATTGATCTTTATTTTAATATTTCAAAAAACAACAAAAAATTAGAACTCTTGTTTAGGGTTAATTTTTTATTAAGAGAAAACTGTTTACAATTCACCCCCCCTCTTGTCGTTTAGTAATTTCATTATGCTTCTAAGGCTAATGCATTTAAACTTTAATTTTAATTAGTTGCTAATGCGATGCATACTGATCAAAGTATCCAAATCAGAAATATATAAAATTTTAAAAAGGCTTATAAAATAAATTTTTAGAGAGACTAAGATTCTCCCGGTTTGGCACTTCATCCTCATAGGCCAGATTATCCATACTATACCCGCAGGCGGGAAAGTGTCTACACAAGGAAAATAGGAGAATGCATTAAGATGCATGTGACCCTGCAGAATTTTAGCTATTCCTTAGATCATTATATTTCTATGTTATTTAATTCTTAAAAATTTATTATCAATTATGAGTATTAAAATTTTATCCATAAGAGCCAAGTGAGCCAGGAACATGCGCATGCAAGAAAGTAAACTTATGAAAAACATGCCAGTTTTACTGCGCAATCAAAGTAAATAGAACATCAAAATAAATCACAGAAAAGTATCTAAAGTCCATGGCAAGTGCCATACAATATACATCATAGAGTACAGAAACGTAGTGGTGGCCGGGCTCCACCGACAACAACCTGTGTTCTATTCCTAAGGAATGACGTAAATCTTAAAATAAGGTATTTTTATCTCGCTCTTCATCTTCACTTCCTTGATTCATCTATGGATCGTGTATTCCTTCCTTCATGTTCTCATAGGGTATCCTCCAAAAGGATGCCCTGAAAAAAGAATTTTATTGTAAGAGATTTCCTTTTCCCTTTGGGCCCCTCTATATTTGAAAAATGCCTTATTTTAGAATTTCACAACTCTCACCATCAAATACATTACATAAAAAAAATGAAAATCTAGACTCTCCTACAAGGTTATCCTAAGTAGTTATAATAAAACATCCAAGCAGTTGTATATGAATAAAAATGCTCAAATTAGTCACACTTGGTCGTATTCTTATAATTTGTGGGCAAAATAGCTGAAGCACCTAAAGCTTTATATTCATGGCTATCATAGAAGATTTAGATGTGACAAACACTATCTTAGTTTTTCAATTCATGGTTGTTAAAATTAAGAGTTGAATTTGGGATGAAAACTCACTCTTAAATCGGATTGGCTTTTTTTTTTTTTGAATTGAACTCAATGAGTTAATTAATGATCCAACTTGGATCAAGTTTAAATTCAGTTAAGCCAGGATTAGATCAAGCCAAATCAAGATACGGTTGTAATATATATGCTTGTATCTATGACTGAATTATGTATGTCAATTGCCACCTTTTAGTGCTATATGAGAACAACCATCTATAGGAAAATATCATCAGTTATATATTTTATTAATTTTTAGCCACCTTTTAGTGCTATATGAGAACAACCATCTATAGCAAATTATCATCAGTATAAAAAAGTGTTCCTAATCTATCAGTACTCTATTGCTCAATACACAGTGAAGAAAAAGTGCTAGAAACCATCACAGAAAAGAATCACCAAAAACTAAAGCAAGTAGCAAAACAAATAGCACACGGGTCACAAGCAAATCGCTACATCTCAGAGACAAAGAAAAGCATAATATCGGCCTAACCTAAACCTAGTAGTTGTGACATAACAAATAAGTCTATTTGTGTGTAGGCTGTGTAATTTTTGGGTAAGTCCTATGTAGGTTGATTTAATTATAATTTCTTGTATTTGATTTGTTAAAGGCCAAAAGACAAGTTTTGTTTAAGTTTAAATATTAGTATTTTAAAATTAATTTTAGATGTTTTATTTCAGTGTTTAATCAATTAACACCTTTGTTTCTCACCGAGGCTATGAGGTTTATTTCACCCTCCTTGGGGCTAACTTAATTGCCCTTGTAGGCCTGGGTTACATGGTGGCAACCAATTTTGTTAAATTGTTTTTTAGTTGGTTATAAAAAAAAATGTAGATTAGGTTATTTATTAATAAAGGAAGTTTGTTGATTGATTTTAAAGATTAATCTAAGGTTTGATCTTTAGGAGTCTTTTATCCTAATCAGTTTTAGTTTTAGGTTTAGTCTCCTAATTTAATCTACAACTTCTAAACTTTAAGTTGGGTAGAAGTTGATTATTAAATTTGTTGAATTTGATTGAAGTGTATGTATTAGATTTGTAATTTAATTATTATATATGTTAATTATAATTTAATTAAGAATTAAGTATTTTTTTAATACATTTTAAGAGTTAGATTATAATTGATTAGTTGATTATTAATAGATTAGAGCACACTAAACCTAGAAAAATATATCACTAAGTATATATTTTGATGTCTCTATCCTATAAGGAGCATGCACCCTAAGTTTATGTTATCAAAAAATCGGTCCTTAATATTTATCCTTAGGTGTCACTAAAGTTATGGGACATGAGGAAGTTTTGTTTCTAACCCTTAGGACATTCGTATATGTGTCAACGAGTTTAGGGATCTAAAATAAAAGAAAGCAATCCTAGTTATAAAATGAAGTTTCTAGAGGGTCCTAAAGGGTAGGGAGTGTACAACCATTTGGGCCCCTAAAGGTTTTCGAAGTTTAAGGATACTTACAGCACCGGGGACTATGACCCGGTGGTTCCGCCCGTAGCGCCCCCACCAGATTGAATGGGGGTGACTGATGCTCAGATCCAACTTTCCATGCTCCTTCGCCTAGTGCTCTAGTGCTCCTAATCCTTTGGTCTTCAAACATCACCTCACAAGACACAAAAAAGATGGGTATCAGAGCACGTTATATATGATAAGCAAATAATGATATAAAGAAATAAAAATGCAATAAAAAAAGAACATTCCTTTTTATTATTCGCACACCGGGTGGGCCACTTGCCTTTTTTTTTAATTTTCTTATTTTTGCAAGCATTCAATTTTAAAGCAGAAGTAAGAAAAGCAGCAAAAAGATTAAAAGCAAAGACAAAGTCAACAAAGTGCAATAAAAAGAAAATAATGAAAATAAAAAATAAAAGGAATGTAGGTATTTTTATTGTTGGGCTTACTTCTTTGAAGTCAAGTATGCCACTAAAATGCCCTTCACCCCAATTAAATATAATATGAATAGGGAAGAAGGTGTTTTTTTAATGCCCTTTTCTATCCCCACGTTCCAAATGAAGCACTTGACACATTTTACATAACTGCCCAAACTATTTTTAAAATATAGCCCAAAGCTGCGAAGGGGAACAAGTTTCCAAAACTAAACTCAAAACAAGTCCTCTTTTGTTTCATATTCATCAAAAATCCAACTTTTTAGAAGCAAACACTAAAGAAAGATAACTCATATAAGAATGATAACAAATATAAACAAAAAATGAATATAGAGCCAATGATAAATCATCTCAACATAAGTAAACCAAGACTTTTTCCAAAAACAAACAAATTCTCAAGTTTGCAATACAACATGAATCATGAAAACTTTCAACAAAAAACAAAAAGAAATACTTCATAAAGCCCCCTAGTCATAAAGAAACTCATAAGGCTATACCAAATATTAGTCATTTAATTGCCAAAAATATGAATATTTTCATAGATTTTATAGTTATACACCATTGGGATATAAACTTATATCAATGCTTTTGTGAATCAACTAACAAACAAGGAAGCCCAAACATGAATCCACATGACAATTTCTCTAAATCGGTGAAGAAATACATAATAATGTGTGCATACGAATAACTTATACCTACTATCATTCAAGGAATATTCAAAGCATCATGTTGGCAGAAAAGCATGGATATGAGCACAAAGACTCAAGGATACCAAATCAACCTATCTTGTATTCAAACAACTTAATCTCAAAACTTAAAACAGCATAAAGCAAGAAAGCACTTGGCCCCAGAAGGAGGTAAGCCCACATTTGGAACCTATGCAAATTCTCCAACATTTCTCAAATGATGCTTTATGAAAAAGTTTATAAGTGCTTAAAAGTGAAAAAGAAAAGGAGCATATGATTGCTTCCCAACATTTATTCCAAAGTATCTTATGAGAGGAAAATTAGTGACAAACTTGCTTTACTTATTTCTAACAAAACCTTTATAACAAAGACAAACATAAAGCCAAAACATTAATATACATGCCAAACTAATTGTATAATGGTATGTCAAAGTCCACCAACACTTTGTGACTAAGCATGTTTCTTGAATTTACAAAATGCATGCGTATCTTCCAATAAGATTTTTTTTATGCTCTTGGCCACCAAAAGTTTTAGAAGAAATTCCAACTTAAACTTGTGAACATGCTCTTGTGCTAAACATACAATACTTGCCAATGGTGTGAAACCCATTTCTATATTATTGAGAAGAAGAGAAGTAAAATAAGATAAAAAGGCATGTTTTCTCAAATTAGCCCAGATTAGTGATTAATATCATATGGATTCTTTCACAAGCACTTAAGTTACTCCCTAAAAGATCACACTCAAAATGTGATTGAAAACAACATTCATAATATTTTATCCATGCAACAAAGTACCCATGAGATGGATCATCCATGAAAGTAAACATATCTCAATAGACGAGAGGAAGTTGCAAGCCACTTTGTATGCAAATAACCAAGCTCTTTGCTATATAGCAATATCTAGATTCCCAAACAAAAGTATAGATAATGTGGGATGTAAATAGGTTAAATGCACATCATTATTTTTATCTAAATATATGTATCTTCTTAACAAGCATTATTACAAACACCATATGTGTATGTTTTAATGGAAGATCAAAATGCCCCCCTATGCCTTTTTATTGTTTACACCTAAGCTCTAAGTCATGTGACAAAAAGCAAATGTAAGTTCACATACTAATTGACCATTCCAAAACAAGATAAATTAATAAATTGGATAGGAATATTTAATCAACACATGATGCCCAAAATCAACCCTACAAGCTATTATGAAATCTACCATAGAGAGTGAATGCATTCACTTAGAAATGAATAGTGCCAGGGGTGTAAAGACATATACACCACAAAGCTTCATTTACATTTTTTTCTGTTTAAAAGCTTTGACTAAGTAGCATGAACCTTGCATTAACTTAGCCTTCCAATAACTAAATCATCCATAATATCTTAAATTTATATTAAAAGAAATGCTCGAAGCTAAGGTAGAGGAAGAAAACTAAGAAGAAAAAGAAGAAAAAGGGGAAGGAAGAAGTTGAAGGAGGAGGAGGAGGAGAAGAAGAAGAAGAAGAAGAAGAAGAAGAAAAAGAAGAAGAAGAAGAAGAAGGAAAAGAAGAAGAAGAAGAAGAGTAAGAAGGAGGAGAAGAGGAAGTAGGAGAAGAGAACTCACCTTGCAAAGAGAATGAGTAAGCAACCTGGAGGTTGGACGGGCCTCAGCATGTGCTTGGAGTTGCAAACCATAATTAGTATGTACATGCTCCTTAGCCTAGTTCTCCAAACGAAGCACTTGATACATTTGACACAACTGACCAAACTATTTTCTAAATAAGGCCCAAAGTGGAGAAGGCGAACAGGTTCCCAAAACTAAACTCAAAACAAGTCCTCTTTTGTTTCATATTCATCCAAAATCCAACTTTTTAAGCAGCAAACACTAAAGAAAGATAACACATATAAGAAAGACCACCTTGCTTCGAGAAGACACTAAAAAGCTTTCAAACGAAATACTCCATAAAGCCCCAAAATCATAAAGAAACTCATAAGACTTTCCAAAACACTTAAAAAATTCAATTTATTTAAAGGGACAAATCAAAGTCTTTCGTTTCCAAACATGTCATAAAAGAAATACTCCAAATCATCGTGTACGATCTTTTACTACAGAAGGTCATATGTACTTAGGAAAAGATGCTCTTGAAAGTTGCAAACGTAATTGTAAGACACATGCTAAGTCAGTTTACTTGATTCTACTAAAGCCATCACAATGTAATTACACGCCACACATAAACCTCCTTCATAAGAGACAACATTACATGTAAATAAACTTTGCAAAGACTTCAAATAATTCAAAATACTTGGATAACATTCTCTATGTAAAATCTATGGATTTCCACAATTTAATTTTAAAACATGCTTGAAGAGGCCAAATGTATTTACAGTTTTTAACTAAAGGAAATCAATGCAACCGGCTCTTTCTAAGGCCTCAAGAAAGCATCCCAACTATTAGTCATTTAAATGCCAAAAACATGAATATTTTCACAGATTTTATAGTTATACACCATTGGGATATAAACTTACATCAATGCTTTTGTGAATCAACTAACAAACAAAGAAGCCTAAACAAGAATCCAGAAGACAATTTCTCTAAATCATCAAAGAAATACATAATGATGTGTGCATACGAATAACTTATACCTACTAGCATTCAAGGAATATTCAAAGCATCATGTTGGCAGTATAAAATGGATATGAGCACAAAGACTCAAGGATACCAAATCAACCTATCTTGTATTCAAACAACTTAATCTAAAAACTTAAAACAGTATAAAGCAAGATAACACTTGGCCCCAAAAGGAGGTAAGCCCACATTTAGAACCTATGCAAATTCTGCAACATATCTCAATGCTTTATGAGAAAGCTTATAATTGCTTACAAGTGAAAAAGAAATGGAGCATATTATTGCTTCCCACATCTATTCCAAAGTATCTTATGAGGGAAAATTAGTGACAAACTTGCTTTACTTATTTCCAACAAAACCTTTATAACAGAGAAAAACATAAATCCAAAACATTAATATACATGCAAAACTAATTGTATAAAGCTATCTAAAAGTCCACCAACACTTTGTGACTAAGCATGTTTCTTGAATTTACAAAACGCATGCGTATCTTACAATAAGATTTTTTTTATGCTCTAGGCCACCAAAAGTTTTAGAAGAAATTTCAACTTAAACTTGTGAACATGCTATTGTGCTAAACATACAATACTTGCCAAAGGTGTGAAACCCATTTCTATATTATTGAGAAGAAGAGAAGTAAAATAAGATAAAAAAGCATGTTTTATCAAATTAGCCAAGATTAGTGATTAATATCATATGGATTCTTTAACAAGCACTTAAGTTACTCCCTAAACATTCACACTCAAAATGTGATTGAAAACAACATTCATAATATTTTATCCATGCAACAAAAGTACCCATTAGATGGATCATCCATGAATAGTAGGTAAACATATCTCAGTAGATGAGAGGAACTTGCAAGCCACTATGTATGCAAATAACAAAGACCTTTGTTATATAGCAATTTCTAGATTCCCAAACAAAAGTATAGATAATGTGGGATGTAAATAGGTTAAATGCACATCATCATTTTTATCCAAATATATGTATCTTCCTAACAAGCATTATCACAAACACCATTTGTGCATGTTTTAATGGAAGATCAAAATGCCCCCATATGCCTTTTTATTGTTTACACCTAAGCTCTAAATCATGTGACATAAAGAAAATGTAAGTTCACATACTAATTGGCCATTCCAAAACAAGATAAATCAATAAATTAGATAGGAATATAAATCAACACATGATGCCCAAAATCAACTATGCAAGCTATCATGAAATCTTCCATAGAGAGTGAATGCATTCACTTGGAAATCAATAGTGCCAGGGGTGTAATGACATATACACCACAAGGCTTCATTTACGTTTTTTTCTATTTAAAACTTTGACTAAGTAGCATGAACCTTGCATTCTTAGCCTTCCAACAACTAAATCATACATAATATCTTAAATTTATATTAGAAGAAATGCTCGAAGCTAAGGTAGAGGAAGAAGACTAAGAAGAAGAAGAAGAAGAAAAAGGGGAAGGAAGAAGTTGAAGGAGGAGGAGGAGGAGAAGAAGAAGAAGAAGAAGAAGAAGAAGGACAAGAAGAAGAAGAAGAAGAATAAGAGTAAGAAGGAGGAGAAGAGGAAGTAGGAGAAGAGAACTCACCTTGCAAAGAGAATGAGTAAGCAACCTGGAGGTTGGACGGGCCTCAGCCTGTGCTTGGAGTTGCAAACCATAATTAGTATGTACATGCTCCTTAACCTAGTTCTCCAAACGAAGCACTTGATACATTTGACATAACTGACCAAACTATTTTCTAAATAAGGCCCAAAGTGGAGAAGGCGAACAGGTTCCCAAAACTAAACTCAAAACAACTCCTCTTTTGTTTCGTATTCATCCAAAATCCAACTTTTAAGCAGCAAGTACTAAAGAAAGATAACTCATATAAGAAAGATCACTTTGCTTCGAGAAGACACTAAAGAGCTTTTAAACGCAAAGCTATTTACAAAATTTTTAATCTCAAAATAACTTATGAAAACTTTCAAATAAAGCGACACATAAAACCCTACATAAATAGTCCCCCAAAATTCTTTTCGACACAAAAACAAATCAAATGCTTTTTTTTATTTGGCGTGGGGTAAAACCATAAAACTTTCCAACAAGAAAGTTTCATAAAACCTCTCATTATAAAGTATTCATGAAACTTAGTATAAAACCTTCTAAAACAAAAAAAAAAAAGAATATAGAGCCAATGATAAATCGTCTCAACATAAGCAAACCAAGACTTTTTCCAAAAAAACAAACAAATTCTCAAGTTTGCAATACAAGGTTAATTGTGAAACCTTTCAATAAAAAATAAAATGAAATACTCCATAAAGCCCCCAAATCATAATGAAACTCATAAGACTTTCCAAACACTTCAAAAATACAATTTTTTTAAAGGGACAAATCAAAGTCTTTCGTTTCCAAACATGTCATAAAAGAAATACTCCAAATCATCGTGTACGATCTTTTACTGCAGAAGGTCATATCTATTTACGAAAAGATGCTCTTGAATGTTTCAAACGTAATTGTAAGACACAAGCTAAGTCAGTTTACATGATTCTACTAAAGCCATCACAATGTAATTACACGCCACACATAAACCTCCTTCATACGAGACAACGTTACATGTAAATAAACTTTGCAAAGACTTCAAATAATTCGAAATACTTCGATAACATTCTCTATGTAAATTCTATGGATTTCCACAATTTAATTTTAAAACATGCATGAAGAGGCCACATGTATTTATACTTTTTAACTAAAGGAACTCAATGCAATCTACTCTTACTAAGGCCTCAAGAAAGCATCCAACCTATTAGTCATTTAAATGCCAAAAACATGAATATTTTCATAGATTTTCTAGCTATACACCATTGGGATATAAACTTACATCAATGCTTTTGTGAATCAACTAACAAATAAGGAAGCCCAACATGAATCCACAAGACAATTTCTCTAAATAGGCGAAGAAATACAAAATGATGTGTGCATACGAATAACTTATACCTAATAGCATTCAAGGAATATACAAAGCATCATGTTGGCAGTAAAGAATGGATATGAGCACAAAGACTCAAGGATACCAAATAAACCTATCTTGTATTCAAACAACTTAATCTCAAAAAGTTAAAACAGTATAAAGCAAGATAGCACTTGGCCCCACAAGGAGGTAAGCTCACATTTGGAACCTATGCAAATTCTCCAACATATCTCAAAGGATGCTTTAAGAGAAAGCTTGTAAGTTCTTACCAGTGAAAAAGAAATGGAGCATATGATTGCTTCCCAACATTTATTCAAAAGTATCTTGTGAGAGGAAAATTAGTGACAAACTTGCTTTACTTATTTCCAACAAAACCTTTATAACAGAGACAAACATAAAGCCAAAACATTAATATTCATGCCAAACTAATTGTATAAAGCTATCTCAAAGTCCACCAACACTTTGTGACTAAGCATGTTTCTTGAATTTACAAAACGCATGCGTATCTTCCAATAAGATTTTTTTTTATGATCTAAGCCACCAAAATTTTTAGAAGAAATTTCAACTTAAACTTGTGAACGTGCTCTTGTGCTAAACATACAATACTCGCCAAAGTTGTGAAACCCATTTCTATATTATTGAGAAGAAGAGAAGTAAAATAAGATAAAAAGGCATGTTTTCTCAAATTAGCCCATATTAGTGATTAATATCATATGGATTCTTTAACAAGCACTTGAGTTACTCCCTAAAAAATCACACTCAAAATGTGATTGAAAACAACATTCAAAATATTTTATCCATGCAACAAAAGTACCCCTGAGATGTATCATACATGAACAATAGTTAAACATATCTCAATAGATGAGAGGAACTTGCAAGCCACTATGTATGCAAATAACCAAGCTCTTTGCTATATAGCAATTTCTAGATTCCCAAACAAAAGTATAGATTATGTGGGATGTAAATAGGTTAAATACACATCATCATTTTTATCCAAATATATGTATCTTCATAACAAGCATTATCACAAACACCATATGTGCATGTTTTAATGGAAGATCAAATTGCCCCCCTATGCCTTTTTATTGTTTACACCTAAGTTCTAAATCATGTGACATAAAGCAAATGTAAGCTCACATACTAATTGGCCATTCCAAAACAAGATAAATCAATAAATTGTATAGGAATATAAATCAACACATGATGCCCAAAATCAACTCTGCAAGCTATCATGATATCTACCATAGAGAGTGAATGCATTCACTTAGAAATCAATAATGCCAGAGGTGTAATGACATATACATCACAAAGCTTCATTTACATTTTTTTCTATTTAAAAGCTTTGACTAAGTAGCATGAACCTTGCATTAACTTAGCCTTCCAACAACTAAATCATCCATAATATCTTAAATTTATATTAGAAGAAATGCTCGAAGCTAAGGTAGAGGAAGAAGACTAAGAAGAAGAAGAAGAGAAAGGGGGAGGAAGAAGTTAAAGGAGGAGGAGGAGGAGGAGAAGAAGAAGAAGAAGAAGAAGAAGAAGAAGAAGAAGAAGAAGGAGAAAAAGAAGAAGAAGAAGAAGAAGAAGAAGGAGAAGAGGAAGTAGGATAAGAGAACTCACCTTGTAAAGAGGATGAGTAAGCAACCTGGAGGTTGGACGGGCCTCAGCTTGTGCTTGGAGTCCCGAACTGAGAGGTCGGGGGGAGGTGAGGCGACTACGGCTGCTAAACCGAGAGGGAGAGAGCGGGGGCCTTCAGACCTGGGCCGTATGAAACTAAGAGGGAGAGAGTGGGGACCTTCCGACCTGGGCCTTGCAAAACCGAGAGGGAGAGAATGCTCTTGCGATCGACGAACAGAGAAGAACCGAGAGAGGGGTAGGGAGATCGGTTCGAATGTGAAGCTGAGAGCCTTTGCGGAAAGAAGAAGCCTGCCTATCTTATTGTCTTGCTTCAACTTTCAAAATTATCCCAGAAGAAGACTTGTTCACTGCTCGATGTTTGCCCGAGTTACAAAGGATCTCCTGAGATGTGAGGTTTGGGCTGAAATGAAGATTTCATTTGATCGCAGCTATTGATGTAATTACTGGATTTAGGAACTAATTCAAATGAAGAGAAAAGTCAATTGGAATTTGTTTGAATTAAACTGAGTTGATTTGAATCAGATTTGGGCTTAAACCAAACCCAATTCTAGGATCCAGGTCAGTTTGGGTTCAAGTTAATTTAATCAAATTAACTAAATATAAAATAATGACTCGAATTGGATTAAACTCGGCACAACTAAAATGTACTAATCAAGGATAATTAAACCTGGTTGACTCTAATTTGACTTGATTCGAGTCATCTCGAGTTCATTTTGGACTCGACGAGGTTCAATTAAGTCGATCAAAGGTGCTCGAGAGTACTCGAGCGAAAATTGAGGTCAACATCGGAGACGTCGTCCCCCCACCCCCCACCCCCACCAACACAAACACCAGCAGAACCTTAAAACCCCTCAACGAAAAACCAAAACCGATGCGAAAAGGAAGAAAAAACATGAGGAAAAGTAGTGGCCAGGAAGTGGAACGAAGTTACCACAAGGGCAGTAGACCAAGAGGAAGCCTAAAGCGCATGGAGAAGAAGGATCGGAGGCTCCCAAAGATGAGAATCAACATCGCCATGAAATCACACAGAAAACCAGAGCAGAGCGTAACGGCTAGGGCATTACAACCATGATACCTAAATCCATGGTTAAAAAAAAAAGTTATATTAGAAAGAAGTAAGAAAGCTTTTTCAAATGAATACATGGATTTCCAAAATAATTACATTCCATGTATGAAATCTTAGTTATATATACCAATTTCCCCTACAGCTCTGTATCTCTATTTTTGCTGTGATTGATTAAACTTATTTATTAAAAATATAGTTGTCTAGAGCTGTATTTTTTAGCAGTGTTTCATAGGCACTTTGTTGGACTATTGTGTAGGTTTCTGAGAAAATCATGTGCACATCTGTCTCAGATTTACCTTCATGAAAAACTCTTGTGAGTAAGTGTTTGTTAAGCTACATATGTAATTTATTCATTTAATTTGTTTTTATTTTTTTATGATTTGATAAGCCTATTTCATTGTATCTATGTACATTTTCCTAATTATTAATAGAAGTTGGTATAAATATAAATATTCTATTTTGTGGATGGTATTTTATTATTCTAAATAGGGCTGCAAATGACCTGAGCATTCGACGAGCTGCTTGTGACTCGGCTCGATAAGAGCTCGTTTATATTCGTTGGATAAACGAGCTTGAATAGTGATACATCATAAAAAATTATTTTGATCGAGCACAAATCTTAAGTAATTTTTAAATTGGGAACTTTCAAAATTAGATTCAGGATCATCTGAATTCCAATTTCAGCAAACTTATAGTCAAACTGAGCATCTCAAAGAGACAACCAAACAACACCAAAATTGGTCCAACCCAAGCCCAAATGGGTCTGAATCGGGGACCCGGACGACATTTGGAAGGGTCAAAGTATTATTTGGACGATGAAATGATATCCAAATATGGCATGCTTATAGTCAATTTAAGCAGCTCAGCGAGACGAATACAATGAGCCCAAGTTCTTTGAATGCCAACATTATTAAGGCACTTAAACAGTTGAAAAATTCTCTACGATCGAGGGAATCAATATAAGCCATCCGATGGAGCACTCCGAACCTGTCCCGAATCTTCTCTAAATTTATGGGGTGTGCCACTCATAAAAATCTATAAATAGACCCATACTCTTTACATGAAGGAGACTTTTGAGCTAGAGATTAGAGAGAGCTCTGAAGCTTCAAGAGCTCTAACACGTTCTTCGCCTAGTCGACGACTATCGCTGGACCTCCGCCTGGCCTACGATCGCTGCCGGACTTCAGCCCGACCATCGTTAGACCATCTCCCGGCTGCCGACTGCCGCCTGACCTCTGCCCAGCCGACGACCGCCGCCGAACTTCAACCCGACCATCATCGGACCACCGCTCGGCCGCTGACCGCTGCCAGACCTTCGCCCTGCCGATGATCGCCATCATACTTCAGCCCAACCATCGTCGGACCATCGCTCGATGATGGTTTAATGCCTTCTCAAGATTGAAAGTTTTGCAATCATCATTAACTTTGAATATGTTTTAATGCCTTCTCAAAAATGTGAATTGTGTATTACCATGGTTCCAAATAAAAAATAGGTCATATATAACAATAATTTAGAAATGAGGTCCCATACATAAAGTTCCATAGACTTTCAATCTTGCAAATGAGGTTAAGGTGAATAGGAGAAAATAATCCATCCTATTCTACTAATTGCTTTAGTGATATTACTTCTAATGCTTTTTGAAATACAGAAAAAATGCAGCTTATGTTGTAAGGACAAATTGATTGTTCTTTTATAGCTTGGTGAATTGATCAAATGAAACATAAGAGATGTCAATTGAAGAATGATATAACAGAATAAAAATTCCAGAAAGATTTATGGACCTTTGCTAGATTGAGTAGAAGCATGAGCATTTGGTTGTCAATATTTAATTGAAGAATGCAAGTAAAATAGTTCCGATAAGACAAGAACCATTTTCTTTACTGACTTTTGATAAAAAAATGTGAAGAAGCTTTGACTATTTAAATCACATTTAGACATTGTATTATAATTTCATGAAGTATAAGGTGTCACATCTAGAGTTTTGCAATCATCGTTAACTTCCAATGCATGCAGCTATATACGTTGAATAAATGCTAATTATAAAGCCACTTTTATAGGTTGAATAAATGTATATAATCAAATATAAGAAGAATAATAAAATATAATTTACCTAGAATGAAATCTTAATATAAAATATTTTAGACACCTAAATTACTTGTATGGCACACTTGTAAGTAAACAATGGAGATCTACAAGAGAGTTATACAGCTTTATAATAGATTGGCTAACTAATGCTCAACATCAAAACTAATAGCTTAACAAATGAATGGAACATGAATTGTTTGTGAACATCAAACTTTATTGATACCTCTACATCGAAGATAGAAAATAAATAAAATTTATAAATAAATTTAGACATCTATATTACTTTGGATAAATTAAGAAGACAAAAAATTAAAAAGATAAATGATTAAGACTAAGGTATTTAAATAAACAATATAAAATAACACCATGTATCAATTATTTATTTTCATAAAATATAAATATCATCTAGTTCTAAGCAATTATCATCTTGGCGTAACAGAATTTATATTATATTATTCTGAAAAAAATTTTCACACATGTTAATCTTTTACAACATCTAACAAATTTTATACCTCCAATGAAAATTATTTGATCAATAAGTGATAAATATTTTATAATATTAGATCAAATAATTCTAAATTTAAATTTCTTAATTAAAAAAAATTGATGACTTATAACAATTGTAGAAAAATGCTTCACAAAATTGAAGAATACTTAAAAGAAACCTAATGAGCCAATGATCCCAACTACAATACATGAAAAAAAGGAAAGAGATTATCATAATAGAGATTATAATAATAAAGATTATATAATATTTTATGATAAATTATTTCTCCCATGATAATCTTTTATAACCTAAAAAAAAAAAACTAATAAATAAAAAAAAATGTGGATTACTACCTTTATTCAAAAGTTGATGTAAACAAACAATATTAAAATTCACATTAATAAATAATATGTGTTCGAAAGTGATTAAAGTAACATAATAGAATTTCAACTGTAATATATATTAATTATAATCATAAAGTTAGTATTATAAATAGCACATATTTCATAATGTTGAAGATTTAAATTAATTACATCAATATGAAAGATTATCATGCAAAATCCAATAAATTTTATCTCCATAATTAATTATAAAATACAAATGCTTCAAATAACATTATGTATACTTGTCCATAAAACCATAGCAGATTTTTTGTCCAACAGAAATAATAGAAAATGAAAATAAATTAGATTCTTTGATATTAACTAGAAAAAAAATACATTAACAAATATGATCAATGATTTTCAAATATGGATTATTTAAAAATATAAATAAATTATATGAGTTAGTAAGAAAATAAAATTCCAATTTTTTGGAGCCTTTTTTAGATATCAATCAAGTTCTTTTTGGAGAGTTTTTTACAGAGGGGGTGAACGTGGTTAGAGAGGGATTCCAAGGGAGAGAGCTCTAGAGAAATTCTTGAGGGTTGAGAGAGGAAGGAGGAGGTGAGCGTTGTGAGGGAGAAGAGGTGTGAGGGAGATCACACGGTTGCTCCAAGCTTGCTGCATCTTGCTCCTCCTGTGGCCCTAGAAGGATTTGAGGGAGGATCTCCAAGGGAAAGGCTCGTCTACATCCGTTACCTCGAGGTTCTCTGCCTTTTCTAGGAGGGAGAAAAACGAGAAGGTTCTCTGCCGTCGCCATGAGGGCGAAAACAGAGTTTGGCACTCCGCCACGCCAGGTTGGTGAAAGGGAGGTTTGTAAAGGCTTCTCCGCCTTGCCGAGGGGGGCAAAAGGAGAACTATTTTGATAGTGAAAATCCCAGAGTGGAGGACTCCGGGGAGTGGACGTAGGTCATATTTTGACTGAACCACTATAAAATTCTTGGTGTGTTTTTTCCTTATCGTTGTTTACTTTTTACTTGCATGTAATTTTCATAATTATGGCATGGTGAAATTTTGTGGAAGAAAACTTGCTTAAGATTTTATTATAAAATTTCAAAAACAACACAAAAAAATTAGAACTCTTGTTTAGGGTTACTTTTATTAAGAAAAAGATTTTTACAATTCACCCCCCTCTTGTCGTTTAGTAATTTCAGAAGTGAAGCCAAATATCCATCGTCCAATTTTGAACAAAACAAATACTCCAACAAAAAAGGTTAATTTGAAAAAAAATAGATGTTTAACCCAAAAATAGATAAAAGGAATAGAGTATTTTCAAACCCATCTTGGAGAGCTACATCCTCAGTCACAGTGTAATTAAAAGACATTAAGGTACTACAAAATAAGTTCAAAGTACCAAACAAATAGATCCAACAATTACTCATATTGGTTTTACCCAAGACCCTAAAAAACACCACCTGGAGGAGAGCACAAGGATTAACAATTATCGGGCAGTTCTTAATAAGCTTTACCTCTAACCAGACACCAACAAAAGCCATGAAAGGTTTTGAATCTGTCACCAAATAAGAGATCAGAATATTCAACATGGGGCAATTATAGTTTCCAACCTTTTGTAGCAGCAAAATGATCATCAAGTTGCTCCCCACAAATCTCTTATCCATGATAAGCATCCAATCAACATACAAAATAGATAATGAAACCTCATGGCAATAGTTGGTCAGATAAACTTTAATGAACACAGAAATATGGCTAATATAGCTCGCATATACACCTTTAATATCAAACCCAATATACGCTACAAAACAAGCCAAAAACTAATAAGAGATCAAATATTCCTTCAAAAAAACATTATCTCTAGCTAACACTGGATTCTCCACATCCCCAATGCCAGAAAAAATGATAATAAAATTACTGGAAACCCGAAACCAATTCCAAAAGATATATCTCATCCAATACACAAGGAAGCCATTCGTGTTGAAATAAGAGCAGGAACCATAACCTAAAATATCCTCAAAAAATGGGGTTGTGTACAGAGCAATGTTCCCATAAAAAATAGTTTGATCGAAGGTAGCAGTAATGATATAAGCTATAATTAGCAAGCATAGAGGGATCCCTATAACCAGCAGGATTAGAATCTTAGAGAGAGTCAACAGTGTAAAATATGTACCTAACTCTTCAATAACGAACACCAACCCACCTCTGTACATGGAAATTGATATCTTAGCAGATACATGCTATAAAATCAAAATCCAAACAGAACAATAAAAAGCATCAGGACTTAAGAAGCCAAACCTGGCAGGGAAACCACACAAAACCCCATAAAAATCCTTAAGAAAACACCTCATCAAAATAACCAACAAAAAGCTAATGGGAAAGAATATAAGGAAGACCCATACGATCAATTCTAGCAAGCCCTTTGGTCTCTTTCGGAAGGGTAAGCTCATCATATTCAATGAAGTTACCTAAAGAGCATAATCTGCATCAACATTCCCTTCTCTTAATATATGAGTAATTTTAAAATTAATGTGGGAGAGGGCATGTTTAATATCTCTGATCCTATAGAAATTGTTCGGTTTGGAAGAAATGTTACCATTAACATAATGAATAATAAGCAAAGCATCAATTTCAATCCATAACTTAGTAATACCAAGAGAGATGGTTAATTGCATACTAAAGAAAAGACTTTCAAGCTCAACTTGAATAGTAGTAGTAGCATTTGAAGGACCCGCAAAAGGCATAATAACCATCCCAAAGGAATCACGAATGATACCACCACAACCCGCAACATTAATATTTCTAGAACCATCGGTGTTAAGTTTAAAGCACCCCACTTCAGGTTTCATCTAGTAAATAATTCTATCACTACAACCTATAGAAGGGGGAATAAGAGTCACACCAAACTCACTAGCCAAGTGGTAATAACCTTTAAAAGAGTAAGATTTTAATAGCTTTGTAGCAAAAAGATAATTAATTTTAAACTTCACTTTAGATATAAGAATAATAGCCTCCATTTTAATATTCTCATGCTTGGAAGCATTCTTGCTACTCCAAAAAAACCAACATATTATAACAGGAAGAATGTTGTGAATGTGGCCTTTAGTAGTAGTAAACCAATCCTTAAAAACATCAGCCATAGTATTGAAATGAAAAGTAGTAAAGACTTTAAACAAGTTATCAAAGTATATCCAAACTTTCATAGCAATACGTCCTTGATAAAAAACATGAATAATATTTTTGTTGTGAAAGCAACATTGGCATTTAGAAATAATGTATAAACCTTTTAAAATAAGAATTGAATCCATAGGAATATAAATATTCAAAATACTCCAAATAAGAAAAGAATAAGTTGGAGGAATGCTCATATTCCAATAAGTAGCATTAAGATAATTCCTAGGCAGAGGTTATTTAATAATATGCCACACTTATTTAGTGCTAAAATTCCCATCATTAGAACGATTGAAAAAAATGCAGTCTTAACTTTCCATGTTAATAGTAATCTTGCAAATTGAAGTGATAATAAACCAGAAATGAAATTCGATAATAATTCAATGTTCTAGCCCAGATTACCAATAAAGTCCTTCACCTTGCAAATAGAATTAGAATGAGTGTTTAATAGGTTATCAATGGAGAAATTTCCCACCCATTTATCTTGCCAAAAGTAAATACTACCGGCTCCCAAACCCCATTGTATAAACTCTTCAGCTTCCCACTTAGTATTGCATAATCTTTCTAATTGAAGGAATCACCTTGTTTAAAACACAGTTCAAAGGATGCTTACCAACACAATACTTACCCATAAACATTTTTTTGGCTCTAAAAGAATACCATAATTTATGATTATAAGTCATTGTCATGACCTTAAACCTTTTGAATCCTAATTTACCTTCTTCCATAGTCCCTGAACAATTCTGCCAAGAGCCCCACACATTAGACTGCTTACCATCCTTAGAACCACTCAAAAATTTATTGAATATGACTTCCATCCTTCTGCAAACATTTAAAGTCGGGCATATAGTGTGAAGCAAATATATAGGGATAGAATAAAGCACATGCTTAATCAGAACAAGTCTATCACCATAAGACAAAAAATTTAAAGCCAAAGAATTAAGTTTCTTATGAATAGTAGAAAAAATATCATCAAATAAATGAGACCTCTTCTTGCCCTTGTAAAGAGGCGTACCTAAATATTTTAAAGGAAGAACCCTCTTGCTTAAACCAAATTTTCTTTCAATGTTTTAAACATAATTAGAGGTAATAGACTTAGCAGGGACAAAGCAGCTTTTATACATGTTAAAAGTTAAGCCACTAGCTTGCTAAAACACAGTAAAAATTTTAAAGAGAATGTTCACCATTTTGATAGATCCGTTAGAAAATATGATAAAATCATCAGCAAAGCTCAAATGTGATTAAAGGAAAACCACCACCATATTTAAAATACAAATTAGGATTCATTCTAAAAAGGTGATTCATGCCACGAGATAAAAATTCCACCGCTATAATAAACATAGCAGGAGATATAGGATCTCCTAGTCTAAGACCATGAGAAGAACAAAAAAAGCCATGAGACATACCATTAATAATCACATAAAGTAGCAATTTTCAATTCTATTTTTTTATAAAATTAATAAATTGCAAGTTAAAGAAAAAAATATTAAGAATACGATAAAGAAATTCCCAATTGAGATTATCATAAGATTTGGTGATATCCATCTTACCACCAACCACCTTTTATCTAAATCATTAACTAATTCTTGAGCAAGCATAATATTATAAAAAATGTATCTGCCTTTCACAAAACTAGATTGTTCCAGAGATATAATGTTGGGGATAATTAAAGACATCCTACTCATTAAAATTTTAGCGAAAAATTTATTAAACACGGAACATAAGCTAATAGGCCGAAAGTCATTCCAATAGTTGATGTTTTGAGACTTAGGAATTAAAGCAATAAAGTGGCAGTAATATATTCAGGGATAAGAACTCCCCTAAAAAACTCCACAACCGCATTAACCATGTCCTTTTTAATGATATCCCAACATTTTTGAAAAACCATATTAGTAAATCCATCAGGGCCGGCAATAGAATCAGTATTCATAGTATTTAAATTGCTCCAAATTTCCACTTCAGTAGGAATACTAGTAAGCATCACATTATCATCCATAGAAATAAGGGACAGAATAAAGGAATAGTCCATATTTAGATTTGGAGTTAAATTGGAATTAAAGACTTTAGAGAAATACTCAATACCGGAAGAAGTAATCAAATCAGGGTCCTCTATAATGCTCCCATCAGTAGAAGTAATCTTATGGATATGCCTCTAACCTATTATGATTAGCAATGCTATGAACATAAGCAGTGTTACAATCACCTTCAACAACGAATTTTGTGTTGAAACTTGTTCACTATAAATTAGGTTGTTAAACCTAAGCTTTGGTCCCAGCGGCTAACCAAGGGGGGGGGGGGAATTGATAATTAAAAATTTAATTACTCATTTAAATATTTAATACCAAAAATAAATTTAATGAATTTTGTAAAAATAGTTTTCCAACCACAACTTAAAAATAGTAAAGCAGAAAATAAAAAGCAGCAAAAAATAAAAGACACAAGATTTATAGTGGTTCGGTCAAACACGACCTACATCCACTCCCCGGAGGCACCCTTTGAGTATTGCACTAATACCACTAGTGACTCTCCTTTTGCACCCACAACAAGGAAGAGAAGTCTTTACAAAAACTCTTTTCACCACTACCAGGTGCGGTAGAGAACCGTCATCCTTTTACACTATCCCCAGGGTTGGAAGAGAACCGTCCTTCCTTTCACGCTTTCCCGGTGTAGGTAGAGAACCCTTCGGTTGTTCACACTCTCCATGTGTCAGTAGAGAACCAGATCTCCTTGATAGATCTTCTCACAAGAAATCTAGAAGGAAGAAAGAAAAAAGTGAAGTAATCACAAATCAAAAGTAAAAAACTCTTACCTTTAAACACCAAGTGAAGCCTTCACGCTCTAGAAGTAAGAATTCTCCTTCGAACACTCTCTCACACTCTCTCCTTAACTCTTCTTTCAATAGGCACGAAGATCAGTGAGCAAAAAGATTAAGTGGTGTTGGTGGAATTTTGAAAATATGTTTTGAAAAATATTAATTTTCTTTGGGAATTTTAAGATTGAGATTGAACTCTAATTCTATAAGTCGAATCAACTCGTTCGGAAAAGTATATCGCCTCGAAGGACAAAAATAAAATTCCATAACGGTGTTCAGACTTAGAATCATGAAATTAATCTTGAATATCATGGCTAGATTCTAAAGAGAACTCCACACGGCCCCGAGGGGACGAGGTAGAGTTCAACTAAATAATCCAGT
>NW_021318950.1:259076-301008 GCF_001605985.2 Dendrobium catenatum | reverse complement strand
ATTAAAAAGTTTTTGAGCCTTTTAAAAAGAACTTGAGTTTTGGATTATCAAATTCTAAATTTTTAACCTTTTCTCGGCTATGTGTTGTCAATACAATTCTACTAAGTTTTTGATTAATACCAAGAGGTAACTATCTCATTTTAAGAATATTTACTTTTCATTAGATCAGGGAATATTTTTGTCTTTTGGTCGTTTTTTTTTTTTGTTTGTGCTCCTCTCTTTTTGATAATGTCAAAAGGGGAGAACGTATTATGGAATTTTTGTATTGTTGTCAAATTTGTATCTTTTTCTTCTTTTCAAAAAAAATAAAAATTACAAAAATATTTTTATCTCGCCTATTTTTAAAGTGTTATTCTAGTGAGGGGGAGATTAGGAGAAAATGATCCTTTTTAAAAATTCAAATTGTAGTGTTTGCCATCATAAAAAAGGGAGAGATTGTTGCGGATTTGTTTTGATGATTTATGATTTTGATGATAGCAAACACACTTATTTCACTACGACTGTCTTATCTACTAACATTTCAGGTCCACACGATCAGACTGTAACTTGGAACCAGCTCAAGATTGGGTAGACTAGGTCTGAGTCAGTTAATACCCTTTTTCCTTTCTTGAGTCAATTGTATTTGATGTGGCTCCCGATGCTTTGTAACTTTGAAGATTTCCGACTGTTCCCTAGAGTTTACTGTTTTTGGTAACATTGTCTGGGATGATTTTATATCGACTTGGATGATCAGTTCAAAAGTAGAAACCCTAATTATGGCATCCTCATTTAAGCAGTCGTCATTATGTAAAACACATCGTCCTGGATGATTTTGTATCGGCCAGGACGATAGGCTCTAAAGTGAAAGAATCTGCTGCCACATTTATTTAGGAATTACTTTTTTTTGGACATCGTCCAGGTGGATCGACCAGGACTATAAAATATCATCAAGGACGATCCAGGACAATTTTTCCAAAATTTCTCTAGAATTTAAGGAAACCAATTATACTTGATTGCACGATCAAATCTTCCTAGACGATCGCCAGATCATCCTGGCCGATATGATGGACGATTGGACATTGGACAACTCTTTTTCAGGGCGATGTTCAGTATGATATTCCACAATTTATACTGATCGTCCAGGATGATATATTATCGTCCGGGACGATAAGAACAAATTTCTTATGATCGTCTCAAATCATCCCGGCTGATTGGGCTTAAATTGTACTGATCGTACAGGACGATATACCTATCGTACTAGATGATAATGTCGGCTACTTGCATTAATGAGCTAGTTTTGAGATCTTCGATTTAAGCTATGACATGACACTTGGTAAGTGTCTTTGGCAGCCATTGTAGCTTCATTCTTTTGGGGGAACTTGAAGAGAGAGCTTGATAGGGCATGAGAAATGGGTGAAGTCTAAGAGAGGGAGAATATCCCGTGAGGTTGGACTCAAGGGAGTGTGGAGGGGGATTCCACATGGTAGCTCCAGCATGCTTGCACCTTAATTCCGTCAGATTCAAGACTTGTCTCAAGGGAAGTTCACCAAAAAAGAAGTTCTCTTTGGTGTCAAAACACCCGGTGACTCCGCCGCATTGGGTAAGGTGGAAGTAATTTTGTAAGGGCTTCTCCGCCTAGCTGTGAGGGCTAAAGGAGAGACACTTAGTTAGTGCAATACTTGGAGGGTGCCTCCAAGGAGTGGATGTAGCTCAAGGTTTGACCGAACCACTATAAATCTGGTGTGTTCTTTCTTATTATTGCTTATGCATTATTTTCTTTTGCACTTGATTTCTATGGTGATTTTGGTCTGAGTTTTATCTTTGGTTTTAAAGTTATCCAATTCACCTCTCTCTTCGTTAGCCTTGGGCCAGTTCATAAGGACTTAACATCCCTAACGAACTTTCTAGTGCTATCAGAGCACTTTTAAGTGGTATCAGAGCTGGATTAATAAAATATGTTTTTGAAAGATTTTGAATTTTTGATCCATGACTAATTTTTGTAATCGTACTATTACGGAAGGTTATTCAATCACCAGATCACCTTTGTTTGAAAATATTACATTTGATTTTTGGAAATTCGCATGTCTATTTTTTTTGCAATAAATTGATTTTTGCATGTGGCATATGATTTTAACTGGTTATTTATTACCGTCATGTATTTTAGATGGAATTAAAACTGACATTCCTTTTAGTCAATGGAATAGAGATGAATGAATCAATTCTCAATTGAATGCAAAATCTTTAAATTGCTTTTTCTGTGCTTTAAATTCTGAAGATTTTATGTTAGTATCCACGTGCACTGCTGGTAAGGAAATTTCAGGTAAACAACACACCATATACAAAGGCACTAGTGAAATCAAGTAATCTAAGTCAAATGTTTTAATGCATGATTATGAAATGTTTTCCATGAAATCTTATGAAACGGTCTTAAACATGTATACTAGGTTTATTCAAATTGTGACATCATTGCATGGTTTAAGTAAAGAGTTTTTAAATTTCGAAAAAGTTAATAAAATTCTTCATTGTCTATTAGATACATTTGATGCTAAAATTATTGCTATTTGTGAATCAAAAAATTTGAATGATTATTCTATTGATAATTTGATTGGCTCACTCATTGCCTACAAGCAAAGTTTGGGTCAAAGACCTTTGGATGCAGGTGAAATGATTGTTCTAAAAGATGAAGTTACGAAAAAAAGATAGCTTAGTTGGTCACAAAAGCAATGACTTGACAGGCAAATTAAAAGGCTCACCAAAGCATAAGCATCAACAAAAATGGAAGAAAGGTAAAAATGGTAAGGATGTTAATATTTCTTCTGACGTTATTTTCTTTCGATGTAGGAAGCCTGGACATATGAAAAATCAGTGCCCAAATTTAAAAATTCTTCCTGTGAAAGAAAAGGGTAAAGTGAAGCAAATTTTAAACTGGAGAAATAATGAAAAGCAAAAAATCTCTTGGGCAGACCTGGTCTATGAAGCATTGGACCAGGAGCAAGATGGTGCTTAAACCTTTATTTGTTTTTATGTTTACATGTTTTGTTTGTCCTTTTATTTTTTTGATTTTCTATTTTTCTTAATTCTATTTTTCTTACTTTTCTTTTTTCGTTAAATTTTTATGTGTCTTTTCTCTGATCAACACACACATCACCTTTCTAAAAATGAAAAACCTACCACTTATTATTTCTTGAATTCTTATAAAATTGTGTTTGACTTCTCTAAAAATCGTCAAAGTAAGGAAACTCATGATTTTGACTCTCAATCTCTGTATCCTTAAAGAGGTTATTCTACTTTTGATTTAAAATCTTCATCATATTTTAAATTAAATTTTGAAACTCAACTTTTTTAATCTCCCTAAATTTTATCTATCGCATAAGAATCTTTTGCAAGATTGTTGAATCTACCTCATAATTTTCCTAATCAAGTAGTTCGTTGTGTCAATAGAAGGGTTTACTTTTGGTTTTAAAATTTTAGAAAGGTAACATATTAAAAAAATGGCCAATGACGTCAAATCAAAAAAAAAGTGGTCAATGACGCCAAATCAAAAGATGCGCAATGATGCCAAATTGAGAAAGATACACAAAGTGTATCAAAAGAAAAAGAAGCGCAAAGTGCGTCAAAAACTTGACAAGAGGCATAAAATGAGCGCACAAAGAGTATGCTTACTTTTTCTATTTTATTCAAAGCTTAAGAAAACCATTGATATTTTCGATACTTGATTTTGAAAAATATGATTCCTGATTCAACAATTCGTGCATTAATCTTCTATTAGATATATTTTATGAAAGGAGTTTTGTAAAATTAATGTTTCTTTTTCTAATTTATTCCATAATTTAGATATTGAATTAAAAAGTTTTTTATCCTTTTAAAAGAACTTGAGTTTGGATTATCAAATACTGAATTTCTAAACTTTTATGGGCTATACGTTGTCAATACAATTCTACTAAGTTTTTGATTAAAACCAAGAGGTAACTTTCTCATTTTAAGAATATTTGTTTTTCACTAGATTAGGAAATATTTTTGTCTTTTGGTCGTTTTGTTTTTTGTTTGTGCCTCCTCTCTTTTTGATAATGTCAAAATGGGAGAACGTATTGTTGAATTTTTGTATTGTTGTCAAATTTGAATCTTTTTTTTCCTTTCAAAAAAATTAAAAATAACAAAAATATTTTTATCTCGCCTATTTTTAAGTGTTGTTCTAGTGAGGGGGAGATTAGGAGAAAATGTTCCTTTTTAAAAAATCAAATTGTAGTGTTTGCCATCATAAAAAAGGGAGAGATTGTTGCAGATCTGTTTTCATGATTTATAATTTTGATGATAGCAAATGCTCTTATTTCTCTACGACTGTCTTATCTACTTACATTTCAGGTCCACACGATCAGACTGTAATTTGGAACCAGCTCAAGATTAGGCAGACTAGGTCTGAGTCAATTTATCTCATTTTTCCTTTCTTGAGTCTATTGTATTTGATGTGGCTCCCGATGCTTTGTAACTTTGAAGATTTCCGATTGTTCCCTAGAGTTTACTATTTTTGGTAACATCGTTTGGGACGATTTTATATCGACCTAGATGATCAGTTCAAAAGCAGAAATCCTAATTATGGCATCCTCATTAAAGCAGCCGTCATTATGCAAAACACATCGTTCTGGATGATTTTGTATCGGCCAGGATGATAGGCTCTAAAGAGAAAGAATATGCCGCCATATTTATTTAGGAATTACTTATTTTTGGACATCGTCCAGGTGGATCGTCCATAACTATAAAATATTGTCCAGGACGATCCAGGACAATTTTTTCAAAATTTCTCTGGAATTTAAGGAAAGCAATTATAACTTGATTGAACGATCAAATCTTCCTAGACGATCGCCAGATCATCCTGGCCGATATGCTGGACGATTGGACATTGGACAGCTCTTTTTTAGGGCGATGTTCAGGATGATATTCCATAATTTATATTGATCGTCCAGGATGATATATTATCGTCCGGGACAGTAAGAACAAATTTTTTATGATCGTCTCAAATCGTCCCGGTTGATTGGGATTAAATTGTACTGATCGTACAGGACGATATACCTATCGTCCTGGATGATAATGTCGGCAACTTGCATTAATGAGCTAGTTTTGAGATCTTCGATTTAAGCTATGACATGACACTTGGTAAGTGTCTTTGGCAGCTATTTTAGCTTCATTCTTTTGGGGGAACTTGAAGAGTGAGCTTGATAGGGCGTGAGGAATGGGTGAAGTGTAAGAGAGGGAGAAGATTCTGTGAGGGGGGACTCAAGGGAGTGTGGAGGGGGATTCCACACGGTTGCTCCGGCAGGCTTTTACCTTAATACCGTCGGTTCAAGACTTATCTCGAGGGAAGTTCACCAAAGAAGAAGTTCTATTTGGTGTAAATGGACTCGGCAACTTCGTCGCACCAGGGAAGGTGGAAGTGATTTTGTAAGGGCTTCTCCGCCTAGCTGTGGGGGCCAAAGGAGAGACACTTAGTTAGTGCAATACTTGGAGGGTGCCTCCAAGGAGTGGACGTAGGTCAAGGTTTGACCGAACCATTATAAATCTGGTGTGTTCTTTCTTATTATTGCTACCACATTATTTTCTTCCGCACTTGATTTCTGTAGTGATTTTGGTTTGAGTTTTATCTTTGGTTTTAAAGTTTTCTAATTCACCTCTCTCATTGTTAGCCTTGGGCCAATTCATAAGGGCTTAACATCCCTAACAAACTTTCTAGTGCTATCAGAGCACTTTCACAATGCACAATAATGTGATCATAGTTTTCCATCTCCTGACATCCTCTAGCACAAAGATCCTCAGCTACAACTCTTTGGAACTTAAGAAGATGGTTTGTAAGAATTGCAAATTTACTAAGCTGCCACAAAAAAATTTCCACATTATAGTTAAGGTTTAAACTCTTAATCCAATCACTAACACCTCTTCCTTTCATGACTTTATCATATGCCAATGCAGAAATGGATTTACCCGAGAACTTGCATATAGTCTCCAGCTGGTCCTCTCGCAGAACATCTAGTTGCACATTCCTGATAAGGCTGACAAGATCTTCATGGAAATAATTTAGTATTTTACCTTCATCCCATTCCCCTGTATCCGTAATAAGCTGTTGAACTTTAAATTCTCCAAAGCACCACAGTCAATAAAGGTTGTCCACTCATTGAGACATCTGTCCAACAACCAGATATAACTTAGAACAATAATTTTATCTCCTTTTCCCACTCTCCACCTTACAATAGGCTTCAAATATTTACCCTCATCCTTTAACATTTTCCAAACACTAGATGAGCATTTCAAACAATTATCATTCAGCATAATATTACCATATTTATCCTGAATTGTTCGGTGCAGTAAAGTATCCGGCTTCTGGATAAAGCTCCAGGCTAATCTTGCCCGAAGAGTTCCTAATTTGGTTGTGAAATACTGCATTCCCAAGCCACCAACATTCCTTGAATTACAAATTTCTTCCCATGAAACATAATGTAATCCTTGCTTCCCATCTTGTTTACGCCAAATAAACTTCCTGCATAATTTCTCCACCTCCTTAATCACCCTCTTAGGAACCAAAGAATGAGTTATAGTAAAGCTCGACAGTGAAAGCAAAGAGGATTTGATAAGCATAATTTTACCTCACAAAGAAAGGGATATCTTCCCCCAAACAATAAGCCTAACAGTGACATGACTTAGTAAATCCTGAAAATTAGCAATACCCAACCTTTGCAAGGAAATCTTAATTCCCAAATAATGCAATTCCTTAACCACCTTGAAACCAAGGATTCTGGTGACCTTCTTCCTGCATTATCTCTTAACAATCTTACCAAAGATAATATGTGACTTGTTAAAATTTACTCTTTGCCCCGTCCAATTACCAAAATTCTTCACAATGTCAATTATCAGTTGTGCCATGGGAGTGGAAGCCCTGGAGAAAAGTAGTACATCATCTGCATATAGAAGATGCGAGAACCTTGGACCTCTAGAAGATACTTGAATGCCCAATGTTTAACCCCTTTGCTCAAAGACACTAGACAATAATTGAGAGCACATAATGAATATGTATTGTGAGAGAGGGCAACCTTGCCTGAATCCACAATGAGCATTGATCCACTTTGTGTACTTTCCATTCATAATAATAGAAAACCTGGCATTTACCACACATTCCATTAGTAACTTAGAAAAGGCTAAGGGGAAGCAGTACTAATAGAGAATTTGATTCAATGTTGGCCAACCCATGCTGTCATACGCCTGCTCCATGTCAAGTTTCACTGCCATCAAACCTTGTTTATTTTTAGAAACTTTGAATTTATTGAAAATTTCTTGTGCCAACAAACAATGCTCAAACATCGATCTTCCTGCAATGAAGGCTACCTGCTCCTCAGAAATCACCTTGGCAAACAAGTCTTCAGCCTGTTAACCAATATTGTGGCCACAATCTTATAGGTACTTTGACAAAGGCTAATAGGACTGTAATTAGATGGCATCACCGAGTTCTTAATTTTAGGAATTAAGACAATAAGCGTGTCTTTTCAGTACTTATGCATCACTCCACAATTTAGAAATTTCTTGATAGCATTCCAAGTAGTTTCAACTACTAAATTCCAATAGCACTTGAAAAAGGAGGAAGTCACCCCATCAAGTCCAGGCGACTTGTTATTCCCTTGCTGGAAAACAGAAATCCTACAGTCCTCCATAGTAAAACCTGCATCTAGCCCAACAACACATAAGGCATTCAACTACTATTTTTCTGCTGGAAACGGCCAACCAGTCAAGTCACAAGTTCTATACTACCATTTCTTCTCAAAGAACTTTTAGAAGACTTGCTCAATTTGATCATCCTCCTCCACAAGATTGTTCTTTTCATCCTTAACTTGCCTTATCCAATTTGCATTCCTACGGGCTGAAGCAAAATTGTGGAAAAACTTTGAATTCATATCTCCTTCCTCATGCCATCTAGTTTTAGCTCTTTGATTCCACCACATAGATAGCCTTCCCAAAGTTACATTCAGCTCGTGAATCTTCCTTCTAAGATTAAGCAAGTCATCACAAGAGAAGCCAGAACCTGCAACCTCCTTAATTTGCAATTCTAGGATCTCACTTTTTAAAACCTCCTACAGCTTATACAGACAACGGCATTTACTTTTATTCCAGAAAAATAAAGTACTCAGTGTCCTCTTAAGCTTCCTATGAAGCACCTCCTCCTCTTCACCAAAATATGCCTTTTTCCAAGAACTCGAATAATGCTCCAAGCAGCCAGGTAAGACCTCCAAGTATCTTCAAATATAAAAGCCTTGCTCTTGTTAATCTTCTTCACATCCAAATTGAACACAATTGGGATGTGATCAGATGCCACCCAAGCAAGATGCTTAACCTTCCCAAACGGCACCAAATGCAAAGCAGAGGAATTGAGCAGTCACTTATCAAGTCTTTCCCAAATCCTTAAAGAGCCTTCCTTACTATTACACCAAGTAAAACTCGGTCCAACAAATCCTGCAACATGAAAATCAGCATTAGTCATAAATTATTTCATCTCTCTAGGCCCTCTAGAGAATAGAAACCGCTTGCCACCCTTCTTATGTTCCTTATTTAAGATACAATTGAAGTACCCCCCCCCCCCAATGGACGGAACCAAATCCTTCAAGCAAGTCTTAAGCAAACCCCACAAACTCTTCCTCTCATTATGGCATCTACTACCATAAACTGTTGCCACCTTCCACACACCCATAGAAGGTGTATGAAAAGAACCAACCACCAGATGAGAAGAACTCCTCTCTACAACTAAAGATACTAATTTTGTATTCCACAAAACCATAATGCCACCAACAGTACCCATAGCTGGGAAATGAAAACAATCCCAATCCTTCGCAGTAAGGAAATCAACTTCGATTCTATCAATACTTGATAATTTGGTTTCCATCAACCCAACAAAGCATACATTATGATCCCTAACTACCTCCTTGAGATACAAGGAAGCCTCCTTTTCTGTGGCCCCCATGCAATTCCAGAAAACTAAAGAATTCATCTATTAGCCGTCGGGGAGCCATACCCACCTGACAAACTTCCTTTAACCTCCTTCCTCTTTTTCCTGTGATCTAGCTCTAAAGGGCCCAGCAACTTCAATTCCTTAGCCAGCTTAACCTTCACTAAACTATAATTCAAAGGAACAGCAGTCACAACTTTCTCAGGCAACTCAGCAGTAGCAGCCATCTCCTGCTGTTGATCCTCACAAGGATGGTCTGTCACTTCCCCTTCTTCTATTTCTTCAAACAGAGCATCGAATTTGTTGGAGACTGAAACCCCCATTGCACACTCCTTATCACATTCTTTGTTACTAACATTATTGAAAATATCCACATCAATCTGATCAATCTGATTAGTCTGATATTCTTGTTCCACCACCATTTTTTTGAGTAGAACTAGACTTTGTCCTGCATCAGACTGAGGAACACGGCCCTTAACTTCTATTCGAGCAACATTTCTACCAAATCTTCCAGCTTCCATCACTTTACCATTCCTAAATCTCCTGTTTTTAAACTTCACATGTATCCATAGCCCATAATCGCCCTCAGCTCCTTTCATGTCCACCAATCCATCCACATCCTTCTTAACATCAGCTCTCCTTTCAGGCTGCTTAACAAAACCCTTCATCACACTGTCAGGACAAACCTTGTTATCATGCCCAATTTTACCACAATGATAGCAGATCAAGTCAATCTTCTCGTACTCAATCTTTTGGAGAAACTACCAGCAATTCCATCTACCCAAACCCCATTTGGAAGGCAGTTTTCCAAATTCAATCTAACACACACCCGAGCATATTCACATTTCCCCCATTTAAAAGAATTACCGTCCAACATCATAGGAGCCCCAATTCTCGAAGAAATTCTAATGATGTTCTCCTCATCCCAGCAATAGAGCGTAAGTAAGGGAAACGAATCCAAACCGGTGCAGTAATTCCCTTGATGAAATTAGGATTAAAAAGAGAAGACTATTTGTCCATCCCCACAATGTAGCCTCCCAAAAACCAAGGGCCACCATTCAAAACTTCCTCCATCGCTTCCGCTGACTTGAATGAGTATAAGATCCAATTCAACCCATTGGACATCATATGAAAACTCCCGAACTTGTTCCACTGCTTCCTCAATTCCAGGCTGCACAAAGGAAAGGAAACTCTGTCTCCTAACACCTTAACAACCATAGAATGCCTCAGAATTTCTGAATTTAAAATTTCCTTCTCAGCATTAAGCTTGACCGCCATCCCATCATCAGTCATTTCAGTTATCATCTGATCATTAGAGATCTTTATATGTTGCATTTTTTTCCAAGCTTCCTTAAAATTCTCTTTCAAATTGTTCAAATTAGAAATTCGTAGAATAAAAGAATCTTGATTCTTATCCAAATCCACTTTCTTCAGGGGAAAATCATCAACCACCTCCTTATCGGCATAATCAATCTCAGAAATTAAAGCACGGCCAGCTAATTCTTCACGATTTACCACAAACTTATTAACTTTCAAGATTGCGCCAGAAGATGCAGATGCGTTAGGAATATTATCAAGAGTAGCCTTTGCATTCATAGAATAATTGAAATCATCAGAATCCTGATCAACCAAAATCTTCTTACCTTTACCTTCAATCACATCTTGCCGAATCGGAGGTTTCACACCCTCCCTGATAACAATTCCATCGCCATCCTTACCAATACCACGATTGGTACCTGAAGAATAAAACTTTGTCATGATCCAAACAAAGGAAAAATGTCGATCATCCAACCGGCGATCAGCCGGCAGTAAGAGCTTCCGCCCGCGCAAAGCCCACAAACAGAGAATTAAAAAAAAAACAAGATTTTCTCTGTCTAGAAAAAACGGGAGCTTCTCTCTCTACCGAAAAAAAATAAATTACCAATTCACTCTCCTCTTGGATAGCCTTAGAAAAAATCTTTAGGTCTAGTAACCTATATAAACTTTCAAGTGGTATCAGAGCATATATTCAAAAATTAAGGCTTAGACAACTTTTTGAAAATGATCATGTCCACTTTTAGAAACTATAACACACCTGAAGAATATTTGATCACTAGACCACCACTATTTGATAACATCCCTTTCGACTTTTGCAAAACCTGTAAGTCTACTTTTCTTCAATCGCTTGACTATCGCATGTGGACTTTAGTATAGGAAGGTTACACTAGACCAACTAGACTTATTGATGGCTTTAGAACTAAAACATCATTTAGTAATGGGATAGTATTGGAAAAAGAATTAGTTCAGTTAAATGCTAAATATTTAAACAGCTTTTTTTGTACACTTAAATCTGACTATATGCGTGTTTTAACTTGTAAAACTAGAAAAGAAATTTGACTATATGCGTGTTTTAACAATTTGTCCTGGGTGTCCTCTAGAAAGAAGTTAATCAAATCATGCCTTAGAGATTTCTTTTATACTATATATACTGTACGAAGTTAGATTTGTAAAGATGGCATCAAGAGTAAGAAATGGATACATACCAGTTCGTCTCGAACAAACTCACCATTTTTTGAACTAATCGTATTATTATTAGTTATTATTTAATGTTTTTTGATTATTTGTTGTATGTTGTTATATTGTTTGATGTATGTGTGTATTGTATGTGTTGTATTGTGTTAATGGGTGTATATTTTGTTTATGTTATTTTTGTTTTTATATCTTTTTAATCTTAGGTTTGTGTTTTTGATTTTTGAGGGAACCCAGTGTTTTAAATTTGTTATTCAGTTAGGGGAGCTTAGGAGAAAAATTATCTTAAGTGTTAACTCAAAAAATAATTATTATGCCATTAGCAAAAAGGGTAAAAATGTTGCTAATTTATTTTCAAATCTACGCTTTTATATCATGTGAGTTTTTGTTGATACCAAAATATTATTGTGTTGATTATTATTTCTCCTAACACATATTGGAAAAGTCTTATTTGTGTTATTTGTGTGTACTAATATTTCAGGGAAATTATTGTCCAAAATGTTGAAGACTTCAAGACAGATTATATTAGGGTTTCTTGTAGTTGAAGTCTGTACTTTTTATCTTTTTCTTGAGTTTGAGAGAGTGTGATTGTAATTAGGTAATCATGCACACACACACACTGAGGGAGTGAGTCAAAACTTGTATTTTTAAAACTAATCAAACTGTATAATTCTTTAATAGTACTGGACAATTTTTCCTGAGTGTTCATCCAGAAAGAAGTTAATCGAATCATGCCTTTGAAATTTCTTTTGTATTGTTCATAATGTATGAAATTGGATTCATATAGATGACATCTAGTGTACTAAATAGATACGTACTAATTCATACTGAATGAACTCACCTTTTTTTGAACTGATCGTATTGTATGAAATGAGTTTCATACAGACAACATCCAGAGTACAAAATGGGTGTATACCAGTTCATCATATATGAATAGGTATTTTTTTTGAACTATTCATACTATATAAAATTTGTTTCATACATACGACGTCCAGAGTATAAAATGGGTTCATCCATATTTATACCATATGAAATATGATTTGATTTTAATAGTTCATACTATACGATATGGGGCTTATACAGACCATGAAAATAGTATGAAATGGGTTCGTACGAAATCGTACCAAATAAACTTGTTTAATTTTGACTATTTATATTGTACGATGTTATTTTGTATAGACAACAAATAGAGTATGAAATCAATTTTTTTAGGAACGTACAAGAATTTTTTGAACTGTTCATACTTATGAAGTACAATTGTATTGCCTGATTTAAGGTGGTCATATTGAAATTTTTAGTTTTTTTAATGGTTTTTCTTGTCCCTTCTATATAAGTGATCCTAAAAACTGGCTGAACAGACTTATTCTGCTAATTATCTTTTGAGAGTGATATTGAGAGAGTTTTGGCAGAGTGTTTGAGAGTGAGGATAAAGAGATCTTTCAAGTGGAATTTGTGAAAGGTTCAGAAGGTTTCCCAAAGGTGAGGATCTCATTATAAGTTTATAAAATCTCTTCCCTACTTCTTTGAAGACACTTGAGAGAATATCATTGGAGAAGATCCAATACTCTGCCATCACCAGGAGGGTGTAAAAGGATGTCGATACTCTACCAACACTAGGAGGGTGTAAAAGGATGCCAATACTCTGCCAATCCAAGGAGGGTATAAAATGACACTAGTACGCTGCCAACACAAGGAGGGTGTAAAATTACATCAATTATATGCCATCATCAGGAGGGTGAGACAGGATAGTGGAAGTCTGATTCACTAGGATTTGGTGGTAGAGAGGTTATTATAAGGACTTCTCTGCCTTAATATTGGAGCAAAAGGAGAGTCACTTTGGTATTATGCAATACTTGAAGAGGGAGACTTTAGGGAGTGGACGTAGGTATAGTTTAACCAAAGCACTACAAAATTCTATATTTTTTTTCTTTACTTTACTGCATTTCTATTTTTTACAAGTATTGATTTTATGGTTAGAAAAATATTTTTGGGAAAATTTGTCATTGTGACAAAACCTAAAATTAGTTTTCTAAATTATGAAGAGAATTTTTAAATTATTTATTCACCCCCTTTTGGTTAGCCATGGGCTAAATCTTTAGGTCTAACAACCTATACATACTTTCAACTACTGCTACATCGATAATTGCAACTGTTGAAAGAGTTGCTACTTAGCTTTGCATGTTTTACATTCTTGCAACTTGTATGTTTTGATGGTTCTAAATATTATTGTTTTGATTATTATTTTCTCCTAACATATTTTGGAAGAATTATTTTTGGTCTTGTGTGTACTAACATTTCAGAAAAATCATACTTTGTGAAGACTTCAAATCAAGTTCAGCTTAGAATATTTCATAAATTGAAGTCTATATTTTTCATTTTATTAAGTCAGAGAGAGTGTGATTTTAATTGAGTAACTTAGCTCACACACACCGGGGGAGAGTTAAAATTCATAATTTTTAAAATTGATCGTACGGTACGAACCATGTTTGTATGGGATGATCTTGTCTGTTAAAACTCTCGAATGAGTGAAAGAACAAACAGAGGGGGACAAAAATTCTTTTCCAAGTTTTATTCATCCAGACGATGTTTTTTGTTCATCCAAGGATGATGGGCTCTGGACATGTTCGTTAAAATGATAATTATCATTCGTTCTAGGATGATGCTCTGTGGATGCATTCGTTCGGACAAAATTTATGGTTTGTCCTAGGACGAAAGGCTCTACATAAAATGAACTATTCATCCAGACAATGTTTTTCATTTGTCCCAGAATGATAGGCTCTGGACGTGTTTGTTCGACCGATATTTATTGTGCATCCCAGGATGGTGCTCTCTGGATGGGTTCATCTAGATGATAATTATAGTTCATCCCAGGATGACGGTCTCTAGATTTGCCAAAATGAACTATTCATCCAGATGATATTTATGGTTCGTCCCAGGATGATCTTCTCTGCTCTGGAGACTTGAAATTGGTCCTACATTTTTTTTCCAACTAACCTTGGGAATAACTGTTTGTACCAGACGAATTTAGCTCATACGGGATGATTATCGGGTATGAAGGTAGTTTGTACTAATTCCTATATTATTCATACGCAACAGTTTTTACACTATTCGTACGTAAGAAATTGGATTGTACGGGATGATAATGGACAGTCCGAAATTGAAAATTGTAGTTTTTGAATGGTTTTTCATGTCTTTTTAATCAAAGGTCAAATTTTGAGTGTCTTAAAATCTTTTTGTCTTTTGGTCTTCGTAAATACTCAAGGGAGATTGAAGGAGAGAGTCAGAGAGAGTGTTTGAAGGAGAATTCTTACTATTGGAGCGTGAAGGGTTCACTTGGTTGCTCAAAGGTAAGAATCCCTATTTCTAATTTGTGATTACTTCACTCTTTTCTCTTGTCCTTTTAGATTTCTTGTGAGAAAATATTTCAAGGAGATCCAGTTCTCGGCCAACACTCGAAGAATGTGAACAGCCGAAAGGTTCTCTACCTACACTTGGAGAGTGTGAAAGGACAAAGGTTCTTTTCCTACACTTGGAGAGTGTGAATAGCTGATGATTCTCTACTGATACTTGGAGGGTGTAAAAGGACAACGGTTCTCTGCCGCACTGGGTAGTGGTGGACAGAGAGTTTTTGTGAAGGCTTCTCCGCCTTGCTATGGGGGCAAAAGGAGAGACACTTGTGATAACAGTGCAATATCTGAAGTGGGAGACTTCAGGGAGTCGATGTAGGTCGTGTTTGGCCAAAACACTATAAATATTTTATCTTTTATTTTATGCTACTTTTTACTTGACTACTATTGTGTTGATCTGTGGTTGAAAAATTATTTTAAAATTTCACTAAAAATTTAATAGGTTTAAAGACGAAGAATTTTTAAATTACCAATTCATCCCCCCTCTTGGTTAGCCGTTGGGACATAAACTTAGGTCTAACAACCTAATTAATAATTAACAAGTTTCAACAAGTGGTATCAGAGCTTAGTTTCAAAACTAAAAGTTTAAACTACTTTTTTATGAACGACCATGACTACATTTATAAACTGAAACACTCTTGAAGGTTACTCCATAACTAGACCTCTCTTATTTGATAATATTCCGTTTAATTTTTGGAAAACATGCATGTCTATATTTTTACAGTCACTTGATTATCGCGTGTGTATCTTAGTACAAGAAGGGTGTACAAAACCAACTAGACTAGTTGATGGTATTAGAGTTGAGACACCCTTTATATATTGGACAGTAGAAGAACGTGACTTAGCATAATTAAATGCTAAATGTTTAAATAGTTTCTTTTGTGCACTTAAGTCAGAAGAATACATACGGGTTTCCACTTGTAAGAGTGGAAAGGACATATGGGATAGACTTTGTATAATATATGAAGGGACTAATGAAGTTAAATAATATAGACTTAATATCTTATTGCATGACTATGAATTATTTTGCATGAAACCTAAAGAATCCATTTCTGACATGTACATAAGATTCATACAAATAGTTACCTCTTTACATGCATTGGGTATGGAACTAACGAATGTTGAAATGGTTAACAAGATACTTCGTTATTTGCCTACTACATATGATGCAAAAATAACTATGATTATGGAGTCTAAAGATTTAAATATTTACTCTATTGACAATCTTCTTTGATCACTAATTACTTATGAGTAAGGAGTGAGTCAAAGAAAGATTGATGCAGGTGAAACACGAAGGGAGAAGAACATAGCACTGAAAGTGGAGGAGTCAGAGAGTGATATATCATAACTTGAGGATAAAGATGACATTCTACTAATGACTAGATAGTTCAAAAGTTTTCTAAAAAGGAAACAAAAGAGACACCAGCAATAGAATCAAGGTAAATTCAATACGAATGTTAAGGTTTCAAATGATGTTATTTGTTATGAGTGCAGGAAACTTGGATACATTAAGTCAGACTGCCCAAAACTTAAAGCCACTCCTAGTAAGGAGAAGGTAGAGGAGAAACCAATGGTGAAGAAGGGCAAGAAGAAATTCCAAAAAGCTTTTTGGGCAGACTCAGCTTTAGACTCATCGGAGACTGAAAAGGAAGAGGAAGTCACCAATCTATGCTTAATGGACGATAATCTTTATCAGTTAAATCAAGAAAAGGTATGTGACTTGACTTACAATGAATATTTAGAAGTCTCTGAAAGCATATATGTTTCATATAGAAAATTAAAGAAAATATATGCTAGTCTAAACTTAGAGTTATAAGAATTACAAAGAGAACAAGAGATCCTTAGGAAAGATCATGCTTTAATTGATAACAACCACATGAAATTACTTGATGAGTTTGATGATTTGAATAAGAACCATGAAAATTTAAAATCATCCTATGCAAAACTTGAAAAAGAATTTAAAGATTTTAAGGATGATTCAGAGAGCAAAAATTATCGGATAAACTATACAAATCGTATATTGAAAGATATGTATACTTTTTATAAACTGAAGATAAAAGCTCTCGAGGATAATAGGAGACTCCCAAGACTTGAAGATTTCATAAATCTTATTTTGTATCAAAAACTTATACAATCCATGAAAAGATAGAATAATTATAAAAGATTACGAAACCCATTTCCTCGAGTTAAATGCTTTAATTGTGGATTGTCTGTATATATAACACACACTTGTACATTGAATAGAAAATTTTTTTTTGTGTGGAAGCCTAAGTTTCATAAACCTAGACATATCATACATCCATCTGTTTATAATTTGCAAAAAGGTGAACCAAAACTTGTTTGGGTTCCAAAGTCTAATGTTTGATGATTTTATTGGATCGCTCTCACACAAGGCCTTATGAGAGCATATAGTACCTGGACAGTGGTTGCTCAAAGCATATGACTAGATATACTGCATAATTTATATCGTTGGAAGCCAGGAGTGGAGGCAGTACACTTGGAGATAACACCACAAGGAAGGTGGTTTGACCAGGTATGATTGAAAATCTTAAAAAGTTTTTTTATTGAGAATGTACTACTTGTAGAAGGCTTAAAGCATAATCTGTTAAGTATTAGATAGCTATGTGATAAAGGATATTGTGTTAAATTTTTCCCTACTAGCTGCATATTAAGCCTAAATGGTAATGATGTTTTGCATGGTATACAGGTAAACAATATGTATATGCTAGACTTGAATTGTATCAAAACTCCTATTGCTTTTTGTTTAAAAAATATTTTTTATAAGTCATTGCTTTGACATAGGAGACTTTGTCACTCTAACATGAAAAGTCTTAGGATAATTACCCAAAAGAATTAGTGAGAGGTATACCAAAACTAGACTTTACTAAGGATCACCTTTGCGATGCATGTCAATTAGAAAAATAGGTGAAGTCCTCTTTTCAGTCCAATAAGGATCTTAGAACTAGTAAACCATTGGAGATTTTATATATGGATCTTTTTGGACCAGTTTGAACTGTAAGTCTAGGAGGGAAGGTATACGGATTTGTAATTATAGAAGATTTCTTGAGATTCATATGGGTTAGATTTCTATATCATAAGAGTGAATCATTTAAATAATTTAGAAATTTTTTGACTTGGATTTAAAGGAAACTAGGATGAGAGATTTTGACAATTCAAATTGATCATGGAGGAGAATTTAAAAAAGAAAAATTTGAGGAACTTTGTAAGGAGAAAGGAATTGATCAAAATTTTTCTTCACCTATATCATAAGAGTGAATCATTTATGTATATGTAGAATGGGGTAGTCGAAAAGAAAAACAAAATATTAATTGAAGCTGCTCGAGCAATTTTGGCAGAATATTCACTTCCAAAATATTTTTGGGCTGAGGCGGTTAGTACAGCATGTTTTGTTTTGAATAGGGTGAATGTTAGATCAAACTTAAATAAAACACCCTATGAGTTACTAAAAGGGAGAACAACTAATTTGTCACATTTGCATGTTTTTGGATATAAGGTATTCATTCATAACAATGGAAAATCTTCCTTAGGAAAATTTAATCCAAAATCAGATGAAGGAATTTTTATAAGATACTAAAGTGTTGGAAAATCTTATAGAGTATTCAATAAAATAACTTTGGTAATTGAGGAGATTACACATGTTGTATTTGATGAATCTGGAATTTTGGAAGAGCTGATCGTTGAAGAGGATGAGATAGAGTTTGACTCCCAAAAGATTTAGAATGTAAATTTGGATGAAATTTTGGAGATATAATCGATGCCTAAAGATTTGAGATTTTCTAAAAACCACCCAAAGGAATTAATTATAAGTGAACCTAGTGAGGGTGTTAGGACTAGACATGGATGGAACAAAGAAGTCAATCATTCAGCCTTTATTTCAACGATAGAACCCACAAATATTAATCAAACACTTTTGGAAGAATTTTGGATATTGGCTATGTAAGAAGAATTAAATCAATTTATAAGAAATGAAGTTTGGGAATTAACTACAAGGACAATGGTTCAAAGTGTAGTTGAAGCTAAGGGGTATTCAAGAACAAAATGAATAAGTTAGGAGTAGTCATTAGAAATAAGTCTAGGTTGGTGGCTAAGGGTTATAATCAGATTGAAGGGATTGATTTTGAGGAGACTTTTACCCCTATAGTTAGACTTGAAGCAATTAGGGTTTTGTTAGCCTTTGCCTGTTTTAGAGGATTTAAATTGAATCAAATGGATGTTAAAAATGCCTTTTTAAATGGGGTAATTCAAGAGGATGTTTATGTGGAACAACCTCCAGGCTTTGAAAATTCTAAATACTAAAATCATGTTTTCAAATTGAAAAAGGCATTATACGGATTGAATCAGGCACCTAGGGCTTGGTATGAGAGGTTGAGCACCTTCCTACTTGAGAGATCTTTTAAAAACGGAAGTGTAGACACAACTCTCTTTCTAAAGAAATTGGGAGAGGATATACTCATTGTAAAAATTTATGTTAATGATATTATCTTTGGATCTACAAATCAAAATCTTTGTGATGATTTTTCTAAAATAATGAGTACTGAATTTGAGATGAATCTAATAGGCGATTTGAGTTACTTTCTAGTTTTTAACATTAAGCAAATTGAGGAGGGTACATTTCTTCGTCAGTCAAAGTATGTTAAGGACATCCTCAAAAAGTATGAAATGGACAATGCTAAAGCTATTAGTACACCTATGAGTTCCTCTGTTCAGTTGGACAAGGACCCTAAGGGAAAATCTATTGATTAAAAGAAATTTAGAGGAATTATTAGATTTTTGCTGTACTTGACAACTAGCCGACCCGATATCATATTTAGTGTTTGTTTATATACTAGATTTTAATTAGATCCAAAAGAATCACATTTGACAGCAGTAAAAAGTATTATGAGATATCTCTTGAAAACTCAAAACTTAGGGAATTGGTATCCTAAGTTTAGCTCTTCATTTAAAATAATTGGATATTCAGATTCAGACTTTACAGGTTGTAGGGTTGATAGAAAGAGTACTTTTAGAACATGTTAATTCATTAGAAATTCGTTAGTCTCTTGGTATTGTAAAAAATAGAATTCAGTAGCCGGTTATACTGCTGAAGCTTAATACATTGCATTATGAAGCTATGTGGCACAAGTACTTTGGTTGAAACAACAGTTGATTGATTTAAGATTACCAATAGACACAATTCCCATTTATTGTGATAACACTAATGCCATTTGTATCTCTAAAAATCCTATTCAACATTCAAGGACCAAACATATAGACATCAGGCATCATTTCATAAGGGATCATGTATTAAAAGGGGAAATTGAACTTAATCATGTTTCAACAGAAAATCAACTTGCTGATATTTTTACTAAAGCATTAGCCTTAGATACTTTCAGTACTTTAACAACAAGGCTTGGTGTGATTGACTTGAATACTTAATTAAATCTTTCTGCAACATTGATGTGTGTTTTATTAGAGTGTTTTCTTATTTTGTGATTTTCCGTGTGTGTTTTTCTTCAGTTTTTGAGCTTGATTTTGTTTTTGTTATCTTTTCTTTTTTGTTCATTTAGTGTTATTTTCAAAAAAGTTTCACATTAAAAATCATGATTTTCATGCATCATATAGATTTTCTAAAATATGAATTTCGTGTTTACAAAATTAATTTCATATTGGATGAATCCTATAGCATATTAATTGTTTTTTTTTTGAACGAAATGCTAAAATGCATTAGAAACCAACAAGAAACCACAAATCAAGATACACCTAAAGCATCACATTCCTCCTTCAAGCAATACAAGAAAGAAGGAATAAAATCATCATGAAGATCTTCCCCCGAAAAAGATCTAACTAAAGCCAAATTAGCACAAATATTCGCTAATTTGTTACCACATTTATTCGAAAAGGAAATTACAATTTGATTAAACTCTAGCAAGAAAGCCAAATTATCATCAATCACTTTACTAACCTTCCAGGATTTGACCGACTTTTCAAGAAGTTTTAAGATATTAATGTTGTCCCCTTCGATGATAACACCTTGTGCTTCGAACATCCAATCCTTAGCCACATTCTTCAGATATAAAACCGCTTATAGCTCCACTTGTGAAATGTCCCAATGCAAGCAATGAGCTTCAAAAGCAAACAAGAATCTGCCTTTCTCGTCTCTAGCAACGCCACCAATTCCAGCCAAATTATTCCTTTTAAGAGCTGCATCCACGTTTATTTTAATCCACACGGGAGGAGGAGGATGCCAAGGAGAAAACAATAATTGCTGATTAGCATCCCAGTTATCTGGTTGAATGTTCAAAAAATTACTTCTTACAACAAAGGATATAGTGTTAGCAGTAATAGAATTATCCGAATCATCCTTTTCACCATGAACCACCTTGCATCTACTATTCCATACAAGATAAGCGGCTATACAAAAGATGTTTGCAATAAGAGAATTCTTTCCCACAAACCTTTGAAGACTAACACAGCAATCCCGAAAACTGTCAAAAATCGGAACTATAATCCCCTAGTTATTCAGTAAAGATGCCACCTTCCTGATCTTGCAGCAACCTCCCACCAAATGGTTGTTATCTTCATCTTCCCCACAACCTCTAGGGAAACCAGGAAAATTACTAAGTTTCCTGTTAACAAGGAATATATTAGGAGGAATGGCATTTTTACAAAGTCTCCACCAAAAAAGTTCAATTTTCGATTTTAATTTCAATCTCTTCATCCAATTCCAATGAGAAATTTCCTCCTGATGAACCATAGCTGCTTCGAATGACAAGGCTGTAATGGATTTACTAGCAAATTTACAGTTCAATTCTAACAGGTCTGAAGTTCTGTTGTAATTAATAGGAAAAGTAGAAATTGTCTTCAGAAGCTGCTTCCCGAAAATAATTTCAAGTTTCTCCCAATTCCACTGGCCGTTTAAAATGAAAGAGCTAAGATTCACGTCTAAAATGTCCTGAACATTAACAAATGTAGGCCAATTAGCAATACACTTGTCTAATATCCAAGAATCCTGAAGCCAATTAATAGTCTTCCCATTGGAAATATTCTATCTAACAATATTTTTGAGAAATTTGGCTCCCATAGTAATAATCTTCCAAGTGGGTGAAGTTCCTCCCTTTACAGAGCCCGACCACACATCTTCCCCATACTTAATTCTTAGTATTTGATTCAATAAAGAATGGGGCTTCATGAAAAAATTTGAAGCAAATTTTGCCCGAAGAGGACCAATCTTTGACACTGCTGAAAACAAACCTCTACCACCCTCACTTTTCGGCTTACAAAGTAAGTCCCAAGATGCATAATGGAGCCCAGCATTACCATTATTTTTACTCCAAATGAACCCTCTACACATCTTATCAAACTCCTTAAGAATACTCAAAGGAACCAACGAAAGAGTAGATAAAAATAGAGGTAAAGACATGAATGCTGATTTGACTAAAACAAATTTACCTTCCAAAGAAATTCACTTCTTTCCCCAAGTATTTAGTTTATTAGCAGCAGCCTCCAATAAAATCTGGAAATCTGATGCGACCATTCTCCTTAAAGTCATCTTCATACCAAGATAGCTAATCTTCTTCACAATCTTAAAGTTGAGTTTTTTAACTATCTTCTTCTCGATACTCTTTTTGGTATACTTCCCAAAAAGAATCATTTATTTAGAAGAATTAACCTTTTGCCCCTTCCAATTACAATAATTGGAAATAATCTTCTTGAACTCCTTAACTTCTTTAATCTTTGCCTCCGAAAAGATTAAAATATCATCTGCATAGAGTAAGTGAGACACTCTTGGTGCTAATGGAGAAATAGAAATACCCATACCACTTCTTCTTGCGAATAAGGCATCAGATAAAATTTGAGAGCATAAGATAAATAAAAAAGGGGATAAAGGACAAGCTTGCCGAAATCCGCATCTCCCTTCAATCCAGTCAGTTTTCTTCTCATTAATCAAAATGCAAAACTTGGGTCTAATCACACATTGCAATAAAAGCTCCATAAATTTGGTAGGAAATTTAAACTGAATAAGAACCTGCCTTAACATTTGCCAACCCCATACTATCGTAAGCTTGCTCCATATCAAGCTTAATAGCAAACATACCACTTCTAGCCATGGACCATCTGAACTTGTTAAACACCTCTTGTGCCAATAGCACATGATCAGATAGAGTTCGGCCTCTAACAAAAGCTGCTTGGTCCATCGAAATGATCTTCTGAATAACTTTTTCCAATCTATTTAGGAGCATCTTAGCAATGATTTTGTAAATAGTCAACCATAGACAAATAGGTCTGAAGTGTACAGGCTCTTCAAGACATTTAATTTTAGGGATCAAAACTATCAAAGTTTCTTTCCAAGATCGGTCCATAACACCTGAAGCTAAAAAATGGTTAACTGCAAGCCTAACGTCATCTTTAATCAGCTGCAAAAATCTTTGATGAAAGAGAATGAAATATCGTCTAAGCCTGGAGAGATATTCCTCTCAAAATTCTCCACAACAACCTGTAATTCCTCCCATAAAACTCAGCATCAAGCATATTCTGGTCAACATTACTAATGCCCGCAGAAGGATTCGGCCATCCATCTAATGAGCAGTTTCTGTGTTGCCATTTCAGCCTGAAAAATTCTAGAAAGTCTTCTGGATCACAGCTTCCTCCTCCGATACAGTTCCGTCCATAGTCTTGATATGACTAATCTAGTTAGAACTTCTCCTTGCATTCGCAAAAGGATGAAAGAAAGATGAATTGCAGTCTCCTTCATTCATCCATTTTTCCTTGGCTCTCTGCCTCCACCATGTATTGAGTCTCACTAATGTTACATTGAACTCATTGATTTTAAATCTCAAAATCTGTAATTTGTCAAATGAGATACAACCTTCAGCTTCCTCTAACTGGATTTCTAAAATCTCACTTTTAATTTTGTCCCTCAACAAGTTCAAATCTCTGAACTTAGCCTTTATCCAATAAAAAAGTGCTCTTAAAGCTCTTTTGAATTTCAAATTTAGCACAGACGTCTGGTCTTCGCTGCAATTATTCAACCAGATTTTCTTCACTAAAGCAGTTGCTCCATAGTAAGAAGCCGAAACCTCTTCATTCTTGATATCTCTCTTAAAACTTCCCACAGTTTTGAAAATATCCAACATAATCGGACAATGATCTGAAGCAATACGATTCATGTGTTTAACTAAAGAAAGATGAATGATGTATAAAGCAGAGGAATTAATAAGACATCTGTCTAACTTCTCCAATATACGACCACTACCAGATTTATTATTACACCAAGTGAACCTTGGTCCCATTTATTTTACCTCGTGAAGATCATTCTTAATCATGAAGTTATTTAAATCCTTGGAGCCTTGAGTCAAAGTAAACTCCTTACCCCCTTTACTCATCTTGATACAGCACGCAATTAAAATCACCTCCCACCACCATAAGTAAATTGCCTAAACAATGCCTTTCAAGATCATCCCAAAGCCTCTTCCTTTCGTGAGCATCTCTGCTACCGTAAACAGAAGCAACTATCCAGCTGTTTTTTCCGGTAACATCCAGTTTTCCCAAAATCATCTGAGAAGAAGCCTTAATGGCCGAGAAAGTTTCTAAATCTTTTCTCCATAACACCAACAAGCCACCCGAGAGTCCCACTACAGGAACCAGAAAAAACTCCCAATTCATTCCCAGAAATTTCATAAGATGACTATTATCCAGTGAACTAATATTCGTTTCCAATAAACCCTTAAAGAAGACCCCATTATCCTTGATCACCTCTTTAAGATATAGAGCAGCCTCCAACTTTTTGGCTCCTCTACAATTCCAAAATAGTAAGGAAGACATTATTTAAAGATAGGGGAAGGACCCCCAACCCTTTTAGTTTTTCCACCATCCATCTTTCTATTACGAGGAATAATGTTTCTCGATTCAAGTGACTTAAGATCTTTAAAAAGCTTAACTTTCTTATCAGAAGAGTGACTTCCCACCATAGATCCAATAGGAACTGATAGACCTTCCTCATTCTTTTGTAAAATCTCTGACTGTTGTTCAGCACACCTTGCTGTTTTGCTCACATCCAAATCTTTATTAGGAACCAATATTTCACCTTCCTCTGCCTTGTTCATATCATCAGCAACAGAGTCCTTTAAAGTACTTGATTCATCTAAACTAGATAAAAAATCAAATCTGTTAAAAACTACAAAAGCAGAAATATCCTCTGTATTTTCTCCTTATCTTATTTCAATTACAGAAGTACCTTCCACAACAGGGTTATCATCCACAGTCACCTTATTCACCACAGCTTCAAGAATAATCGAACCTCCCAGAGCTTCCGCTTGTTTATTACACAAGTTTACAACTTCCACATTCCTCGCATTCTTTAAAATAGAAAGACCAACCTTAGGAACATAAACTTTCTTCATAGGGACAGATACTTTCTTATTAAACCATCTTATATTAATAACAGCTTTAATCACTCTCTTTTTACCATGCTGAACCTGAATACAGGGATTATTAACACTTCTTCTTTCCACAACCAAAGCTTTCACAGCATCCGTTTGCAGGACCTGACCATTATTCACATCAACCAGCTGTACATTACTGGAACCAATTTCCACCTTATGTTTCAGCTCACCACAATCTTTCAAAGCATGTCCAATCTTGCCACATTCAGTGCAGATTTTGGATACCCCTTCATACTCCACCTTTTGAAAAAATTCCCCTGCTAAACCTTTCACCCAAACACCCTGAGGAAGTTTCATATCAAGAGGAATGCGCACACAAATCCGAGCATATTCCCTTCTGCTCCATTGAAACATGTTCCCATCAAGTAGAAAAGGTTTGCCAACTAATGAAGCAATTCTACAAATATTTACCTCATCCCAACATTGTAGAGGTTAATTAGGCAACCTAATCCACACAGGAGATGAAATGCCTTTAAGAGACGAAGGATTGAAATTGTCCGACCATCTATCCAATCCACCAAGGGCCACCTGTGAGAATACAATCAACTCCATTTGCCTCCTCAAAAGAGCACATAATCCAGCCAAGACCCAAACCAGAAATGTGGAATTTACCAAATTTATCCCATTGTCTTCTCAACTCTGTGCTCACCACATGAAAAGGAATATTTTTACCAAAAATTTTCACCACAACAGCCTTTTCAAGTCTCTTAGCATTCTCCAGTTCTTTCTCAGTATGAAGAAAAACCATTTTACCATCCTCAGACAGAAAAGATCCCAGATCCAGATTGTCAACCTTCAAATTCGTCTTTTTATTCCAAGCCGATTGAATCTTAACATTACGTCCCTTCACCTCAGAAGCCGGAAATTTAAAAAAATCAACCTTTGGAACCTTCACAGGTAAACCTCCAATCTTCTTCAAAGACAAATCATCATCCACAATACCATCACCCTTAGAACTAATTTTCAACGGAGCATCAAAGAAAAAATCTCTATTAATCGGTGAAGACGACAATGATTACGTATTAAAACTAATATTAGAACTGATCCTCTGTCCAGCAGAAGATGATTCTCCTAAATTCATACCATTATTAACCTTCTTCCAACCTTTAAGAATAGGTGAAGCATCCTGCTTCTTCAGAACAACCTCCTCGATTACATCCTTTCCTTTACCAGGAACGTAGCAGGGGATCTCCTTCTTAGCCAAAACTCCCCCTCTTTGAAAACCAACAGTTTCTCATTCAAACCTTTAAAATTCTTGTTGAACCCCTCCAAAACTTTGGATCCGCCATTAAAAACCTCTGAGAAATCAAGAAACGGAACATAAATACCTTTCCTGTAATTCTTCCAAGCTTCCGAAGGAATGAGACGTCTTTGCTCCATCTCTGTCTCCCCTTTCCACTGGAGTTCCGGCCAACCTCCGACCAAAACTACCACGAAAAACAAGACCTGTCGAAAAAGAAATTCGGAAAACCAGACTCTCTCTCTCTAACTCTCTCTATCTAGAATGCTATAACTCACCCAGGTTAATAGGAAATGTGTCAGCATTTTAATTGTTGAGTTGAATGGTTTTCATGCAGCTTTTTAGTTTTCAATACAGTTCGTCTATACGATCATCACAATTGTTTGGATGATCTGTATTCATTTGTATGTACGTATCTAGACGGTTATATGGATAAGGATAAGTTTTAATTTATGATCGCTTTGTATGAACTTGAAGTTTGTACATACGAATCACATATCACTCTAAGTGGGGGATGATGCAAACTATCATAAAAATGATCTTAAATAATCGATCATCCTGGACAAACACCTGTTAGTCTGTACGATCATCTGGTCCAACAATTTGTACGAAAGGATGCCTCGTAACTCGTATGATTACAAAAAGTTGTTTCATTTCTAACGCATGAAGTCGTACATACAAAATTTTCATTCGTACATACGAACAAAATATCATACAGGACGAACCAATTTTTGTCTGTTTGAAAGGTCATTTTTTTTCTTTAAATTGGAAGGGTTCAGAACTCAAATTTCATTCACTTAAAAACCCTTTTCAATCTGCTATTCCCTTTGATCTTCTCTATGCCTAGTTCAAGCAAGAGGGTTAGGTACTCTAAGGAACTCACCAGGAAACCTAGGAATGCCAGTGAAAAATTTCTTTTCAAGAAAAAAGAAGAATCTTTCCTTAGGTTTGAATCTACAAAATTGACTCCATCCAGAGTTTTGATTCAGGAGAATACAGTTTATCAAATACTACCACTCTTTTCTTCCACTCAATTTGAGTTTATCCTTACTTTGATTTACTCTTTCAATATATCTACATTTCATTATTTCCTAGTGAATATGACCTTTAACTCTGATTAAGATGGAATTAGATCCTTTGTTATTGGATAGAATGTTGAAATAACCAAGCAGGATCTGGGAGCTTTCTTAAACTTAAGGACTGAAGGAAAATGAGCCCACACTTTGACTTCTTCTACAACTTTTGATTGGACTGAGATTAACATGTACTTAGATAAGAATGCCATTTTCCCAAAGTAAACACTCTACATCAAGATGTTATAATCATCTAGCATGTGCTTAGAACTTCCATCATTCCAAAAGCAGGTGATAAAATTAATATCACTCCTCTTCTTTCCACTATCACTTATCTGATTCCATTGATGAAGCCCAACTCATTCTTGACTATCTTCACGGGCTTTCTAAAATTGGCCATGTATCCCACAAAAGAAAGAAGAACATTGCTCTAGGAAACCTTGTGGCTTATATTTGTTGATAAGAAGTATGAATTAGTTGATCCTGATATGTCTCATCTTGAAGAGCCACTATTCTACAATGATGGTTCGTTCCGAGCTATCTTTACAAAACATGATGAAGGTGCTGACACTGAGGGGGGAGGAGAGAGCACCTGCACCTGCACCTGCTCATGAACCAAACTTTCAAATATGGTTCACAAGATTAATAATCTTGAGACTCATTTTGATCACCGCTTTGAATAAATTGAGACTCATCTATAGCAGCAGGACGCACAACACCAGCAGGATATGGGTTGGATGCGAGGCCAACTCGATGTTGTGAGCTCAAATATGGCTATGATGAGTAGTTATTTTAACTTCTTCAACCAAGGACCTCCTCCAGATCAGAGCCCCTCTGAGTGATGATTGTACTTCTTTTATGTTTTTCTTTAGCAATGGTGATGCGATGTGATGTGATGTGATGTGTTGTTAGTTGTTATGTTTTGATGTCTTCATGTCTTATGTTTTTGTCTTATGTTTTATTGCATTTATGTGTATTGATATCTTATGTGCTCAAATGTATTATCATTTCTCATGATATCAATAAAAGTTATTTTGTCATGTCTCTAGAAATATTTGTTAGCCTATATGATTATTCTTAAATATTGATCTAATAAGTGCTATATTTCTAGACATGTTTGTTCAAATGATAATTATCATTTGTTATAGGATGATGCTCTTTGGATGAACTATTCGTCCAAACGATGTTTTTCATTCATCCCAAGATGATGGGATCTAGACGCGTTCGTTTCAATGATATTTATCATGTGTCCTAGGATGGTGATATCTAAATGGATTTGTCCAGACAATAATTATAGTTCGTCCCAGGATGATGGGCTCTAGATTGGCCAAAATGAACTATTCATCCAGACGATATTTATGGTTTATCCCAGGATGATCTTCTCTATTCTGGAGACTTGAAATTTGTTCTGTATTTTTGTACCAACGAACCTTGGGAATAAATATTCATACCAGACAAATTTAGTTCATACGAGATGATTATTGGGTATGAAGGTAGTTTATACTGATTCATATATTGTTTGTACTAAACAATTTTTACACTGTTCGTATGTACGAAGTTGGATCGTACGGGACGATCATGGACGATTAGAAATTGAAAATTGTAGTTTTTGGATGGTTTTTTGTGTCTTTTCTATAAAAGGTCCAGTTTTGACTGTTTTAAAATCTTTTTGTCTTTTGGTCTTCGTAAATACTCAAGGGAGATTGAAGGAGAGAGTGAGAGAGAGTGTTTGAAGGAGAATTCTTACTACTGGAGCGTAAAGGGTTCACTTGGTTACTCAAAGGTAAGAATCTTTATTTATAATTTATGATTACTTCACTCTTTTCTCTTATTCTTCTAAATTTCTTGTGAGAAGATCTTTCAAGGAGATCCGGTTCTCTGCCGACACTCAGGGAGTGTGAACAGTCGAAAGGTTCTCTTCCTACACTTGGAGAGTGTGAAAGGACGAAGGTTCTCTGCCTACACTTGGAGAGTGTGAAAAGCTGACAGTTCTCTGTTGATACTTGTAGGGTGTAAAAGGACGAGGGTTCTCTACCGCACCGGGTAGTGGTGGAAGAGACTTTTTGTGAAGGCTTCTCCACCTTGTTGTGGGGGCAAAAGGAGAGACACTTGTGGTAATAGTGCAATACCTGAAGTGGGAGACTTCAGGGAGTGGATATAGGTCGTGTTTGACTGAATCACTATAAATCTTGTATCTTTTATTTTCTGCTACTTTTTACTTTATTGCTTTTGTGTTCATCTGTGGTTGAAAAATTATTTTAAAATTTCACTAAAAATTTAATAGGTTTAAAGAGGAAGAATTTTGAAATTACCAATTCCCCCTCCCCCCTCTTGGTTAGCCGTTGGGACATAAACTTAGGTCTAACAACCTAATCGATAATTAACAAGTTTCAATAGCAACCATCGCATCAGGTAATTTTTATCACTGCTTTCATTCTTCTTGACTCATTCTTCTTTGCCTTGGCTCATTTTCAAATATATTCACCTCTTTCTTCTTTTCATTTTAGATGGTTGGAGAAGATCTTCGTATTTCTAAATGATCGATTGTCGAACGCTAACTATTTGTATATAGCTGAAAGGTAAATCTTCGGTTGATCTTGAAGTTCATCAAGACATTGGTTTGATTTTAGTTTACTTCATTTTCTTGTTGGTTTTGTCACTTCCCTATGTATATCAGGAAGACTACCTACTTTACTAAAAATTTATATTTTACAACTGCTTTATTTTTAGCAATTTTATGATAACATTGCATTAATTTTCTTTTTTGATGTTTTGATATTAATAAGTCTAAGTATTTAAAATCTGAGGAGCTTCCTTATACCCAAAATTTGTTAGCGAATAATGAACCAAAAATACCCTTATAACCAAAATTTATTCCGGGGGCGCTGCTCCCAAAAACCACTGCGAGTGTGCTGACCAGATAGCTCGAACCCTGCCTGGGGCACTGCCCACATGATATATTTCTCTTAGTGTTTGGAGACATCCTGAAGCATCGAAAACATTTTAAACATTTCTAAATTGTATTTTCATTTTTAGCAACCATTTAGAAATACTAAATGTGCCATGCCTCAAGGAAAACTTAAAGTTGATGAATATGAATCAAGAAATTTATTTATATTTTCGTATTGTTTTTTCAAGTAATCAATAGATAGTTGGTGAGTCATAACAGGTGAACTCATATGTCATGAACCCCATAAGAGAGCTCGCCATAGATTCATCAAGGTCAAATGTAGAAAACTTAAGGTTGCTACTCACAAAAGTAGTTAAGCGTTATCATGAATCACTCAATTTGTCACTCACCCTTATGTATGAAATGCCCCAGAATGACATTTATCGCCGACGATGCTTATCATCTCAGCCATAGAAAAATACTTTTTTGAAAGGGTTCCAACTCATCCCATCTATGTTAGCTGACCACTGAGCCTACCATCCTTGTAACTCAAGCACACCCGCCTTATACGAGTGTGCTAGTTGATCTCCATCCAAGCTCACCAAAGACTTTGAAATGCTTGCCAATCACATGCCTATCACCTCTGCACTCACCAGCAAAATCACATTCTTCGTACCCTCACTTACTTAGTAATATGGAACTTTCCTTGAGATAGGTAAACAATATTTAGAGATGCAATCATCCATTAAGATAGTTAAGGTTTGACATGTTTCCTTGGAAGTTGGGTCTAAAAGTTGTTTTATTATTTTATTTTATTTATAAATGTAGCATTTTTTCAAAGCTATTAAATCTTTATAAATAAATGGTGAAAATAAATATTTTAGATTCTTTGCTATTTTTCTATAGATACTTGAGCTATAGATCATTTATTATGGAGTTTTTCCCTGTCTTTCTCTCCATGATCATGCAAGTTCTAGGATTGTACCATAGGAGCTCTCTTGAAACTAAGGTCAGGTGTCACCCACTAGCAAATTTGGATTCAACATCATGAAAGGTGTCAACTTAAGAGCTTTTTGGAAGGGGACAACTTCCCAATTGGAGGTCATGTAATTTAATGTCGATCGAGACCCAATGTTGGAGACCATGGAAGAAGTTTTATATATTGAAGGTAAGCTAAAGAGCAACTGAAGAATAAGTGTGTCATATAACACAGAGCAACAAGGAGAACATGCCAAAGCCCTCAGAGATGGCCTAGTCTTCTTACCTTGGATAATAATAGAGATTTCTGACATCGATGAAGAAGTTGCCAATCACAAATTAAATGGTAAAAGAGATGTAAGACCCATCAAGTAGAAAATAAGATTAATGGTAGCTATTCTTGTATTGCCTATTAAAAATGAACAAAATAAATTACTCAACATAGACATCATCAGAGATGGGTAGTACATTGATTGGATCTCCCACTAAGTAATGGCTCAAAAAGTGACTAGAAAGTGGACTATGTTTTTTTAACTTTATAAAACTCAATTTAGTATTTTCAAAGAGTAGTTATCAACCACACAAGATAGATTTTATAGTCAACTCTTGAAAGTAGGCTTTTTAGTAATGCACTTCTAGTACACTTTCTTTTGATATTACCAGTAGGATTGTTCCCCATTGATTACAAAAAGACCTCATTCACCATAGGGGATGGCTTGAATTTACTATAAGGTGTTGCCATTTCAACTGAAGAATGTGAGGGAAACCTAATAAAGGATGATGGATCATAGTTTTAGGCCAAAAGGGATAATCTATCAACATATATGTGGACTACTTGTTGGTGTAGAGCAGGTATCCTTAACAAAGTAATGTCCTAAAGAAGATGTTTACCAAATGAAAGAGATACAATATGCTCTTCAACCCTCATAAGTGTACATTTGGTGTTGATTTCACCAAATTTTTTTATTCCTTCTCAATCTAAAAGGCATGAAAGTCAATCCTAATGAAATGAAGTTTATTCTCGACATGCCACTTTTGAGGATAGCAAAAAATTTGCAGTAATGCACCTGGTGAGGCACTGATTTAAATCACTTCATCTCCAAGTTGCGTTGGATGTGCTTGTCTTTCTTGAAAGTACTAAGAAACGATTATGTGTGAAGAGTTTAAGAACATCTTCTAGATACTCAAACCTCTTCTCTACTCGATACCCCTACTATAATGTTGTAGACTAGGTAAGGACTTGTTGCAATAACTAAGAGTGGGTAAGGATGCAAGTAATTTGGTGCTCATTTGAGAAGAAGGAAAGAATATGTGGCTAGTCTATAATGTAAGTAAGACTATAAAAGGCCCTTGATAAATGTTATGAATCATGAAGAATATTGTATGGGTTTTGGTGATCTCATCTCAGCAACTTAAATAATATTTTCAAGCTTTTTCAATCCAAGACATCGTGGACCACCCAATTAAAACAATACTCATTAAGCCTAATCACTCTAAAATATTGTTGAAGTGTCAGTGGAATCGACCGAGTTCCAAAGTACTTACATTTTATGGATGGTCATCAAGTCTCAATCAAGCTAGCATACTTCCAAATCCAAGGCAACAAGTAAGAACCATCAAAGATATATAAGTGGCATTAGATTTTGTATGTTGATGGCCCTTAAGAAAGCAAGACGTAAGAACAGTCATAGCGTTAAATAACCTAATAAGAATCATCATCATTCATGCTCCCATTATTAAGTTCAAGGTTACAAATAATCAAGCAAAGTATGAGACCTTATTCTCTAACTTATAACTCACTGCAGACATAGGTGCAACACAACTTCTGGTCTACTCATACTTTTAGCTTATGGTGAATAACATAAATAGAGAATATAATAGGATGATATGTTGTTGAAATATCTCTTCATAGTGATAGATGCAATCAATAAGTTTGTTAACTTCAAAATAATCCATATACATATATATATATATATATATATATATTTGTTCTTTCCCCTACAAACAACTTGGTCCTTTAAATATGGTTTAAATTCCCATGGTGTAAGTCCTGTTAAACATAATTACACATGTCATATAAAATAATAAAGTGATGAGAAGAGTATATATATATATATATATATATATATATAATGACCATACTATATTTTAATACTTCTTATTGTTCTTCAACTTCTCAGTCAGGGCTCCAAATCACACTAGATTTTAATTTTATGTATGTCTTATATATAAACCAATTTAAGCATGGAAGACATAAAAATAGCTTAAATATATTATAACAATTCAACCTAATCCATGTAATGCATGAATTTTGAATATTCATAAATTAAGAATAAATGATTAGCTATACATGGAGACAAGTTTACACAATATAAGAATTTTTATTTCACTAACAAAATCAAAAAATACAAATTACAAAGTAATGGATGAATGATAGAAGAAAGGTTAGAAGATACATATATCCAAGGTATAGACTCCTTGAAACTTTTCCACTTGATCCACAAGAGTACAATGCACTAACCTAGTATACATAAGCCACTCCATCTCAAGAAAAATCCCTCATACTCACACACACACACACACTTCTCCAAAATGTGACAACACTTCTATATGAAGAATAAAGCTATTATTTATATTTGTTTAAAATAAATGAACTAGAACCATGACACTGACTTCGGTGGTGCTATGGCCATACTGGGCCAGCGTGTTGGTTCACCATTCAATATATTTGTTCACTTAATTCATATGTTTATTTATTTCCAACTATGCCACTACCCGATTTTTTGTATGGTGCTTGATCTAGCAATGGTTCACTTCATGCATAGCACATTTGTGATAAGCCTTAAAATAAATTTTGCAAGAGCTCTATACTAAAAAATTTAAAGGTGTGGCATTACTTTGTTGAGATAAGTTATTATACACTGGTGGTTAGTCTTGGGTGCTATGATGCTGGTTCAAATTTTTTATATTTTTTGACCTTTTTATTGCATAAAACATTAATATTAAAAGTATAATTATAAACATATATACAATTTGGGCTTAATATGTTTTCTCAATGAATAAAACAAAATTATCAACTTTCTCTAAAAAATGAAAATCCAAATGAGAGACCAAATGTTAGGGGTAGGGGGGGTGTAGTTGCTAGGAAATTTGTTTAGCCCAAAACTTAGATTATTTAAAAATAAGAATAAGAAGTGTCAAGGTATTAGTTAATTATAAATTATGCACTATTTATTATATTTAAAATCAATTAAAACGTGTCATTTTAGTTGTATTTATTTAAAAAATATTATAGTGAAGGTAAAGTTCACAAGTGTTGGACAACACCTCAACGCCTACAAGTAAAGTGTCGAAGCATTGACATCTATAACACCCCAATGCCAAATTTTAACTTTACAATATTAACCTCTAGGGAATTTTAGGAAAAGTCAATGCCCTTACAGAGCAAAAGTCAGCATTGTAGCACTTCGCAGTGTTATTGTTCCACTAATCATCACTGTAGCAATGGAGCCTTAAAAATTTAAACATAAGTGTTAATAATCATAACGTAATAGTACCCGATCAAACATTCAAGTGACATAGAGCTCGACTTTGTAGTTTTGAGGTGGAGCAACTTTCGAGATGAGAAGCCACAACGACGAAGCCAGAGTCATACTGATTCACCCATTAATCATGCAAAAACAGCCCAACATTACAGTAGAGTAAATCACAGTGCCGAGGTGCTACATCATCAAGGAACAACCTTGTTGAGAGCCACCTAAACCCATTTTTCTATTTGTTTAAATAGTTTTTTAGTTATTTTATTTGGGGAGTTATTTCATTTCGATGGAGTTTATATTATGTAGTGTCTTCTTCTAGGTTTTCCCTTAAAGTAAAGTATAAGGGAGGCTAGGAAAAAAAAATATATATATATATTTTTTGGAGATCTTAACCTCTATTATGTAAGCAATTATATCGTGTGAAGAAGAAATGTGGAGAATACTAAATTTTCCTTCTCGGTGATATTTTTCTTATTCATCCTGCTATATCTTTTTCATATAAATGAAATGAATATGAGTTTTCTTTCTTTGTTATCCATGTCTAGTTAAATCTCTAAGTTTTTGGCTAATAATGAAAATAGATAGAAATTATATTAATGTAGTCTCTTATGCTTTAAATTATTTTATAAATATTTTCAATATTTCCCATTATTTATTTAATGCAAAAAGATGGCCATGTGTGTGGTTAATATGTAGTTTGATTTATCACTTTCATAAAGGAATATTTGAACAAATAAAAGTTTTGAAATGAAATGTTGGCATACCTAAACATAAGATGTTAAACTTTCTAGATTTTATGGAGATAGGAAAGTTGTAAGAAATTTGTTAACCTCCTTTTTTACCCCTATAAGCTCGATAGAAATATAGGGTTTCATATGATCTGATCAATATCTAAAATATGTGAAATAAAGTCTCAATAGAAAAATTATATTACCTAGCATTCATTAGTCTAGAATATATATTTTTTATTAGTATCAAATTCTCTTGCAAGTCTCTATTACTTAATAGAAACTCAAAAATATTAGTTTTACATTGAGAAGGATAAATTTTGTATTTAAGTTAAATAACAATAGTTCAATTTATAATTAAATAGAACACTTCCTCCTGGGATTGATTCTCTCCTTTATAACTTTATTATTTTATTTAGCACTTATACCTGCATATTTAGCTGGCTTTCATAAATTTAATATCAAAGAAAACTTATATATCTACAACAAAACAAAGTAACCACACTCCAACCAGCCCCCATCAAGTTGTTGGCATCATTATCGGGGAACTAATCAGTGAATGGCAATTTTAAACTGTATTTTTCAAATAAGTGCATATTTAAACCTACTTGAATCATTTATCTTTATTTTTACTTTGTATGATAAAATTTTAAAAATATAAAAAAGAATTTTATTGATTGTTTAATTTGTGATTTTTTTTATGTTTCTTCATTGTTGCATGCTAATAGATCTAGTAAGGAGCCCTTGTTATTTGATCTTGTGATATAAAGAACCTTTAGAAAAATTTGAAATAATGAAAAGATTTTATAGATGTCTGACCTAGTACATGATGTAGACAATCCTGGAATTTCACATCCTTTTGGTTTTTGATCAAAATAAAAAAATTCTGAGAGATGAAATAACCTTTCAAAGAGTTTTTATTCAATTTAGAACCTAGTTGTAAAGTCAGGCTACTTTAATTAAAAAATAGAAATTCAATTGGGATAACATACAATCTTTTTTAGTAGTAGACCCCTTAGTTTACTGCCTAGTAATAATGAAGTTAACCCTAAGGAGAAAGGGAAGGATCTTAGTAGAAACCACTTAAGGATCTTAGTAGTGATTTACCCCAACCAAAATGATATATCAAGGCAAGTCTAGCTAAGTACTATAAACTTAGCATTGATGGGATACAAACCTAATTATTTTTCTGGTTTTGAGTATCTTTTGTATGATGTTATTTTTATTTGGTTTTAATTTAATTATTTATTTTTACATTATTTTGATTTGTGATTTAAATTTAATTTAAATTCTCTTTTATGCTTAATTGTTAAGTTTTGTCTTCTATATTGTACTTATACTTTGATTACTTATTTAAAATGAATAAAAACTTTAATTAAAAATATAATAATAAAACCCTAGAAATGTTTGAATTAATGCTATATAAAAATTTTTAATCTAATTTTAATAATAATAATAATAATAATTCTTAATCTCAAGATAAACAACCTTCTCACTCCGCAATAGCTTTCTTTTGTCTTTTGGCAATTCCGAGAAAATTTTAGTGCTCACTTGCTGCTTTTGATTCTTCTTAACTGTGAATCCCTTTTCTTTGTTTCCTATATTTTTTATTTTTGTTTGCTTCTTTCTCGTTTTGTCTTGCGGTTTTATTTAGTCATGAACACAATTTTCTCTAGGTTTCTGGCAATGACAATGCTGTCAAGATCATACCCTTGACTCACTTCGAATGCGGTTGGTTCCTCCCGCTCCTTTAAGGGCGTTCTTGCTGGTAGTTCTTTATCAATTTCTAAAGTGGATTTTGTTCGCTTGACTTTCAAGGGGTTGCCAGCTTTGTTAATCGATGCGAAGGTTATTTCCAACCTTACTGCCCCCTTCACCTTTACTCTAGGTCAATAAACTTTTTCTACGTAGTCCTAATCTCGATATTATTTGAAATATTTTTTTGAACCTCAAACTTTGGGGTTATTTTTCTATGGGACTGATGGATCAACATGATGATGTGATTAAGCTTTAAAATGACATTGATTATAATAGTATTTTTGTTAGAAGAACTTACTACATTCATGGTTGTTAAATGCAATTATTGAAATGGACTTCTTATTTTGATGTGCATGAGGAATCACTAATTTCATAAAATGTCCATATGTAGTAAGAGTTATGGTTGAATTGGACATTTCAAAGAAACATCAAAAAGAAATGTGGATTGGTTCTAAGCTTAATGTCTAACAACAAAAAATTGATTTTGAAAATCATCCACTATTTTGTACTTATTATAAAATGCCTGGTCACTGTAACACTGAATACTTCATTCTACATCCTCATTTATGAAAAAAATAAAGAGTCCTAAAAAGACTTAGAAGAAAATTTTTTGACTAATATTTTGCAGGAAAGTCCTCAGGAACAAGTTCCTCTATAGCCGCTTATCTCTAGGGTTTCTAACAGACCCAGAAATATAGTTCATGAACTGTTGGTGCATATGGAGGATGGATATGAAGGAGAAGATGAAGTGCAATCCCTAGCTGCTGTCATTGTAGACCGAAATGCATGTCTCGCTGGTTCTGAGAATTTGGATCATGAAATGGTGTTTATCAATAATGAGGACAAAATAGATGTTATGATTATTAAGCATAACAACACTTCTATTTCCTGCAAAACTCCTACTATTCTTTTTTTTTTTTTTGGGAAAATTTTGGGCAAAGCCCACATATTGAATCAAGAGAGGTTACAATCAATCATAAGGAAGTAATAAAATATAAGTAAAAACCCCTACACCCCCAAGAATAAAAAGGAAGTATGAAAAAAGAATAGGACTCAGAAAAGGTGTACACATAATAATATCATTTACATAACAGCTTAGTCTCACGAAAAACCCACAGAAGCCACACGTTCCACAGCCAGACGAATGGACAACATTTGCTGCAAGACCAAAGCCAGGAGCCGTCCCAGTGTCTTAAAAGAAAACCTGTTAGCATCAATAACCCCTTCCCTGGTTGCCAGAGCTTCCAGAAGACCATCCAAGGGAAGGTAGGTTTATACCTTGGCTCATCATAGTCCATAACATCCAAAAAAACTGCCACCACAAAAACAAGAAGCAGAACAGTAACAGCAAGGCAACCAAACCACAACATAGCAATCCGACATTCAAAAATTGGCCACCATGAGAGAAAAACTCCAGAAAAGTCTACATTAAAAGACCTAGAAGCGAAGTCAGCACAAAAAGGTAAAACCAGCCCAGATAAAAATAGCCGAAGATAGTAATTACAACAAAATCTCCTTAAAACGATCCACCAATTTGTCATAACCATTCCAGTTACCGGTTTTTGTGTGAATGGTAGAAGTAATAGACGCTTTGACATAATATGGATTGTTCCAAGAATTAGAGAATCTCCTCACATTACGATCCCTCCAGATGAAGTAAATAGCCGCAGAAATGGCTAAAAAATAACAATTTTTCTCTAAAGCATTATAATTGTGATTGCTATAAAAAAGTCATAAACCTGGTATAGATTCGATCTCAGATAAAAGCAGTTAAGCACTGGTAGCATGGAGGAGATAACAGGAAATGAAAAATCAAAGTTAAATAAAATATGGGAGTGAGACTCATTAAGCTCCCTACAAAAACCACACAATGGGGAAACTGGGATCCCCCTAAATATAAGCAAATCTGCACATTTATGCTTCCCTTTAATAGCCATCCAGGAATAGAAGGCATACCGAATAGCACTCCCCTTATGACAAATGAACTTAAGTCAACTCACACCCTCCAGATTCTCAAAGAAATGAGAAGTAAATTTCAAAAAATAAGGTTTAAAACAACCAGCCCAGTCCACAACATAAACCACCTCAATTGGAATGCTAAGGATTTTCTCTTTAATATCAAGCTATCAGTGAACTAGAAAGACCAGTTACCATTAGAAATAAAATCCTTAACATCACAGCCAATCAGAGAACTATCATAAAAAGATTTAGCCAAAGAATCACCAAAGTACTAAGGATCCCAAAAAAGGGAGAAGTTGCAAGCAGGTGCAACTTTAAAACCAAGCAAATCCTTGACAAGAATAGTTGTGTTACACACCATCTTCCAGAATTTTGACGCCGACGCAGGTGGAGGTTTCCATGGTGAATCAAATCTAATCTTGAACCATTTATCCAATGAGGATTGAGCATTAAACATTCGCCAAATGAAAGAGTAGATCACACCATAATACAATGAGTCAAAGGAGGGAATGCCCAGACCCCCTTTATCCTTAGGATTAGTGACAGCTTTCCAGGAGATGATATGTATTTTCTTATCTTTATTATTTCCAAAAAAAGGAATTTAGAGCATAACTTGGAAATAACTTTACGACAGAATTTTGGTAAAATGGCTCCCCTAATCCAATAAGCAATCGTATTGGCAATAGTAAATTTTAAAAATTTGACCCTACCTGCATAAAAAAGAAATTTAACTTTCCAACCCTCAAGTAGAGTGGAAATTTTGCTCCGGAGGGATTGGAAGTGAGTGAAATTAAGCCTATTGTAGGCAATAGGGAGTCCCAAATATGTAAGAGAGCTCTCAATGGAAGAAATGTCCAAAATAGAGGCTAAGAAATCAGCATTTTCCACCTTCTTAGAGAAAAGGATAGAGCTTTTCCTCGGGTTGATGTAAAGGCCAGAAGCTTCAGAGAAACGTTACATGGTATTCTTAAGATAAACCAAATTATCTTGAGAGGCCACCCCAAAGACTAAAAGGTCATTAACATACAAGAGATGCTTAATACAAAAGGATCCTTGATTCAGCCCCACAAAAGAAGGTTGATTATCAAAATGAAGGCAATGAGATAATCCATCCATAGCAATACAAAAAAGCAAGGGTGAAAGCGAACACCCCTGATGAAGTCTAGATGAAGAATTAAAAAAGCCTTCCAAAGAGCCATTAAGATAGATAGAGAAATTAACATCACTGATACAACCTTTGATCCATTTAATAAATTTGTCTGGGAAGCATTTAAGTCAAAATCTGTAGAGCAGAAAATTCCTAGATATAGAATCAAAGGCTTTTTTGATATCAAGCTTAGCACAAAATAACTTTTGAGAACCCTTAAAAACCTTAAGCAACTCATTCGCCAGGATAATATTGTCAGTGGATTGCCTATTAGCAATGAAACTAGATTGACTTTCATGAATAATATAGGGCAAGATAGGCATTAAGCATATTAACAATAAGCTTAGCCATAATTAAAATTACTAGATGCCAATTAAAATTTTTAGATGCGCCAAGAGGGAGGTGAATTCGATGATTAAAAACTTCTTTTAATGAAAAGAAATCTCTTTTTATGACTTTATGCGGAAGCGAATTTCATTCACAATAAAAAGATAGATAATCAAATTCATCCACGCAATTAACCACAATAAAAATAAATGCGGAAATAAAGTATAGAAAAATAAAGGAAAGAACATACCAAGATTTTTATAGTGGTTCGGTCAAACCATGACCTACGTCCACTCCCTAGAGGCACCCTCCGAGTATTACCCTAAACCTTTAGTGATTCTCCTTTAGCTCTCACAGCTAGGTGGAGAAGCCCTTACACAATCACTTCCACCTTCCCCGGTGCGGCGGAGGAGTCAGGTCCTTTGACACCAATGAGATCTTCTTCTTCCCAAAACTTCCTTCAAGACGAACCTTGAATCCGATGGTACTGAGGTGCAAGCTCGCCGGAGCAACCGTGTGATCTCCTTCACACTCCCTCGAAACCCCCTCCAAGGATCTTCTCCCTCTCTCAAACTTCACCCTTTCCTCTCTCCCTTTCAAGTCCTCTCTTCAAGTTTTCTCCAAAAGAACAAAGACACAGTGGCTGCCAAAAGACTCTTACAAAGTCTTATGAGAGTGCTTAAATAGAGGGCTCAAAAAACCCTAAAAATACTCAATTCGGGCGTCAAATATCGTACTGTACGATCGCAAGATCGTCCAATACGATGTGCAGAAATTGACCTGTTAGTACTGTACGATGTCCTGTACGATGTGCTGTACGAACAGTTCAATAAAAGCACAGTTCGTCTAGGACGAAGCATGGGCCAGCCAGAATTATCTCTGTTGATTGTATAGTACGATCCAGTTCGTACATGAAAGTTCGTTCGGGATGTTAAGCCCTATGAACTTAGTCCCAAGCTAACCAAGAGGGGGGGTGAATT
>NW_021318950.1:196877-248442 GCF_001605985.2 Dendrobium catenatum | reverse complement strand
AAAGATCAAGGAAGGCATATGATTTGAATCACTTCTATAATTAAAAGTCACATTAGGAAATATATGAATTTACACTCATTAATTCAAAATAATTTAATTAAATATTATATCTAATATTTTTACTATTTTTTTTAGTGATAGAATATGTATATTTATCATTTTTATTTTAATAGGATAATTATTATAATTAGAGTAAACAGTAGTAGTTTGTTGTAAGTAAGCATAATTTCTCATAGATTTAATACTCTACTATATCACTTTATTACTTGATTCATTATAGATACTTGTATATATTAAATAGAGTTTTGTTAATTTTATATCAAAGAAAATCTAAATATTGTTTAAGGGTGATAGAGCCCTAGACTTTTATACAAGTCAAAAGTTCACTCCACTACTCCAATCACCATCCTCTAAAGGTCATAGGTTCTTCTTGGTAGCTATAGCTTACTTCTCTAAATGGGCAGCAGCAATTTCCCTTGAAAGAAGTCAAAGCTTATCATGTTCTAAACTTCTTTAAAGACCCTATCATATATCAATTTGGTATTCCTTGTCAAATCATATCTGATAATAGTATATCATTTAGAACCACTTAGATAAATAACTTTGTTAGATGTCATAATATTGATTGGAATACTTAACAATCTATTATCCCCAAGAAATTAGATTAGGTGAGATCTTCAATAAAATATTGGTTCAAATTATAAAGAAAGTATTGGATGATAATAAATGCCAATGGCATGAAAGTTGGTAGAAGATTTTATGGGATTAAAGAACCACATATATAACTCTAACTTAGTCTATGCCATTTAATTTGGTATTCATAGCATAAGCTATTATCGTTATAAGGGTATAGCTGCCTTCACTACGTTTAGTTGTATGTTATAAAATCACGAAAGAACAAAATGCAAAACTCTGACTAGAAGAACTTGAAGGTTTATAAAAGAAGCTTTTGATGGCTTAACAGAACCTTGAGATATATAAAGCTAAAATGATTTGAGCACACAATAAACTAGTTCACCTGAGAACTTTCTAAGTAGGAGACTTAGTTTTGGTTTTGCAAAGACACATTTCGGCTCATCAAAAGATAGGTGGTAAATTTTAACTAGCTTGGGAAGGTCCATTCATGATAGAGAAGGTATATCAAGATGCATCTTATCAGTTGCTTAATTGTAAACGAGATCATATAATGTTACCTATAAATTGATGATATCTCAAACATTATTATGGTGGATAGTGTTAGAGGAGAAATATTATAATAAATAAAATATTTCTTGTCATTATTTTTGTATTTTAATTGAAAATATTAATTTTTTTTAAAGAAACTAGGTCTAATAGATAAGACTAGGTCAAAAGTTTATACTAAAACTTATAAGTTTTAAATTCCCTGAATATTATTAAACTATATCCTTAAATAAATGGTATAAAGTCCTCTATGATATCTTTTCTTTTAAATTTATGGTGGTTTGATCATTTAAATCCTCATATTTAGGAGTTTCCTCTCATTTGGTCTTCCATCTTCATCTAAATCAGCAATTATGTATAAGCCTATTTACATGGCATCATATATGCTTCATTAAAATTTGCTAGTGGTGGAGCAAGCCCATCCTGGCGCCATCCTAGTTTAAAACACAAAATTATATTACATGGTTGGGAATAAATCTATGATACTCTTTACATATGATCATCCAATCCTCTAAGGTTTATCATAAGTCATTGTTAAAGGCAGCCTTTCCTCATGATCATCCATTAGTGGTAGAGTAAGCCCATTGTGGTACCATCCTAGTTTAAACCTAAATTCGATCTTGTATGATTAGATATAAGTCTATGATAAAAACTTCCTTTTCATATGATCATCTACTAGTTATGGAGCAAGGCCCTCGTGGCACCATCCTAGTTTAAATCTAAATTTGGTCCTCTAAGGATGGGTATAAGTTTAAGATAAAGGCTTCCTTTCATCGTGATCATCCACTAGTGGTGGAGCTAGCCCCTCATGATACTATCTTAGTTTAAATCTAAATTTATTCTTCTATGATTGGGTATAGGTCCGTGATAAAGGCTTTCTTTTCATATTATCATCTATTATTGGTGGAGTAAGCCCCTTATTGCACCATCCTAGTTTAAATCTAAAAATGGTCCTCTGATGATAAAGGCTTCCTTTCCTCAAGATCATCTGCTATTGGTGGAGCAAGCCCCTCATGGCACCATCCTAGTTTAAATCTAAATTTGATCCTCTATGTTTGGGTTTAATTCCATAATAAAGGCTTCCTTTCAAATGATCATTCATTAGTGATGGAGAAAGCCCATCATGACACCATCCTAAATAAAACTTAAATCCAAATCTTCCATGTTTTAGGTGTAAATCTCCTCATAGATTTTCCCATTCTTTGAAAATGACCTATAGTTTGTTGATGTAGGCTTGATTCACCTTGTGTTTTCATTTCTTCTCTTAGACTGGAAAGAAGACTTTTAAGTCTTATTAGATCCATTTATTCAGAAGTTTCTATCCCATTTGGATTTCTAACCACTTGTCTAGGATATATTGTCCTAGTCAAGTATTAATCTATTTAAATTTGAATATAAACATCAAATAATCTTTTGGATTTAGTTGATCACTTCGGTCTACGCCAACATGTGTGATTTACTTTTCAAGTTCATCACACATATTGGTGATCCATTTGTTGACCCCATTTTTGAATGAGGTCGAATCTCCCCATATCAAACACCAATATTTAAACCTAAATCATTAAAATACATTTCAAAATCTAAGTAACATTCATCACTTTGTTTTGGCATTGGTGATTTCAACATTGATCCTTAATACCATCACTTAATAATCAACCTTGAATGTCATTTGATCATCTCTTCTACCACTGACAATCACCCTTATTTGATAGTGGTATGATTATTACAAAGATAAATTCCCTCCAGTCATTGGCCTCCATTCATCAATTTAGAACCTAAATCAATGTCAAGCTCTAAATCCATATGTTGACAATCTTCAATGATTGTCAACAGATTATATATTCAATCACTGATGATCATCCATGATTTTCAATGATTTTAGAATTTGAAATCCTAAATCCTCCTAAATCATTATCTAATAAAATTTAAATCTGATCTGGTGACTAAATCCATTGATCAATTCAAAACTCCAAAAACAAATGTCAGAAGCAAACCCAAAACACCATGGCCCATAACATATTTTGAAGAAATTTTCATTGCCCTAAAACCTAACCAAATAACCTTGGATTCTTGATCTATCACTTGCATATTAATTACGAATGTCCCTAGGGCCAACCACATCATTTTGAAGGCATTTCAAGATCTTTAAATCCTAAAACTCAAATATTTTCATAGGTTATAAAATCTTTAAATATTTATAACCAATGCCATTGTCATCTTGTGATTTTTACCTTGGAGGCCTCTCCAAACTCATTGATCATGATCATCATCACTAGCATGATGCATTAAATTAGTATTGAACCTTGGTTGGCCATGGTTTACCATGGTTGGCCATAAAATCCTAAAACCCTAAATCAATAAAATTGAATTTTCCTTAATCCTCAACTTGATCCAGTCAGACAGAGCCATACAACCTTCTCCAAACATATATAAAACATAATTTGTAGTGTATTAAATCAAATCCCAAATCCTGGTCAACCCTACATGACCAAGTCAACCTATGTTAACCAAATTACCCTTTTGCCCTTTAAATTATATTACATACATGGAGACCCAACCAAATCTTATGACCACCTCTAACAAACCCTAAATAATATTTAGAATGTATTGAACCAAGTTCTAACCCTTGGTTAACCCTGGTTCATCAAGTCAACCTAGGTTGACCAAAGGGTCCTTTTATCCCTTAAACATGCATTTTTAACTAAATGACCTCACCAAGTCTTGCGACCAATTCCAATATATCCAAAATATCATTTAGAATAAGTTGGACCCACCCATGACCCTTGCTTAAACCTAGTTGACCAAGTCAACCATGGTTGACAAAAATATGCTATATGTACTTTACAATTTTAAAGCTCTAGATTTTAACCACATCATTGAATCAAATATGAGGACTGTTCATGAAGTCAACATGAGTCTCTTAAACAATTTCTAGCCCTTGGCCCCATATGGTTTGGACAATGGGGATGAACCAAATGCTAAAATTGGAGTTTTCTTTATCTAAATCACTACCATTATCAAAATAAATTCTAAAATTTACTCTAGCAGGTGTGTATTAACCCCATAGACACATCTTGAGAGTTTGAACCAATGGTTTGACCTATTTTAAAAGTATGGGTTGAACCAAGCTCTCCAAAACCCATATTTTTGGACCCTAGAGCAACCCAACCCAATTTGAACTCAACCAATGGCTTGTATGCCCAATAAAACATTCTTTCTATAGGCCATGTCAAACCCAGGTCATAATGGCTATTAATGTGGCAATAACCTTCAAAACAACCTCTGTTCAATGATTTTTTCAATCCTAACTCCCACAACAACCAACCATGTACTTTTAAACTCTCCAAAATGATTCTTGAGCTCCCATTGGTTAGTCAACAATTTATTTGGAGTTGGGCCATGGCTTAGGTGGCATGATCTAAGTCGTCAATTCAAATTTCTATCTTTTATAAATACCCCCTTATTCCCTTGAAGAAAGGGTTTATCAAATTGATTCCCCAATCTCCCAGCATGCTCTCCAACTCCTCCATAGTTTCTCCCTACCTTCCTCAGCTCAACAAACCCCCAAACTAGTAAGAGAGAGAAACAAAGAGAGAGAAAGAATAATTCAAAAAATCTTGATCTAGTGAAAATCAACTCCTAGAGCCCTTTAAGAAGTTGAGGAGAATCTCTCAAGCTTTCTAACAAGACCAAGATCTTGGAAATCCATCAACAAGTTAGCAAGATATCCCCTCTTAAAGTTTAAGCTTCAAATTGAAATCTCTTTTAAAAATTAGTGCATAAATCCTTGAAAATCTAAGGATTGAAAGATTATATTGCCATAACCCTTTGTTTCAAATGTCATCAAAATTGGATGGTTGGATCAAAAGTTATGAGCATTTAAATATTCAATTCAAATTTGAACTAAAATAACCCATTCAATCTAAGCTGCTCCATCGACTGATCAGATGACCGAGATTAAAACACGTTCCTAACAACCCTAGGTATCAAACATGCATCACATGGTTTTTAAATCAAAATATATGGCACAATCTCGAGCTCCCATTCACATGTGGTTTGATTTGATGGCAATCCAAGCCACGCTAACGTGGTTAAGTGAAATCGCAACTGCAATATCATCTGACCACATGCATGACACATGTTAAGGCAAGAAATGGAAAAGTCTCCATTTTGATGAATTAAATTGATTAATTAAATATATAAAATGCTTATAATTTTTAAAAATTATAAAAAAATTATTTTAAATCCAAATTGAGTTTTCTTGGGCATGTTGGAAAGCTCTTGAGCTCTATTTTATTTTAAAAATATTTTAAGAGTGTTTGATGATTATGTCTTGAAAAAATTAGAGATGTTATTTTTCTAATTTTCTTGAATTTCTTAAGATCCGATGGTCAAATTGACCTCAAATTTGAATGACAAATATTAGGAAGCATTTTTGACCTACCCTAATTTTCATGGGTCTTGGACTGTTCAGATTTTCTATGAATTGGATTTTCAAGTTCATGGGTCAATTTTGGACCCTTAACTTTGAAAATACATAATAATCCATGCACTTAGAATTAGATGGTATTTCTTTATAGTGTGTTTATATGTATGTCAAGATTAGTTTACCTTTGATTTCACTCGATTCCAATAAGTGTAGCTCCTAAAATAAATCACCAAATGAATAGATATATTTAGCTTTGGTGATTGATTTTTCGACCTAGAGGGGCTTCATTTGAGACCAAATTTAGTGGGTTTGAAGCACATGTATTTATTTACCTAAATTTCAAATTTCATTACATTTGGAATCAATTTGGTCTATCATGAAGTAAAACCAAGATTCATATACATAATTGACCTATGATATTTGAAAATTCACAATAAATTTATTTTAACTCAAAAATTATATAAAATTTATCAAGATGGTCATAATTAAAAGCTCAATAGGAAAATTAAAGCCCCCATAAAATTCATTCAAAATAAAATTTAATTTAAAAATCAAGGAAATTCAAAATTAATAAAATAATTAATTAAAAATACATAAAAATTATCAAAAAAATTTAAACACTTGAAATCATCCATATAGGTCATTTTTAATATTTAGGAAAGATTTTAAGAGGTTTAGAGTTGATTTGATACTAAAATAAGAAAATGCCTCTAATTAAGCAATTAAATAAATATAAAAATGCATAAAACTTAAATAATTCATAATTAATTTCAAAAAACTACAAATTGAGCAAACTTAAAAAAATTGTAGTCATATGTAGGTCTAATATTTATGAAAATATAAAATTTCAAAATTCGTTGCAAATTAAAAAGTCAATGTTTGGGTCAAACTTAATACATAAAATACACTAAACTTATAAAATCTATAATTAATTTTAGAAAAAATCTAAATTCAGTAAACTCAAAGGCATTTGACTTATCCCTAGGTCTATTATTTATTAAAAATATAAAAATTCTAGAAAACAATATAAATAAAAAAGTTAAGGAATGGACCATTTGTTAAATGCATTAAAATATTCACTAATATGAAAAAGTAATAAATCATTAAAACTTATGTAAATCATTAATCCAATAAAATTAAATTAAGAAGCAACCAACGTTCCTGTCTTTGAAGTTTTTAGGCTGGACTATCTCGAGTTGCAGGGTTACATGGCCTAAGGAGGCCTTGGTCCTCATGCCTGTTGTGACAACGTGATGAATGAATTTGACATAATATAAATATTAAAATTACAAATTTAATTGATCAATAATCATTTTAATTAAATTAATTTAAAAATTGTTAATAAAATTCATAGACATTATAGCTTCTACACCATTGTGCTTGATTCCTTTCAAGAGGGGAAATGTGTATTGACTTTGAAAGCTTTAAGGATCAAAACATATAATTAAAATAGAAGACTTCATACTATTAATTGACCCATGTCTTGGAGGATTGTCGACATTACATTTTTTAGTCAAAGACATATTGATTTACAACTTTTAGCAATTAGGAGTTATTGAATGCTATATTCTTTAAAACCTAAAGATAAATAACTTGAACAATCAAAACATCTTTAAAAAGAAATTTAAAACCTCTAAATCACAATGGCAAGACATATAGAAAGTTATGGTACTTATGAGGGCTAAGTTTATTCTTCTCATGCAATAGTAGGATGAAGGCATTAACATGATTATTGTCAAGGTATTTATCAAGTATAATTTCATCAACATCAGCTCTAGTAATTGAGATATTCCTAGAAGAAAATATTCGATCTGACCTACAACAAAGAAAATACACTGAAAAACACATAAAATACATTGTAAATACACAACAAATAAGTAGTAATTACTCAATAAAGACGCGGTAAAGACACAACAAAGACGAAAAAAATAGAGTAAATAACATATTTTTATTGAGTTAGCTTACTTGTCAGTGAACTTCTTTAAACATTCTTCCAGAAATAGTTTCTTATCATTACTCAGCTTGTTCCATCCCTTGTATTCCATTATTATAATTGCAGGTTGAGGTAATATTTGAATGTCTTCAAGGTTGATTAGTTCAGCTGGGGCTATGCTCACTATTTTCTTCTTCTTCATATCCCTCCTCTTAAATATTATAATTTTCTCTTAGCTCATAAGCAACATGCTCTTTATTGATGACATGAAGAGCATTTGGTTCCTCTGGGGCTTCCTACTTTATTTAGGGGGGTTTGATGGGTAGAATGAGGTGTGTGGGTGGGGAATTCTATTTTTGCTAATGGGGAGGGTATTTCCTGATGAGAAAAAGGATAAATGCGTGATGGAAAGTTCTGGTTGCTCAGTAGCTTGTCTGCTTCCTCCTGGGTAACTCCTTGGAGAGTAAAAAAAATCTACAAAGATATAATTATTTGCAAATCTTCATTCTTTTTAGAGGTATTAATTGAAATTTGCAGCATGATAAATCTACATATTGTAACCGTCTTTCCTTTAAATTAATAAATAAATTAGAGGTCTTCACAAAATTATTTACAAAATCGTCACCCCATCGAAAGAAACAAGGCCTTTGGTCAAGGTACATAGAGGCATGAATTGAAGTGTGCTCCAAGAACCAAATTTGCATAATGAAGATCTTAGCAGTCACAAGTAGCAGAGACACAAAACAATTGATATAACCAACTAGCTTGTGCATTGAAATCGTCATGGAGATTTTATTAAGCTCTTAAACTATAAATTCCCTAATGGGCCTCGCTCTGTTAATTGATAAAAACTCATATACATTATTTGATATTGTGTGGAGCCTCCTAGGGGTTTTAAATTTATTAAGTTGGGAAAATAAATTTGAACAAAAATATATAATAATATTTTTAACATAGTGGATGGGAGGTTTATCTGTTCAACTCGAGCATTTCGCTCTTTATAAGCTAGGAGATCTCTTCACCTCTATTTGGTAGATTGGTTAGAAGGTTCACTTCATTAATTATCAACGGTGTAGCATGACCCTTTATTATATAATATTATTTTGAAATATCCCACAGTTTGAGTAGCTCATAAATCAATGGGATATTCTACTCGAGAACATGGAATTTCAAAAATTGATAGATGTTTAATCTCTTTAAGATTTCCTCCTCATCAAAGTATATTATCTCCACAAAATTGGTAGATTTTTTGGAAGATTGATACATATCATCAAAAAGTAAGAGGCCGAGCATACGCCTGAAAAATTATACAAATAAGCACAAAAGATAAGCAAAAAATGCATAGAAGATACACAGAAGTTATGCAGAAGATACTTAGAAAATATGCAGTAAATACATAAAACAATACACTAAAGACACACAGTAAATACACAGAAAATAACCATCAAATACACATAAAATATGAAGAAAATATGCAGAACATATGCAAAACATACACAATAAATATGCAAAAAATGCTTATAATATACATAGAAGATACATAGATCCTAAACCCTAATACACAGAAAATACCTAAAACCCTAACTAGTAGCAACCAACATGCAGTTATAAAGAAGAAGACAAACTTAAACCCTTAATCCAAAAAAGAGTCGAAAAGGAATAAGTTAAACTTAGAAATTTGTTAAGCAATAAAAATGCAGAACTAAGGTCTCGTTTGATTCGGCTTATTTTCTCAGTTTTCAGTTTGAATAAGTTGATTACCGTAATTTTGTACTCGTTTGAATGCACAGATTAAACATAATTTATTTTGACAAAACATCATTTTTTTAGCAGTTACGTAAGTAAAATTGCACCTGCTTACCCCGTTACAAAAAGGAGTTTTGAAATCACATTCCCGAAATTACCCCAACTACGCACTTCACGCAGCAGTCTCCTCTTTTCCAGCGAAGTTGGGTCCTCACAAAAAAATGAAGGATATTAATGGCTTTTGTCATTCTTACAGAAGCTCGGATTAATTAGCAGGATAACCTTGAACATGAGAAATTAGGACAAAATGAATAATTTTGATATTTCAGCACTTAATTCGTTGAATTTGATTGATTTATGCATTGCTCCTCAATATCAGGAGACAAATTGTAGTTGTGTTAATTTTTTTTAAGAATATCATATGTATATATATTTATATAAAGTTTATTTTTTCAAAATTAAAAAAAAAATTATTTGTATACTTAAATTTGATAGAAGGATAATTTAGTCTTTTATTATGAAATCGCTAAAGCTAATATGAAACAAACATTTAATTTTCGCTTTCAAGTTTTCATAAGCACTTAAGAAGAATGTAAGTCAATCAACAACATATTATTCGAACAACCTTCTATAAAAATAATTTTTGTGAATCTTTGTTTTCAAAACTACATTTTATATAAGCAAAATCCCAACCAAACCAAGCCTAAAATCGCAATTCATAAACAGAAAATACTCATAACCCTAAACCCTTAACCCAAAAAAGAGTCGAAAAGGAATAAGTAAAACATATAAATTTTTTAAGCAATAAAAATGCAGAACAAAAAATGCAATTCATAAGCAGAAAATACTCATAACCCTAACCAGCAGCAACCAACATGCAATTTTAAAGAAGACAAATCCAAAACCCTAAATCCTAAAAAGAGTTGAAAGGAATAAGCTAACTCAAAAATTTTTTAAGTACGAAATAAAAATGCATAACTAAAAATATAGTTCATACGTAGAAAATACACAATTATTACGCAGATCATGCGCATTTATCATGATAAGCAAATAACAAACTAACCTTTTTTGATGGTGAAGCCATTTACATAGATGAAAATTGATCGAATGCCGGAAGGTGCAAGTAGAAGCGAATGCTGGGGTTGCTTTGGAGAAAAAAGAATGTCATAAATTGAGAACTGAATGGACGATTGAGAAGTGAAAAATTTCTGCCATTTTCACTTTTTTACCTTACTGGGTCGGTCGGGCTGATAAGACAGCTCTTTTTCGATGCGAACAATCCATGTATCATAATTTTATTGAAGTCCAAAGAGAATTACATCTGGACTCCGCACAAAATAATTTTTCCCCAGATAGTAGATGAGTTGAGAATAAAAAAAAAACTGTTGCCCTCGACTACTGCCGTCGACATGGAGTTAGTAATATGAAACCTAAAAACCATCTCAGTTACCGTTTCTCCACTACAAAAAAATGGCGATGCTCTCTGCCACCAGCCGCCGCCATTCGCTCCTTCCCCGCATCGTACTCACCCGCCTTTACAACAGCGTCGCCAAATCCGCCGCTGCCGTGAACGCCTCCGATGCTGACGCCACTTCCGTTTCCTTATCTGCTTCTTCACCGCTCTCACCCTCTGCCGCCAAGTCCCTCCTTCTCAAGGAGTATGACCCCGACAAAGCTCTCTCAATCATGTCCTCCGTCACGCACCCCTCTTCTTCCCCCACCTCTAGCCGCTTCGCCGTCGAGCTCGCAGTCCGCCGCCTCGCCACCGCCCGCCGATTCGAAGACGTCGAATCCCTTCTTGAAAAACGCAAGTCCGACCCCGCTGCTGCTCAAGAATCCTTCGTAGGAACCGTCATTCTTGCTTATGGCTCTGCCCGCATGCTCGACCATGCTATCTCCACCTTCGAGGACGTTTGCCGCCTCTGCTCCGCTCCTCCCACCACCATATCCTTCAACGCCCTCTTATCAGCCGCAGTCCGTGCTAAGAAGCACCGCAAAGTTCGCATGCTCTTTTCTGAGCTCTCCGAGAAATATGCCATCTCACCTGATCCGGTTTCCTACAGCGTCCTTGTTAAGGCCTTATGCCTTTCCGGAAAGGCCGGGAAAGCCTTTGATATTCTCAAGGAAATAGAGGAAAAGGGCTTTAAGGTTACAACTTTCATCTACACGAGTCTGCTTGATTCGCTTTACAAGAAAGGTGAATCAGATAAGGCGGAGGAGCTCTGGAATCAGATGACGGAGAAAGGTTGCAAACCAGATTTGGCTACTTACAATGTAAGGATAATGCACAAAGCCCACCATGGGAGTCCAGAGGATGTGCTCAGGTCCATTTCAGAGTTGGAAGCTGCGGGGTTGAAGCCAGATGAGATCACCTATAATTATCTTATGACTTGCTACTCCAGGACTGAGAGATTTGACGAGATGAATGAGGTTTATAAAGGTCTGAAGAGTAAGGGTTGCAAGCCGAATGCAGCAACATTTAAGATTATGCTGAAATTCTTGTGTGAAAAAGGGGATTTTGATGCCGGCTTTGATCTCTTTAAGGATAGTATGAAGCATAATAGGATTCCTGATTTCAGGACACTGAGACCTTTTGTGGTGGGGTTGGCAAAGAACTTCAAGGTGGAGGAAGCGAAGACGGTGATCAGTGTGGTGAGGCAAAGGTTCCCTGAGAGTTTGATTAGTGGTTGGAAGGTGGTTGAGGAAGAGCTGGATTTGATTACAGGTACACAAGCTTCTGATCAAGCCGAGGCTGCTGAAAGCTGAAGTGTTGAAAGGCAGTACAAAATGTTTTCACATATGACGATGGACCGGTCCATTAATTATTCACATACGCTGAAAAATGGTTTGCAGAAAAATCTGAATTTCTCATTTTTATTTGAAGTTGGTATTGCCCAGCTAAGAGGTACAAGGTTTTGTTCTTGCTAAGCCTTTTTCCTTGTTTTTTATATTTACTTATCCTGGTATTGTGGCATTATGATAATATGTTAGTTAGGAAATGTGCCCTTTGGTTTTCTTCTATCGAAGCTTTCACTTAGCTGTAAAAGAATATGCTTGAAATAAAGTTCCCTCTCAAAGTATGCAACTCGATCTTTCATTGTAAAAATTTATGTGCTACAACATGGTATGTGAAACATTTTAATACATCATTTATAATTTCTAGGCGATGTTTAGGTTGGATGGCTTTATTTTTTCTGCCCATTTTTATAATGCTTTAATTTATCTTATACTATTCAATAGAGTGAAGCAATCTTAGAATGTGGTTGAGTTTTTTTTTTTTTGGAAAAACGCTTTTGAAGGAAGTTAATGCTACACTCCTTAAATAAAATCCTAAAAGTTTTAGTATTTTATAGAATTTATGTATATTGGTGATGTAGATGTCTATATGGTGTTTATTTTCTTATATAAAATGAAAAAAAAAAAACTTACATTAATTTTGATTTGGTGCTCAATAGTCAACATAATTTGAGTAAAGTTGCTCTCCATTACGTTGAAATAAAAATTTGATTGAGCTCCGCTTTATTTAGGTAGACTAATCAACACTCTCCCATGTAAAATTTATCTAATCCTTTTCTCATTTGATTGTCTGCCTAGGCAAAGTGTAGCTTAAAATGTCAATCCCATTTTTTTGTGAATTTATTTTTGGTTTTTTAGTGTTTTTTTAGAGATTGCCAAATGGATTGCAATAAGAGACGAACTGTCATAAGCTACAGAGGAATCACTGTAAAAAGCAAATGGTACTAGATAGGATATTTCGGTGAAATAATTTCATGAGGAAAACTATTTTGAGTTTTGTTATTTCTTTTCTAGGAATCATTCTCCCGCAAGAAACAATGTCTCGTGTTAATTGCATCCTAGGCTCTAAAGTTCTAGGAAATCCTTAATTTCGATCAAATATTGATGGGTTGGAATGTTGCACGTTGCTTTTCTTTTTAAATGAATACATGAAACATTGAAATGCAAGATATATGGGATGGATGCATAATCATACTGTGAAATGCATGAGCAAAATGTCTTTTCTCAAATTCAATGCAATATCGATATGTTATTATTGCTCTTTGAGTAATGTATATGAAAAATAATGTGCGATGTGTATAAAATTTGTGATATACATTATACAACAAGGGTATAATCCTTGATCCAAAAGATTAGGATTGACTTGATAGGAGTGCAAGTGACATGCTGGTCTTATATAATAAGACCTAAAGTGTATTAATCACATGTTGTACTCTTTTGTGGCAACAATACTAAATCAAAGGGTACTAAGGACCTGTCACCTAGCATTATAAGGATTACTCATTTAAGGTAGAATCTAAGCCTTGTTAACATCTTTTGAGAGAACAATTTATGTTTTCTTTGATATTCTCCTTTAGGAGGTTATGGTGCTTTTAATTTTTTTTATAAGGCAAAGCACACAAGAGAACTTTGTGTCTAGTTTGGGACATAAGCACAATAGAACTTAGTTATATGGATATTGGGGTTTTCAAGTTACTCAATCATATAGTGAAAAGGGATACCCAAAAAGGGACTTACAAATCCAGGGACTTACAAATCCTATTAGATACTACCCAAACCTGGCTAATGCTAAGGTTGTAGGTAGTGTAGGGTTTATTATTGCCAATCAAATGGGCAAAAGTCTACTATATGGATTACAACAGTGTTAATTGATTGTGGCTTTTACTTTATGCTTACTTTTCATTTGACTGGGATTCCAACCTAATCTTCTTAATCATATTTGTTTTTAACTAATGTTGTTTAAGTTATGTCTCAAATGCGAGATAGGACAATCTATTGTTTAGGAATTTAGTGTTTGCAATTCCATTAACAGTACTCATGCATATGGGAGTGTGAAATGCATCTTATGAAAATTGTTATCTATGCTCGTCTATTAGGCGGTCCTTTGACTATATGTTGGCTCGAGCTTGCACATGAATGTGTCAATTAAGTTTATTGTTGACTAGCTACTCTCTAATGTCCAAAGTATTTAGCCAATTAACATTACAGCTTCCATAGATCTTAGAAGAGAGCAAAACAATTGATTTATTTAAAAAGTGGATTTTGGATAAGACATGCAAGTTTTATATGGGGAAAAATGATTATATCAATTTTAATTGGTTTATTTTATGATTAAATCCTAAAATAGTTTGCTGATTATGCGCATGCGGACAATTTTGTTATAGAGTAAAATGAACACTCATGTAGAAATTTTGATGCAAAATTAATATCAATTTAGTCCCTCAACTATATAAAATTGATTCCAATTTATCTCTGAGCGACCATTTTGGATTGATTTTATATAGTTAAGGGACTAAATCAGTCATATATGTGTTATTGGGGGATCATTTATGATTTAGCTAGTTTATTTTATCTTTGTAGAAATTTATTCCTAAAAACTAGTCATTAAATCAAAATGTAGTTCCAGGAGACCACAATCATTGGAAGCAAAGAAAACAAGCAATCATGTAAATATGCAACCACAAAGAAAATAAAGCTCACATACACTCCAAGGCTTAATGTAGTTGGGTTCTACAATACATCCCAAAAATTGAAAATGAAAAGCAACTGGGCTTTGTTCTACAACCTAGTCCTTGATCAATATACAAATGAATTTGCAAAAGTATAAATATTATTAGCAGCTCTTGCTTCATGCTATCGTAGCACCTTGTGTATTGTACCTCATTTAATATGTATTTCTTAAATCTAAAATTACATTTGGAAAATAAGCTTCAATTCATTCAGTCATTCACTACACACAAATTTCATTAGTTTAGTTTAGCATTTATGCCAAGTAAGGAAATATTTTGGCCTTTTTGACAAATTGTAGTATTTAGCATTTGCGATACTTTTGGCATTGCTTTTATTTATTTAACAGTCTTAATATTTTTCATGTTCATACCTTGAATTAAAAGATCATCCTTTGATTTTTTATTTTTTTAATAAGATTGCAACTTTGCATTAAAAAAGAAGAAACCTAATACAAACTACTAAAAGAAAGCAATCCTATCCCATTCCTCCTTTAACAAAGAAGAAAAATCTTCCATGCCGCCATGCTTAACTTTATTCCTGCTCTTCCAAGAAAAGAAAAAGATAAGCAATACATATTAGCAATAATGGGATTAACATTTGATAATCTTTCCAAAGACTTCACACAATTAGCTAATGAAGAGAATCAAGGAACACGAAATCCCAACTTATTCAGAAGGTCTAGAACTTGAATCAATTGTAGGCAACTTGCAACAATATGATCCGAATTTTCCACAGCAAGGCAACCTCTCGGGCAAACATTATTATCTTCTTATCTTCTGTACATAAGGAACACCTTAGTAGGAATAGCATTCCTAATTAACCGCCACCAGAACACTTCAACTCAAGGATTAAGCTTCAGCTTCTTCATCCAGCTCAATAATTGTCTTCAACCTGTCTTCAAGTGCAGCATTAGAAGCCAATGCTGTGATTGACTTTCCAGAATTTTTAAATTTTAGCTCCAACTAGTCAGCCAAGGAATTAGAACATTTTGGAATTTGCTGAATGAGCTTTACCAACTGTTCTCCAAACAGATTTTTCAACAAATCAACATTCCAATTACTGTCTACAATAAGACTGCTTACTGAATTACCAACAATGTCAAAATCTGCAACAAATGTTGGCCATCTATCAATTCTTCTATCAAGGATCCATACATCATTCAAAATATTAATAGATGAACCTGTAGAAACTCTCCATCTTATAATTGGAATAAGAAATTTTGCACCATCCATCATAATCTTCCATGTAATAGAGCTCCCTCTTTTTGCATCAGATTTCCATAAATCTTGACCGTATTTGGCAATAAGATTTTTATTAAGCATAGAATCTGGTTTGGTAATGAAGTTCCAAGCACATTTTGCTCGCAAAGGACCTACCTTCGAAATGGTTGAATAAGGACCACATCCCCCATTGGTTTTTGATAAACAAAGGACTTTCCAAACAATATAATGAAGGCCATGCTTACCATTGTGCTTATGTCATATAAAGTTTATGCATATTTTATCAAAATCCTTCAATATACCCAAATGAACTAATGAATGAGTTGATAAAAACATAGGAAGAGAAATAAAAGCTGATTTAACAATGACCATTCTTCCTGCTAATGAGATAAACTTGTTTCCCTAAATATTCATTCTTTTCAAAGCCTTCTTCATCAGATTATGAAAATCTGAAACAATTAGCCTTCTCAATGCGATCTTCACCCCAAGGTAATTCATTTCATTCACAACTTTCAAACTCAAACAACAAGAAATAACTTTTTTCCTCCTCTTTTTCACATATTTACCAAACAAGAAAAAAGATTTTTTGTTATTGATCTTTTGAGCCGACCAATTACAACAATCCTTTAGAATTCTATTCACCTTCTTAATGCTTATAATATTAGCATAAAAAAATAAGAATATGATTTGCGTGAAGCAAATGAGACATCCTTTCAGCATTTGGAGAAATTTTGATGTCAAGTTTCTTTCATCTTTGAATAAAAGCATTTGATAAAAGTCGTGAACACATAAAGAATAAGTAGAGGGAGAAAAGGGACAACCTTGTCTAAAACCGATTTTAACTTCAATCCACTTTGAATTATTACCATTAATCAAAATAGAAAATGTAGGATCAACAACGCATTCCAATAAAAATATTAGAGAATTTGACTGGAAAATCGAGATATTGCAAAACCTGTCTTAACGTCGACCAACACATGCTATCATAAGCTTGTTCCATATCAATTTTAACTGCCATAAGTCCTTTCTTAGCTTTAGAAAATCTAAACTTATTGATCAAGTAAAATATGATCAGAAAGAGAATGACCTTTAACAAATGAACCTTTAACAAATGCAGGTTGGTCTTTAGAAATAATTCTAGGAAGAATTAAAGTCAATCTATTTAGCAACATTATGGCCATAATCTTATATATCGATAAACATTGACTAAGAGGACGAAAATTAGAAGGAACCATAGGATTATGAACTTTAGGAATGAGAACTATGAGGGTATCCTTCCATTCGGCACACATTTTAGGAGAAAAATTGGTTAATAGCCTTCCAAACATCCTCATTTATAATGTCCCAATAGGACTTAATGAATGAGTAAGTGATTCTATCCAAACCCGGAGATCTGTAGCTTCCTAGGTGCTTAATGACCTCAACAACCTCCTCCTTAGAAAATTTGGATTCCAAAAGTTGTTTATCACTATCTTCAAGGACGTGAAAAGGTGATGGCCAACCATGCAGAACACAATGCCTATTCTCCTGTTTATTCTTAAAGAAATTTAGAAAAATATCTTCAATGCTTACCTGATCTTCGACGACTAGGCCATTGTTGTCTCTGATTTGATTATTCCAATCCAATTTCTCCTAGCACTTGCATAAGCATGGAAAAATTTTGAGTTTGCATCTCCTTCTTATATCCACTTGACTTTAGCTATTTGCCTCCACCAATAACTTAACCGAGCTAAATATTCAACTTATTAACCTTAGATCTGAGCAAGAACAATTTCTCCTTTGTAAGAACACCATCAATAGCTTCCTCGGTTTGTAATTCGTAAATTTCTTTTTTGAGTTTTTCCTTCAACACCATTAAATCTCTAAGTTTAGCTTTACTCCAATAGAATAAAGCTTTCAACGAACTCATGAATTTTTTGTTAAGCATTTGAGAAACATCTCCACTAACTTTTTTCTTCCATGAATTTAAAACAATAGCCTAAGAAGCCTTATAAGAAGCCCAGATATCTTCAAACCTGACAACTCTTTTAATAGGATTAATGGAATGAAAAAGGTTCAAAATAATGGGACAATGATCCGAAGCAACTCTAGCTAAATGTCTAACAAATGCCATATGAACAACATTCATAGCATAAGAGTTAAGTAAGCATCTATCCAATTTTTCTAATATGAGCTCCATCTTCTTTATTATTACACCATGTGTATTTAGGACCAATCACCCCAACCTCATGAAAATCATTATTATTCATGAATATCTTCATTTCTTGGGATCCATGAGAAAAGACAAATTTCTTACTCCCTTATTCTCTTCTTGAGACAAAATACAATTGAAATCCCCTCCAACAACCGATGACCTTTTATTAGAAGACAATAATTCTAGATTATCCCATAAAATCTTTCTTTTATAAATATCCTTACTTGCATAAGTAGTAGCAATCAACCAAACTCTTTTGTTTAAGACATTTAGTTCTCCAATAACAAATTAAGAAGCTTTAATTAAAGAAAAAGATGCCATATCAGATCTCCATAAAATCATAATGCCACCCAATAAACCATCAGAAGGAAAAAGGAAAAAATCCCATTCAACACCAATAAATCTATTGAATTCCATTCTATCAATAGACGATATTTTAGTCTCCAAAACACCAACAAAAAAGACATCCTAATCATTCACAAACTCCTTTAAATAAAGAGAAGCTTCTTTATTTTTAGCTCATCTACAATTCCGCAAGCTCACGAGTTGAGCCTCATTAAGTTTGAACTCGAACTCATGGCTCGATATACCTGTCTTGCGAGCTTGTTAACGAGTTCAGCTCAAGCCGGCTCACGGGCCGGCTTGGCTCACTTACACCCCTAGTAGTGAATGTAGTAGCCGTCTAAAGATAGAGTGTTAAGACTTGTAATTTATTTCCTGGATTGGGTTTGATGGAGTCTAGGGTTGATACTGTACCCATTGGAGTGGTTGACAAAAAATTCATTGGTCCAAATTTTCTCTAAAGTACTCGATGAGACAGTTATGTGGTGAGATCCTGCTTAGTAACTTCAATATCTAAGTCATGGATATAGGATGCTACACGATATGTTTCATCTATGGACATAATGTCATAGAAAATATGAATAAAATTAGAACAGTATGAGGTTGCACATTATAGTAATATTTGAAAGTTATGATTGGAATAGTGGAAGAATGCCAATGGAGAGGTCAACGTAATGATTTAGCTTTATGGATGCACAGTTAATACTAGGATATGATATATTTGGAACTCTACAAGAGGACGAAGATTCACCATAGTAGTGGTTTTGAGGAATTTTAGGGTGACCGGGCATCTAATACGAGGGTATGATAGAGATAGAAGATGAGGGTATGATAGAGATAGAAGATGAAAGAGAAGTAAAGAAAAACAAAATAAGATGAAAATAAGGGTGAGATTCATGAATTTGTAAGAGAGAAAGGAAAGAGAGTCAAACAAAAGAAAAATTTTAGCTAAGAAATAGAGTTTACAATAAATCCTCCTACTTGAAAACTTCCTTCTCAATTTGGCTTGTCCTATAAGAATGAAGTTCTGTGGAGAATATGGCAGTTGGGGTGAATAGAGGGGCTATTTATAGTTGTATATTTGATGATTTTCAATTTTTTTGAAAAATTAAAAATAAGGGGTAGCTAATAGTGAAATGATTGCGATAAATAGCTTCTAACTTTATCAGAATTTCTTCAAAATTCTTATTCTAAGATTCTCAACCATGGTGACTTCTAATGGATATAATAGGTAGTTCTTTTTCTCTTTGAATTTACTTCTCAAAATTTTTTAAATTAAAAAATTACGGTCACCCTTGCTGATTAGAAGTCTTGTCAAAGCAAATATGAAATAATTATCAACAATAACATACTAATGCTTCTTCTCTCTTATTTTAGATGTGATAAGTCCAAGTAGTCTATGTATAACAACTTGATACAACGTGCAAGAAAAATCAACAAGAAAAATAGTAGAAAATTGTAAAAATTGGAGGAATTATGGCTGATTTTTTATTAATAACTCAACAAGTAAACAAGATACAAACGATCTACAATTAGAGAGGTAGATCGGCTCTCCCAAACAATCTAGACGTCACTAAGAAACCCTCAAAGAAAAAGAACTACAACACTACTCAAATCAAAACTTGCTTGAAAAAAATAAACCCTAAGTCCCTCCTTAAATAAACTCTCAAATTGTCCCCAAAACAGATATATTTCCTATTAATTTTCCTCTTTAATTTAAATTCAATTAGAAAATCTTTCCTTCTTTAATTTGAATTCATCTAGGAAATCCTTCACTCTTTAATTTAAATTCAATTACGAAGTCTTTCCCTCTTTAATTTGAATTTAATTAGGAAATCTTTCTTTAATTGACCCTCTCCTCAATTCCTCTCATAATATAATGAATTAATTTCTTGCTGGCCCCCACAAGGGGTGTCAAAATTTTCCCCTTCACTGCTGCTGTCTCAATACTCCTGTCCTCGAAATGCACCTTGTCCTTAAGGTGGAAGGATGAAAACTATCTCCTGATCATATCATATGGCTCCCATGTAGCTTCTTACTCGGGGATATCCTTCCATCAAGGACCTCTTTGTCTCTTATCATTCCTTGTCGTGCATCAAGAATCTCCATGGGTTCCAAGGTCACCTGTAAGTCCTCTGTCAATATCGCCGGTAGAGAGCAGGGTGTCTGATCTCCGATAGTCCATCTCAGTTGTGGTACATTTAATATTTGGTGTATTAATGAGGATGCTAGTAATTTTAGACGATAGGCTACAACCCCAATACGCTCCGCCACCTCATAAAGTTCTTAGTAGTGTGGTGATAACTTCTCATTCTTCCTCTTAGCCAGTATCTTCTATTGGTATGGTCTTAGTTTCAAATAGACTATGTCCCTTGGCTTGAACTGAGCTTCCCATCTATGCTTATATGACCTTTTCTTCATAAGTTTTTGAGCCCTAAGTAGATGTCCTTTAAGTTCTGTCAGTATCCTATCCCTCTCCACTAAGTATTGATCTACACTGGATACTGGTGTAGTGCTCTATACATAGTGTATCAGGGGTGGCAGGTCCCTTCCATACAAAATTTAAAGGGGTCGTCGATGCGGCTGTATGGAAGGATGTATTTTACCAATACTCTACCCATACTAACCATTTTTCCCATAGTTTTGATTTGCCAGATATAAAGCAACACAAGTATGTCTCCACGCTCTTGTTGACTACTTCTGTCTGGCCATCCATCTGTGGGTGATATGTTGTACTCCTCTTTAAGACAATCCTCTGCATCTTGAATAACTCCTAAAAATGGCTGAGGAATACCTTGACTCTATTTGAGACTATTGATTTCAAAATGCCATGTAATTTCAGATAAAAAATGTGGTGTTGATATGGTGTAGGGATGTTTCAGCGGAATAAAATGGCCATTCTTGCTCAGTTGGTCTACCATCGCTTGTATTACTAAATATCCCTTTAAGCATGATAACCCTTCAATTAAATCCATGGTTACTTTCTCCCAGACCTTTAAAGTAAAGCTAATGGTTGCAGTAACCCTCTAGGTGCCATAGTCAGGTACTTATGCCTTTGACACACATAGCACCTCATTGCCATGTCTTCTACATCTCGGTGCATCCCCACCCAATATAACTCAACGAATAGTCTGCTGTATGTCTTCTATACCCTTGAATTCCCCCCTATCGCGCTGCCATAAAGTTCCTGCAACAGCTTGGGAGTGTAACTTGAGGACAGTGGGAGTACAAACCTCTCTTAATAGAGTAGTTGTTCCCCCCCTCAAAGCATAATCGGGATGACGGTTTGGATCTTTCAACAACTTTTCCCTGATCTTTCTCAACCCTTCATTCTGTTCACTCTCCCTCAATGCTTCTCAATCTAAGATCATTGACACTAATAAGGATGCCATTTGTGGCTCCTCGACCTTCCTGGACAAGGCATTTGCTGTTTTTTGTTTTTTAGGCCTGGTCAATACTAGATCTCAAAGTCATGTCCAAGCAACTTGGATAACCATCTCTGGTGCTCCGTGATCATCCGCTGCTCCAGTAAATACTTTAGACTCATCTTGTTGATCCTGACTATGAAAATTTCCCCCCAAAAATAGGGCCGCCAATTTTGAATTGCCAAGACAATTGCCATTAGCTCCCGTTCATATATTGACTTGAGCTTTCCCCTTGCTATGAGCACTTGGGTGAAATATATAATAGGTCTCAGGTTTTACATCAGTATTGCTCCTAACCCTAACCTGATGCATCTGTCTCTATCACAAATGGTCTCCCAAAATTTGGGAGCGCCAATACTGGTTCACTAATTATAACTGTCTTCAACTCCTGAAAACCTCATGTCGCTTCCTCACTCCACTTGAAGTTGTTCTTCAATTGCTCTGCTAAAAGTCTTGCTATGGTGCCATATATTTTCACAAACTTTCGGTAGTAACCAATGAGCCCTAAGAACCCCTGCAACTCACTTAAGTTCTTAGGAAGAGGCCAGCCTAACATGGCCTGAATCTTGTACTAGTCAGCTTCAAGTATATCCTTCATGTCCAGTCTGTAAAAGGTGTGTCAACTCTAACTCCATCAACTAATTTAGTTGGTTTTGTATATCCTTCATGGACTAAGATCCACATACGATAATCAAGTGACTGTAAGAAAGTAGACATGCTTGTTTTCCAAAAATCAAAAGGTATATTATAAAATAGTGGAGGTCCAATAGGCAAACAATTAGAGTTCCCTCAAGGACTCTAGGACAATCTACTAGTGTTCTAAGTATTATGTCTCTGTCTTGCTATATATCAGGATGTCATTAAAGAATACTAAGACAAATCTCCTGAGATGTTGCTGTAACACTCGATTCATCAGTGATTGGAATGTGGCAAGGGCATTGGTGAGACTAAAAGGCATAACCAGGAACTCGTTGTACCCTTCATTAGTCCTAGAGGTCGTCTTGTGTACATCTGATGCCTTCATTCTGATTTGATGGTATCCTGACTTCAAATCGATCTTGGAGAAGATCACCACTCCAAATAACTCATCCAATATTTCATCAATCACGAGAATGGGAAACTTTTTTGACATTGTTTTCTTCTTAAGATCCCTATTGCCCACACAGAACCTCTACCTGCAATCTTTCTTCTTCACCAATAAGACTGGGATATAAAGAAAGGGCTCACACTGGCCAGATAACCCCTGCTTCTATCATCTCCTTGACCAGCTTCTCTATCTATTTTTTTTATCTACGAACAATGGTAAGGTTTGACACTTATGGGAGAGGTTCCCTCTTTTAGGTTGATGGCGTGCTCATGCTCTCTTGGCGGTGGTATGGTAACCTGACAGGAGGCTTAAATACGTCTAGATACTGTTGCAGGATTTACTAAACCTCAGCTGGAGTTTCCCTTACCTCGTGTTCCTGGACCCCTCTATGTTATGTAATTCTACCAAATGCCTCAAACTTGTACTCTAGATCGTTGAGAGCATGGTCTTCAGTGATACCATGGTTTTGCATAAGCTAGCATTCCCTCAAAGCACTACCTTCTTCTCCTCTGCTTGGATTTCCACGGTTAAGGATTTCCACGGTTAAGGATTTCCAGTTCATCTTTATTTCCCCCACGGTTTGCAGCAACTTCATTCCCAAAATCACATATATACTTCTCAAGTCTAGGGAAAGGAAGTCTTCCACCACTTGAATTTTCTGCAAGGTAATCATCACTCCTTTACATATCCCTGGACTCCTCTTTATATGGCCTAGTCCCATCATCACCCAACTACCACCAGTTTTTACTAATTTCAATCTCAATCTATCCATGTCTTGATTCGAGATGAAGTTATATGTGGCTCCACTATCCACCAACACCACCATTGATTGCTCTTCGATTTACCCCCTTACCTTCATGGTGTGATTTGGAGTAAATCCCACATTAGAGTTTAGGGACATTTCTTCCACATCTAAATGTAACTGTTTTGTTTCCTTTGTGATTTCCTCTAGTTCATCGCCGCTCTCCTCTTCCCCATCTTGGACCAACAAGACTTGAAGGTCTCATCCTTGCACCTGTGTCTGATACAAATCTTTCATCACACTTGAAGCATAAAACTTTTGCCCGCCTATCCTGTACCTATGCTTCTGTGAGGCGCTTGAAATAGCCTCCATAACGAACTCCAATACTTTTCTCCCTCGGTGCTTCATTTTGAAATGACTTCGTCTGAGTCCTCGGTGCCATGGTTGTAGAGGTATTTTCTAAAATTTTTCCCATGGTGTTGCTTCGGTCGGCTTTTTCCCTTCATTGCTTCACTTCCACCCTTTGTGTTAGTTCCATGGTCTCCTTTAACCCCCTAGGTCTCAACACCCTAAGCTCTTTATATCCTCCTTAAAGCCCTTCATGAAAATCCCCTCCAAGCCTTACTTAGAAATTCCCCTCAGCCTATCCGACAGTAGCTCAAATTTCTCCCGGTACTCCATGACTGTTCGCTCCTGAGTTAAGGCATAAAACTGCTCATGGAGGTCTCCGTCCTGGATTGGGCAGAAATGTTCCAACAAACAATTTTTAAATTCTCCCCAATAATAGATCGGATATCTAGTCTCCCTCCACTGAAATCAAGCTAATGCTTTGCTCTCCAAACATAGCCTCGCCGCGAAGAGCTTTTCTCCTTCCATCAACCATTGATGGCAAAGTAACGCTTCACCTGATACACCCATCTCCGAGCATCTTCCCCTTTAAATATCGACATTTTTAACTTCCTTGCTCTTGCCTCCATGACCCAATGATTTCTTCCTCCATTAGTTCCACCCATGTAGTGTTGATGCGATTCTCTGCCTTCCTCCCTTGACTGGTTGGGACCCAATGGATCGGCTGCCTTTTTTGGTCCACCTTCTCTCCTGTCTAGGTGGTCTTCATAAAGTTTTGGCCTTCCCTCTCCTTACTGCCCTTCTTAGAGATACCTTGATGCACCTCCCATCAGAGCCCTTCGGGATGATTCTTGAGAGAAAACTATCTCTCATTCATCATCGTTCTCCTGAAGTCTCTTTCCCTTCAGAGCAGCCCTAGAAATAATCGGGGAAGCCTTTGACTGCATCTCGATTAATTTCTTCATAATGCCTTCCATATTCTCGAATTGGTTTTCCATAGATAATAGCCTTCCTTCCACCGTTATGAACTTCCCTTCCACTGTTGTGAATTTTTCTTCTATTCTGGAATATTTCTCTTCCATCCGACACTGAATTGTTTTATCTCCCCTTCTAACGCCTCCACCTTCTTTGCTTCCATTCACGAACCGAGATTCCAAATCGCCACAAACAATGAAATACGGTGAATTTGATCTTCAAATAGCAGAAATCAGCAACATGGGGAGAAAATACGCAGCCGAAATCAACAAGATATGAAATTTCAGCCCCAGACATCACTCTGGAACTAATTTGATATGCCGGGATGAAAAATTAGCAAGAAAATAGTACAAAATTGTAGAAATTGGAAGAATTATGGTTGATTTTTTATTAATAACTCAACAAGAAAATTAGATATAAGCGACATACAATTAGAAAGGTAGATCGACTTTCCAAAACAGCCTAGACGTTGCTAGGAAGCCCTAAAAGATAAAAGAACTACAACATTACTCAAATCAAAACATGCATGATGAAAAATAAACCCTAGACCCCTCCTTAAATAAGCTCTCAAATTGCCTCCAAAATTGATTTGTTTACTTATTAATTTTCCTCTTTAATTTAAATTCAATCAGGAAATCTTTGCCTTTTTAATTTGAATTCAATTAGGAAACCTTTCCCTCTTTAATTAAATTCAATTAGGAAATCTTTCTTTAATTGATCTTCTCATTATTTTCTCTCATAACATAATGAATTAATTTTTTTGTGAGGCCCCACAGGGGGGCCAAAATTCCCTCTGGGTGTTGTTGTATCAAAACTCTAATGGCCTAATGGTAGATATTTGATCATTATGTCTTAATTTCAAATAGCATATTATTTCTATTAAATATATAATTGTATTCATTATTATTGAAATAAACTTGACCTATTAATTTAATCGAACATTGAGTAAAAGAAAATTAAATATCACACATATTATCACAACTAGTAGGACCTTCCTGTCAATATTGGACCCGACCCGAAAACCCGACCCGAACCCGACCCGAAAATTTCAGTTTGGGTTGACCCGAACCCGAAGCGGGTCAGGTTCGGGTCCGAAAAATCGACCCGTTTGCAAAATCGGGTCGGGTTCGGGTTGACCCGAGAACCCGGGAATGACCCGGAAAATGGCTGCCACGCATTGCCTGCCTCGGCTGCCCTGCCCCCGCGCTGCTCGCCTCGGCTGCCCGCATGAGCGCGTGGTCCGCAACTCCGCGTCGAAATGCTTCGCGGCTTCGCCGCTTCGGGCTGAGGGTCGAGACTCGAGATGTCGAGTTTAGGCTGTCTAGTGTCCGCAGAGTCGCCATCTGCCCGCTGGCGGGTCGGGTTCGGGTCCGGAAAATCGACTCGTTTTCAAAACTGGTTGGGTTGACCCGAACCCGAACAGTATCGGGTCAATTCTGGGTTCGACCCAAACCCGACCTGTGACCCGAAATTGACACCCCTATTAATAGCATAGGAGCCGAAACCAATTATGTAGACTCAAGTAATCTTTTACTCTTTTTTTATTGTTCCCTCCTAATGATGAATGGTAGCCATCGCTTGGCTCATGCGAACCTAATATTGTACGGTCTCTCATCATATGACTCGTATGTCAACTACCCAAGTACCATCTGCCTTCACTAATCCTGCAGTGAAGAAATACTTACATAAGATTTTTGTCCATCAGTTTGGAACCCATATTGTTTTGGGTCTACCTGTGGAAAGAATGGAAAGGGTTTTTGCAGGAGGGGATCTAAGAACCTTTGCAAATGCGATCTTAGGGATCCAAATATGTTGTGTTTTTTTGTGTTCTTATAATTTTTAGAAATCTATACTACTATATAAAAGTGGCTTGGGACTTCACCCATAGCAAATCTTAGCCATTCATTTTATATCTTCAAAAATGATCTTAGCCATTCATTATATTATAAATATTTAATAAATTTAACAATCTATACTACTATATAAAATTGGCTTGGGACTTCACCCATAGCAATATATAATAATTATTTATAATTTAGCAAACCATCTCATACGGTCACTTTACTTCTCATTTTTAAAACTGCTTTTCAAATAATTAATTAAGCATTTATACTACTATTATTATCATAAATATGTATTAATCATTTGCCACCATTGTGACGTTTTATACTGTGCATTTATTGGTATCAAATTCTATCTATCTATCTATACTACCATTATGACGTTTTATCTTGCTTCAACTTCTATCTATCTATGCTACTCATAAATTAAAAAAATGCTTCTGCAATTTAATGCTTTTTCTAAACGCTTCGTCCATTACATCTATACTATCATTATAAAAGAAGTTTGGGATTCCACCCATAATAAATTCTGATCTTCCATTTTAATTATTCAAATCAAATCTCAACCGTTTATTTAAATTATTATAATTATAGTTAATTAATAATTATAATTTTATTCATATAATGATGTATTTATTAATCTGGAAGCTGAATCGTTTCTCTTACAAGTAGTCGAGAAGATGAAAAAGACGATCAGACAAACGAAGCTCGATCGACGTCGTTTCGGTTGCTTCGAGCCACGTACAGCTCATCGGCTTACCCCTCTCTTCTCCGTTTATAGGTAATTTATTAATTTGGAAGCCGAGTCGTTTCTCTTACAAGTAGTCGAGAACATAAAAAAGACCACCCGACGAACGAAGCTCGATCGACGTCCTTTCGGTTGTTTCGAGCCGCCTACAACTCTTCGGCTTGCCCCTCTCTGAGCGGCATGATCTAATCGGCAGTATTTGGATTATTTGCATGCCCGCATTATTTTGTTGGCGCCAATTTTTTTTTTTTTTTTTGCCTTTTTTTGCCATTTCACTCAAATTTATTCTATTAATTTTTTATTTATTATCAATGTGTAATTAAAAAAAGAACTTATAATTTTCAAAAAATTTTGACTTAAAAAATAAATAGACTGATTATAATAAACATAATTTAATATCAAAATAATTCATAAATAAATATCATATAAAACTATTTATCTAATCATATAAAACTTATCATAATGATTATAATTATTTAAAAAAATAAAACGTGTTCATCTTAATAATGATAATATAATTAAATATTTATAATATGATTCTTTTTTATTAACGTGCATTTAATGCACGGGCATATTTACTAGTGTGTCCTAAGTACCACAAGTTGTGCACGTAGTATTCATGTGTGCATTTGGTCTATGTGCAACTTTTTTTGGTGTTAGATAAAATATGAGATGCATTTATACTTGTGTTTTTTCAAACAATGCAAATAGATTGCTTTGCTGTTCAAAATAGAATTTTCTCTAGATAATTTATTACATAAAGACACCTCAGTTTATGATATTCTTTTTTCTTTTTTGGAATAATTCATGCTCAATGTAATGTGAATCAAGGTTTACATGCTCTTTTCTTAAGGTATGAAATTTCTTTTTCAAATTAACTGAAATATCATTCATCTCAAGTATCATGCAAATCATCAAAAGTTACACTTTCATTTATCTCTTCTGATGGAATATCAATAGCCATGAGACATGTATTTGCTTCTCTAAATAAATGATTCTCTTGATATTTTTTTGGTATTTGTGTTTGCCTAAGTGACCTCTTTAATTAGATGTTTCTCTCTAATTAGATGATTCTCTTGATATTTATCGCCTTTTTTGTTGTGAGGTTTTCTTTCCTTCTACTTTGATTCACAGACATTCTTACTATAAGTGGATGATCTTGTTGCATTTGAAACACATTGGGATTTCTTTCCTTTCACCTACAAGGTCAGTTTTAATTTATTTTGAAAATTTTAACTAGTTTTTTGACTTTTGCTTTTGTAGAAATTCTTTTTAATCATCCTTTTGTAGAAATTCTTTTTCATCATCATCAGTTTCTGAAGATGAGCTACTGTTGCTCAGATTGTAGCATTTGAGTGCTAATTTCCTCAAATTGCCCTCGGTATTATTTATCGAGCTAATTTCCTGTTCCTACGATACTAAAGAACCCTGCAAGTGGTCAACGATATATGAATTTAAATATCTAGCTTCAGAAATAACTGTTACTATTGTTTATTTTGAAAAATAATGTATGATCTTGCTTACTTTTTTCAGTTCCTGTGTAACGAAGTTATTGAGACTAGACAATCTTAAAAATCTTCCAAACAATTTTGAGTAGTGATGCATAACTATAAATAAAATGTGAAAACACAAATGAACATATGAATAAGTAATGTTTTTTATTTGGTTCAGTTGTAGCCTACGTCCATGCCTAAGCTTTCACCACACATAGACTTCTTGTACAGGCTGCATTGAAGAAAATGGCCACTCTTTCAAAGGCGGAGAAGCCTTTACAATCTCTTTTTCTCTTTATTTGCAATAATGGTATCTCCTCCAAATGTTCTCCTCCAGAAAACTTATACAAATTCAAAACAAATGTAGGAATTACTATAGACTGTGTTGCACAAATATGAGCTCTGTTTGATTAAATGGGTTAATGGGGTCTATTCGACTTGGGTCAAGTGATGCCTATTTTGGTTTGCCTGACCATAGCTTTGCTCAATCCTCTACAGAGAGCCTATGTCAAGCTATTAGCTAACTTAGGGTTCGTTTGAGATGGCTTTCTTACCGCTTCTTAAAACAGCTTTCTAGTATAAAAATTAAAATTTTTGTACTCTAAAGCTGCTTTAAGAATAAAAAAGAAAGCCGTCCCAAACGAAGCCTTAATTACCATGAGTTTGGACCATTTTGGCTAGTGGAGCTTCTTGGGTCAATCTCAAGTGGTTGAGATTGATTTAGGTCAAATTAGCTCAATTTGAGCTCGAGTGGCCATGACTTGGTCATCAACTAGTTGACTTAAAAAGGCTATTATCTAGTTCCATGCCATTAGGTTCGGGTCAATTTGATTGACTAACTTCTTGAGTCAATCCAATTGGTTGAGCTTGGTCATATTGGCCAACCATTGGGTTATAAGTCCTTGTTCAAAAAGGGAGCGTTGCGAGAATGGATTCAAATGAATGTGGAATAATAGAAGTTTTCAAGAATGAGGAAGTAGAAAACAATCGAGAGCTCCGATATCTTATTTTAATAACATGAGTAGATGACGAGCAAGAGCGAGATCTGAGCAGGAATCGTGCAAAGAGGATGAGCGGCGTCGACATCGGTCGGCATGGGTGTTGAACAGGTACGAACGTATATATTTTATTTAATAATAATAATAATACTATTATTACATATAATAACATTAAAAAAATCATTTTGCCGCAATTTACATGCTCCATTGGGTTTAGTGTTGATTTTCCCACACAAATTTTGTTGAGTGAAATTACAGTCATTTGAGTATTGTCGATGTTCCGTGTACAACGACGATTTCTGTTTTTGATTGGACGTTGTTTGAGCAGCATCACACGTCATTTTTGGGTCTCAGTTATCGATTTCGACCATTTTTCCTCGATTTGACCACGAGAGACTCCCTCTTAAGTAAATTCAACACTCTTATTATAATGGCACAGTCCGTTTGGTGATGAAAGGTCGTTTGACCACTCTAGTGATGCATCTCACGTGCCCACCATCACTTGAGTCGCCAATTTTGCCTCTTTCACGTGTTTTAGTATATGGTTCAATAATACTATGCAAATATAGATGATTTTTAAAATTTCAGGTTGACTGTGCTAATCGCATGTTATGATCCCAGAATTAGACCAAAAGATTTCGCCATCAAGTTTACTTTTTAAGGTTTTTGATTAAGCTATCATGTAAAAGGGATTAATAGAAACTCTATGGAGACTTTTGAAAAAAAGTGTCTCCCAAGAGGTTTGAGAAACTCATGAGAAAAATTGTTCTCTACAATATCTCTCTTTGTCCTTTGAACTTTGAAAATTTTGAAAAAATTCTTGTGTGAGGCTTCACCATTGATTGTTCGCAAATTATATCCTTTCATTTCTCTAATTATAGAGTCCACTGGTCTAGGTTGAGAACTCCTTGAGCTTTATTTGTATAGATCATGGAGAGTTTTTTTTTTTTTTTGTGTTTTGTGGATCTATTTGTGGAATTTTTATTGCGTCCTCGCACCTGACGTAGAGATACGTCCTCCCACCGCAAAAAAACTCAGTTTTTGCTCGGTATTGCTAGGTATTATTTGATAATAACGAGGAATATCATAATGTGAAGACCAATATCGAGTTATACCGAGCAATACAAAAAAATACCGAGTTTTTCTAGAAAAAATTAGGTATTTTTTTGTATTGCTCGGTATAGCTCGGTATAACTCGGTATAACTCAGTATTGGTCTTCACATGATGATATTCGTCGTTATTGTTTGGAATTGCTTGGTATTTGCTCGGTATTTCTCATTTTTTAGCGCGAATTTAGCTCTGGGAGGACGTATCTCTACGTCAGGTGGGAGGACTCAATAAAAATTCCTATTTGTGCCATCAGAGTAGGTATACATTTCGAGAAAAAAACATTGTATAAGATTTCCTTATTACATGTGAAGGAGAGAGATTTCTACACCTTGCTAGAACCATAAGAAGAGAGAGATTTCCATTTAGGCAAATTATTCTATGCGCACACTAGGCGCAAGCTTGCGTCCGGATTGCTACGCTTTTACTGCGCTTTTGATGTATTTTGATAAAAAGGCTGCTAATACACAATTTTAGTTGCATATTAGATGTACTTTTGCTGAGTACTTGCAAAAAGGCAGCGAAAGCGCAACAAATATCTTACTCATTGAGTATTTGCTGCCCTTTTGCTGCGCTTTTTAAATACTCAGTAAAAGGGCAGCAAAAGGACAGCTAATATGCAATTAAAATTATGTATTAGCTGCCCTTTTATAAAAATACATCGAAAGCATAATAAAATCACAATAAAAGCGCAATAATTCGGATGCAAGTTTGCCTCCAGTGTGCGCATATAATAATTTGCCCTCGATTGAAGATTTAGTGAGTGAATGTAGGCCGTAGGCCAAGCCACTATAAATTGATTTGTGGTTTTTTTCTTTTTATTTTTTATTTTTTGTATTTTTTTCTTGCACTATTGCTTTAATCTCTCAACATATTGATTTGGACTATTATGATGTCTATTATGATGATTATTACGCGAAAGCTTTTAAAAGTTGAAAATATCTTGAAATAACAATATTGCTTAATAAAGAATTTTATTCCTTTTTGTAAATAAAAATTATTATTACTTTTTGAAGCTTATTTTGAAAAAGATTTTTTTTTTTCATTTGTTCTCAAATAAAAAAAAAGCTTAGTACTTTGTTTTACAAAATTCATAATTGAAATATTTATACATCCACAAAATCAATTTATTTTTCTAAAAAAGAAATACCAATTCACTAGAGAGATTCACCAGCCTCTCTATTTTAAATGTGGCATACACTACAGTGCCCAGCAGACAATTATTACGTCCTCCGACCGGACGTAGAGGAAAGTCCGGTCGGAGGCAAATTCTCGCCAAAAAATGAGTTGTACTGAGCAATACCAAACAATAATGAAGAATACCATCATTTGAAGACCCAATACCGAGTTATATCGGGCTTTACCGAGCAAATACCGAGTTATGCCAAAGTTGTACCGAGTTTTTCCCAGAAAAAACTCGGTACAACTCGGTATTTCTCGATACAGCTCGGTATAACTCGGTATTGGTCTTCAGAGAACGGTATTCCTCATTATTATCAAATAATACCTAATACTGAGCAAATACCTAATTTTTTGACGGGAAATTCCCTCCGACCGGACGTTCCTCTACGTCCTTGCACCGGATGTAATAAAAGTTCCCTCTACTGATAGCTTTTTTTAAATTAAGTTTCAGAATTTTTGACAATGAGTTAGGTTTTGTTTGTGACAGTTTTTTCATTGCTATTTTAAAATTGTTTTTTAATATAAAAATATCTAATTGAAGAAAATTTTTAATTTAAAAAGTTATTTTATTTTAAAAAGCATTAAAAATGCTATCCCGAACGAAACCTAAATTAGGATGAATTATTCTGTGCGGAGTGCGAAGGGCATCCGGAGATCAATAAAAGCACGTCACGTCATCTTATTGGTGGGTACCTAGTTCAGTACCCACACTCGGTACTATTAAGTATCCGATGCTTCCGGTCTCCGTACAGAATAAAAGCTCCTAAATTATAGCCAGTTGACAAATTTGTCAGTGCTATTGAAAAAACAAGAATGAATGTTCACAAAATAATAAATAGAAAACAATGTTTATTCTTCAAAATATACGTGTAAGCAACCACAAGCACCACAATTTCACTGACTTTGTAAAAAAAAAAAAAAAAAACTGAATCACAGAAAAAGAAATGATCTCATTACTCAAAACAATCCCAATAATTTCTTGGGAGAAACTCCTGTTTCACGATATTTTGCAGCCATCTCTTCTGCCTTCAGAATACCTTCAACACGCCCGGCCTCCGCTATAGCTCTCTTCTCCTCCGCTTCCTTGCGAATCATAGCAATCTTGTTCTTCATTTTTTCTGCGTATTCTGCTTTCTTCCTTCCCAGTTCTTCCTGCTCGGTTATCAAATTTTATGTCAGCTCATCTCATGAAGAATAACTGGGCGGATACTCGCATGGGTAAATTAATCACAATGTGCAAGAGCAAAGGTAAAGGTGGAATGAATTGATTAATCCTAAAGATGAATCAATCTCTTTAGGATGAGGATGAATCAATCAAAATATTTTCATGCATAATATTAAGTTAAGTGTTGCAGAGATGAGGATGCTCAGGTGGATAAGTGGTTTTACCCTTAGAGATAGGATACGAAATGAGCATATACGTGAAAAGGTTGGAGTAGCTTCAGTGAAAGATAAGATTATAGAGAGTCGCCTAAGATGGTTTGGTCACATTAAATGGAGGCCTTCCGATGACCCGATTAGGAAAGCTGAGCTATTAGATTTGACTTATGTTAAGAAAGGTAGAGGGAGATTTAAAAAGACTTTGTTATAAAATATTAGGAATGATCTTTCTTTATTAGATTTAAACGAGAATTTAATTTTTAACAAAACACAATTGAGAAAAAGGATTCATGTAGTAGACCCCATGTTGTGGGACACAGGCTTGATGTTGTTGTTGTTGTTGAAAGATGAATCAATCTCTAAAAGAATAACGATAAAAATTGTGAAGCTTCTGAAATATTATTTTCCAAAAGCTGCAATTATACTCCAAATTGTTGACCTTTTTAAGAAATACAAACCAGTTGTTCTGTTTTAAAAAAGAAAAAAAAAAAGAAAAAAGAAAAAAAAAACAAACCAGTTGTTCTGTTGTAGAAAGTTATGTAAGCTTAAAATCCTCAATCATAATGGTTGTTGGGTTCAGGCTTATTTACCAGCTTAAGTTAGCAAAAAGATTTTTCTTTTTTCCTTTAAAATGCAATTTTGAGTCATTTTTTAAGTCTGAGTTAAGCTAAGCATGTCTTTTCTAATCTGTTGCTCCATAAAAAGGAATAATTTTGTTAAAAATTTAGTAGCTTAGCCACAGTTAAATAATCTCATCATGCATTAAAACGAGCCAAGCAAGAAACGATACCTCTATCTTTCTCAGTTCAGCTTCTACTGTTGCCTTCTTCGTGTTCTCCCATGCAGTGATAGAATGCATCTTCTTAACCGCTCTGTTTAAAATAGTTGAAAAGTTTATAATGGGAGTTTAGCATGTTTGTTTATTTTGACCTCAACTTTTCTTATTCTCAGATTTAATTCCTAAACTTATCAAAATTTCACTCTTTTGATCCTTAAATATGTTAATATGACTCTTTTGATCTCTCAACTCTGTGGAATCAAAATTTGAGAATAAAAAAAAACTCAAAGCTTAAAATGAATATACTCTAACTATTCTTGAGTCATTTAAAAAGAACAAGTTAAATAACTCTTTGATACAAGAAACTTACTTATTCTCAGCTTTGACCTTCTCACTATCTTCCCAAGCCTTGATAATCGATAGTCTTTTCTCAGTTTCAACCCGTGCAAGAATAGCATCTAAAGGTACAAGTAGATTATTTTTAATTAGATCTGCCTGTGATGATACTAAGGAAATCATATGCACTGTCCAATAGCTATATAATTAAAAATTTTCAAACTTGCATCTATCTGTTGAACCACCAGAGCTTCTCTCAGTTGATGGGGGAGCTGCGAGCACTGTGGACAGAAACAAGAGCAAACTATTATGATTTACTCGCTTGCTAAGAAGATCATTAAACGTTCTTAAAACGCCTTAGACAGAATTGGTGAAAGAATCCAAACATCCGAGTTTCATAATAAGCTTATAATTATATGATAACTAAAAAATTGGATAAATGGATAATTTTAAAAGGTTGGACTTTAAAGTTGATAGCTATGAAGATGTTGGTAACATTACTAACAAAAGATTACAACAACAACAACAACATCAAGCTTTTATCCCACTACGTGGGGTCGGCTACTTAAATCCTTTTCTCCATTGTGTCCTATTAAAAGTTAAATGCTCGTTTAAATCTAGTAAAGAAAGGTCATTCCTAATATTTTATATCCATGTTTTTTTAGATCTGCCTCTATCTTTCTTAACATAAGTCAAATCTAATATCTCTACTCTCCCAACTGGGTCATCGAAAGGCCGACGTTTTTATGTGACCAAATCATCTAAGGCAACTCTCTCTAATCTTATCTTCTACTGGAGCTACTACAACTTTTTCATGTATTTGCTCATTTCTTATCCTATCTCTAAGGGTAAAGCCACTCATCCACATGAGCATACTCCAACCTTTTCACCTTTTTCTCCATTACTAACAAAAGAATAAGGAACAAAAATCAAATCTTTAATCTCTAAAAAGTATAGGCTTCCATCTCTATATCATTAGCTACTTCCTGCAACAACGGAACCCTTAGCCCACTTAGAACTAAAAGAGGGCACATCGAAACAGGAAAGGGGAACAGAAAAGTAGTAGTTAATAGAGTTCATACTCTCAACGACGGCCAGTGCTTTGGCCTCGTCAGGCTTCTCGTCTGGAGATGGAGGAATCACCGATTTCTCCTCCGGCACGTCCATTGTAGAATCTGCCTGGGCCGGCTCCGAAGGGGCTGCCTCCGTAGTGAACCCACCGAACACATTCTTCGCTTCCTCTTCCCCCATTCTAACTATTCGCCCTCGCCTGCTATTTCCTCTTCCTCACCTCCAACCCAAGCTTCCTTGCTATATATCTGTAAGGAAGACTTTTTCCTTTATGTGAGAAGAAATATGTGTCATAGACTTATTAAGAAGTTAGTATTTGAAAGATCAAAGGCTCGGCTCTCTGGGATGGATGGAGGAGAGGAAATTGGGGTTGCCGAAGTTCGTCCAACATTTTGTCTCGAACGTAAAAACAGGAAGGCCGCATCAGACTGATCAGGAATTTGTGACATGAAGAAACAGCTTATTCATTGATGGTGGATTCTTTCTCAAGGGCGACTAAGTTGAATGATTAAAACATTAATATAAGGTAATGGCGCTTTGAAATTTTATGTAGTTTTATATATAGCTAAGCCAACATGGCAAGGTAAGAAGGGCAATGGACAAGTAAGGAGAAGAGTTTTAGAATCCAATAATCTATGTGAATAATAAAAATATCTTTAAGGGTTAGAAAAATATCTTTTAACCTCTTATTCATGGGGATAGAAAAGCTACACAAATATTATTCCAAGTGCAATTATAAATAATGCATGATGTAACTATTCTCGACATATGAACAACAATCTCTAATGTGTTTGTGGTTTCCTTCAATGAGTAATTGTGATGGATGGCCTTGATGTATGCTTATTGGGCAAGTGTCATTGGTGGGTTCCCCAAGAACATGCCATGGGAAAAATATATATTTTAGGACATTTAGGCCAATTAAGGAAAATTCACACATACATCATATAGACAAGACTCGAATCCAAGATCTATTGATTGGTAGCCAAAGCTTTCAACCAACAGAACAAGATGAGTTGTGTGGATAAATAAATTATTTATTATTCTTACTGATTGATAAAAATCAAGTAAAAAAAAACTACATTTTTAACTCATCTCAAAAGTGTGTTTGATATGAGATTCCCATAATAATATTGATCAAATCATTGTGTTATTATTACCTAAAAATAAAGGACAGCGGTGCTATTTGAATCATATTCTACAATTTCATTGCTCTCTTATATGTTACTTTAGCTCACATAAAAAATAGCTAAGTCTATATACTTCTAAAGCTTGACGTGTGGACAACTAAAAATTTTAGAGGGTCCTCCTTTGGAAGAAAAAAAGTGCTAAGGTGGAGGGACAAAAGCCTAGATAACTAGTCAAGGTGAAGAGGAGACTAGTAGACCTCACATGAGTAAAGAAAGGTAGCTCATGCTTCCGACTTTGAGGGAGTACATCTTATTGAGATAAATATTAAAGAAATTTGCAGTAAAGAAGTTGGCCCAATCTATGTGGTGTTCAATTCAAGTTCAAAGATGTTTGATTCAACATCAAAAGGTGTTGACTTAATGCATGAGATGGTCACATTTGTAGCCCATTTTGGCACAAAACAATTTATGCAGTATTGGTCTAAAAGCTTCAATATACAACTCCCTTGTTCGGATTACTTACTTTTAGATGTTTCCAAATATTATTCTTTTATAACTTGTATTCCAATAGTCCTAGATCATTTTGTAGGATCGTTTCTTAGCTCAATAAGCTAAAAATTATATTCTTGATCTTGTACTTGGTTATATTAAAAAAAGACCCTCAAATGTCTATAAGATTTCCCCTGAACTATAACTTATTATAGGAGGAAACCAATAACCAAATAGCCTGCCTCATATCAAGGGAAAGCCTCTCTAATGTTTAATTTTGATTGTTCACTATAGATGCATTAGTGATCAAAATGTCATCCCCCTTCTTATCAAAAGAATTTCCCTATGTTTGTAGGCATTGGTTTGACCCTTAACCAAAACAACAGTATATATGATAATATAACATGATCTTCAAATAAATGATCCTATCACTCAACCAAATTTCTTCTCATCATATGTTTATACCCTTAAATCTTGATAACATAAACATATTTATACATAGAAATAGGTCAAGCCTTAGATTTACTCTAAACAACCATGATAGGTATAACTTGCTTTAAACATAAAATAAAAAGGATTATTAGCAACCCTATAATAAAAAAAAAACCTTTAGCGAGATCCAATAATATCCGTTGACCCACCTCATAAAACCCAAAGCCATTTCATCTGTCATCATATAACTAATCTCATCAATTCAATCAAATTGACCTTATTATTTTTCTTCAACTAATTTAGGAAAACTAGAATATATTAATCTTTGGTAACTTGACACCAATTTCCTTTTTGAGATTGCAATTGGTTAACTCAGCCATACTGATCCTATTTGACCCATAAATCTAATTGCTAGTTTAAATGATTTAGCCAAATTGAGATTAACCAACTCCTAGAATCATTTTAATTGATTGATAATAGATGTATTATGCACAATTAATCCTTGACTGAGCTCAACTTAACCATATAGTCAATTTGTCATAGTTTGACCCAATATTTTATACAAGTTAATCAGATTAAATTGATTTTTATTAATAATATTGAAAGTTTTATATGGACCCCCTATAAATAATTTGAGTGAAAATAAACTACCATAAAATTTAAAATTTTTTAATTCTAGATTCTAATCTATATAGAGAATAACATACTATCTCAAATGACAAAAATAGTATTTCACAATCAATTTGAAAACATAAATGAAATTATCATTTGCATAATCAAATGCAAAAAAGAGAACAACATACTATCTAAAAAATAAAAAATAATTTTCAAATATTGATTTGAAAATAAAAATGAGTTCTAGAAAACTTATATACGGTTCTAAATACTTGTTCCCTATCTTAGTAAACTAAAATAGAGTTTATTTTATACTAGTGCTTTAAGTTACCCATAAAGGCAAGCCTCTATGGTTAATCACACCCCAAGAGAAGCTCTTGAGAAAACTCAATTTTGAAGTTGTGACTAAATATTTTTTTAATCTAATGATTCAGGCAAGGATATGAAATTAAGGATTTATCAATAGGGATTGAATCAAAATTGACCAGTTCTTTCTGGAATCATAGGATGAAAGGTAGAGAGTACTATGATTTTGAGAAGCTCATAAGTACTCCGACCTATTCTACGATCAGGCTCTAACTCTTTAGGAATGAATGAGATTATATATTTAACTTGGTCAAATTTTTAGAATGGCGAGATTCTATTTATGGAGGGTGAGGATTCAAGATTTTAGTATGCCTATAATTCTATACCTAAGTTGAGCTATTATAAAATAATGATTTGGTCCTAGTCTAAAATAGTGTAGGAGCTTGTGTATTAGGACTTCTACCTTTAAATTCTAAATGAAATTTGGAAGAGGTCCAACATACACTTGGTTTTTATTTTCTTAGAGCGGACTGCCAGCTAAACCACATAAATGCTTTAAAATTATGAGTTTAATTCTAAATGATATGTAGGATAAGAAGACTATTATTTACTTAAGAGCAAAAGGTTTATAGTCTAGATATTCAAATCAGGGTTTATTAAATATGCTAAGGATTTGAATGCACCTAACTCATTCAATTTTTTTAAAAAATATTTCCTATGTTCTAAAACTTTTATATGAACTAATTTGATCTACATGAACAATTTTCTAAGAAAATCCAATAGCATAATGACCATTTACCAGCATGAATAGTAGACTTGGCCCCATCACTTGGAAATTGCTAGCTTGTCGCTTGCGTGTGAGACTTTAGTGTCTGTAATAGAAAAGTAAATCATGCATGCCTTAATTGCAAAAAAAATAATGGTTGGTGTTAAAAAAGATAAAGCCATAGAGATTCTCCTTTTCATGATAAAATACTGGGCGCCATTGCAAAAAAAATTGTAGTTTTAGTTTTTTTTGGGCAGGGATTGATTACACAAAAAATTATCTATCAACAAAAAAAAATACTGATTTCATTATTATGAATTAACAATCTTATGTTTTTATGCATATCATGATCAAAACTATTGACTCTAGATCTATACATGAGTGACACTTTGATCCTACTTACAAATCTAGCTAAGCTGATATGGAAAGGCAAGAAGGACAATGGGCGAGTAAGGAGAAGAGTTTTAGAATCCATTAATCCATGTGAATAATAAAAATACCATAAAGGTCAAAAAAATATTATTCATCCTCCTTTTCATGTGCATAGAAAAGATACACATAAATTATAGCTAGATAAATAATAAATAATACCTGATCTAACTATTATAGATACATGAACAACAATCTCTAATGTGTTTGTCGTTTACTTCAATGAGTACTTATGATGGATGACCTTGATGTATGCTTATTGGGCAAGTGTCATTGATGGGTTCCCCATGTATATGACATGAGCTAGGGTGAGTGCTTCAGGTGAGTACCCCGAGCGACTTCTTTTAAGCATGGACTAGCATGACTAATGAGGCTATTAACTATGAAATTGCTAGGTGTGCATCTTCTGTATTTTGGATGAGTAACCCTTCAAGAGAGGCGATTCTTCCTTTTGGGCGAGTTTTTATGTGATAGGTAACACCTTGGATTGCAGACTATTAAGAAGAGTTCCTTGGTAAAACTTATTTTAGGTGTAAGTATCCATGGTCAAGCTCCTCTAGGGTGTCTGCTTCCATTGTTAGATATTGATGAGCGTGAGTCCTTTGTGTAGTTCACATCTTAGATGAATGCAGCTCTTGGTTAAGCTTCATTGAGATGAACTTGGTTGATTCATGTGAGTTGCATGTGCCTGCATATTGAGGTGTAGATTTGGTTCCCCTATTCTCTTACTCCTTTTGAAAGAGACTTAAAAAAAAGGATAAATATATTTTTTAGGACATCTAGGCCAATCAAGGAAAACTCACATACACATCACATACATAAGAATCAAATTCAAGACCTCCAGATTGGTAGGCAAAGCTTCCAACCAACAAATTAAGGTGAATTGCATTGATAAATAAATTATATAAGGAAATTATTTATTTTTCTCACTGATTGATAAAAATTAAGTAAAAAAAATTAAAACACCATTTTTAACACTTATCAAAAGTGTGTTTGATATGAGTTCTCATAATAATATTGATATAGTCTTTGTATTATCATTGCCTAAAAATAAAGGTCAGGGGTGCTATTTGAATCATATTCTACAATTTCATTGCTCTCTTATATGTTACTTCAGCTCACATAAATAATAGCTAAGTCCATATACTTCTAAAGCTTAACATATGGACAACTTATAACTTTAGAGGCTCCTCCTTTGGAAGAAAAAGTGCTATGGTGGAGGGACAAAAGCCTAGAAAACTAGTCGAGGTGAAGAGAAGACAAGTAGACCTCATCTAAGTAAAGAAAAGGTAGGTCATGCTTCCGACTTTGAGGGAGTACCTCTTATTGAGATAAATATTGAAGACATATTGCCACTACGAAAGTTGGCCCAATCTATGTGGTGGTCAATTCAAGGTCAAAGGTGTTTGAATCAACACTAAAAGGTGTTGACTTAATGCATGAGATGGTCACATTTGTAGCCCATTTTGGCACAAAAAAGTATATGCACTATTGAAAAAAATTCTACCCCTAAGAGCTTGAATATATAACTCCCTTGCTTGGATCACTTAATTTTTGATGTTTCCAAGTATTCTTCCTTCATAACTTCTATTCCAATGGTCCTAGATCATTTTGTAGTATCGTTCCATAGCTTAATAAGCTAAAAATTATATCCATGACCTTATACTTGATTATATTAAAAAAAGACCCTCAAATGACTAAGATTTCCTTGAATTGGAAATTATTATAGGAGGAAGGCATTAGCCAAATAGCCTGCCTCATATCAAGGGGAAGCCTCTCTAGTATTTAATTTTGATTGCTCGCTATAGATGCATTAATGATCAAAATGTCATTCCCCTTCTTATCATATGAATTTCCCTAAGTTTATGGCCATTGGTTTGACCCTTAACCTAACCAACAATGTATATTATTATATAACACGGTTTTCAAATAAATGATCCTATCACTCAACCAAATTTATTCTGATAGGTTAAGACCTTTAAATCTTGATAACATAAACATAGTTATACATTGAAATTGTTTTTAAGCCTTAGATTTACTCGAAATGACCATGCTAGGTAAAACATGCTTTAAAATATATAATTAAAAGGATTGTTAGCAATAAGAAAAAAAAAAAAACCTTTAGTGAGATCTTATAATACCCATTGACCCACCTCATATAATCCAAATCCATTCATTTGTCACCATATAACTAATCTCATCAATTGGGCAATGGCATCAATTGGGCAAATTTCATCTTACATGGCTTGGTAAGGGTTGGATACTTTGTGCTTTTTATGATGAGGAGTTAGTGGATTTGGTTACTATCCTATGGACCATGGTATATTATAGAATTAAATTATTTTAATTTTTTTTACTTAAAACATTACTAATTTTTTATTCTAAAAATTTCCAGAAAATTCTATAATGTCTTTTCATTTATCATAGTGCCTCTTCAATTGACATAAAATATTAATTTTATATTTTTAAATATAAATAATTTAGTTTTAACTTTCAAATTTTAAAAAAAATATATTAAAAAATTCAAAAAATGTCAAGGGACATATCATTAGTGTTGACAAGTGGTCTCCTTTGTTTTCGCCTAATTCACCAAAGGGTTTATCTGCTCCGATATGGATAAGAATGCCTAATTTTCCTTTGCAATGCTGGGATGAAATTATTGTTTGTAGGAATGCTTCTAAGGTTGGAAAGCCTTACTTGATAGATGAAAATATGTTCCAATGGGGAAGAAGCGAGTTTGCAAGGGGGGGGGGGTGGGGGGGTGAAGTTGGTTTGAAGGAATATGTGGCCAAGTTTCCTGAGAAGGTTGTTAAAAATAATATATTGAGCAGGGAAAATTGAAAGTGGCAACTCTGAGTTGGTCCGAGATGATTTGGTATCTAATGAGGATGTTCCAGTTGGCATTGATGGATCCAAACAATCTGAAGTTCTCAAACCAATGATGGAAATGGATAGTGCGGTGGATCAGTCAACATTTTATAGTAACAAGTTTGTGGTTTTAAAGAATTTGGTGGAGGAAGGTGAGATTGCTCTTGCTACTAAAGATGAGATTGCTCCTACTACTGAAGAAGAAATTGCTCCTACTATTGCTGTTGTGATTGGGGAGGTGATTCATGTTGGTTTATTACTGTTGAAGATAATGAGAATTGTTCTTCAAAGATACAACTTCCAAATTTGAAGGAGGTAGGAGGGACTAAGGAAGAAGGTTCTTCTTCTATAAAAAAGAAGCTTGCTAAGGAACTTAGAGGACTTGGTCCTATTAAGCTGGCTCTTAGAAGTAAGAAGCCGGATAGTGAAGGTAAAAAAAGGTGGGAACTCTTTCCCTGTTTTCAATTAATGTCTTCTATCACTTTTTGGAATTGTAGAGGAGCTAGAAAGAAGCAAGCTTCTCTATATCTCAAAGAAGTTGTGAGAGATTATGGAGTTTTTTTTTTGTGGGGCTTTTGGAAACTAAAATGACTTCTACTAGTAGATTGGAAGTCAATTCTCTTATTGGAGGTGATTGAGATTTCTTTCATGTTCTGTCAGATGGTTTGTTTAAAGGTATTCTTGTTCTTTGGAAAGTTAAAATTGCATCTTTTTCTATATTAGAATCTTCTCACCAAATGGTTATATGTGTGCTAGAAGTTATTAATAAGGGAGTTTGGAGGATTGCTACTATTTATGGTAGTAAGGAGGTTGCCCAGAGAAGTATTCTTTGGGAGAAATTGGAAGCTTTTTCTTCAAAAAATATACCTATGGAAATGGGAGGGGATTTTAATTACTTATTGTCAAAGGAGGATAAAAGAGGGGGTAAGAGATTTAGATTCTCTCAAGCTTCCAAAGACATGAAATCATTCTTGGTGAATAATGATTTCCATGAGGTCGGGCTTATTGGGCCTACATTTACTTGGTGCAACAATAAGTCTTGTGGTGCTCATATTTTGGAAAGACTAGATAAATGTTTTATAAATTCTGCAGCAATGAACTCTTCTAATCGGTTGGTAGTAAGACATCTTGCTAGGGTGGCTTCTGACCACTGTCCAAATCCATTAAATATTTTGGAGCATAGTTTCATACCTGATATAATTATAAGGTTCGAAGATGTGTGGGCATCTTATCCGACATCTTTTACAATTGTGAGATCTGCTTGGAGTAAGAACATGAGAGGGAACTTTACCGATTTCCTGAATAAAAAGTTAAGAAGAACTTTGAAGATTTTATTTTTATGGAGCAAAGCTAAGCATAAGGATTATGTCCAACATAGAGAAAATATGAAAAATTGTATTTTGGAGCTGCAAATGATGGAAGCAGAGGAGGGATGACTTTCGGAGGAAGACAATTGACTGCTTAAGGGGAAAGTTAGTGAGCTGAATTCAACTTTGGTTCGGTTGAACACCTGGTGGAAGCAAATAGCTAAGGTAAAATGTATGTTGGAGGTTGACACCAATTCTATGTTTTTCCACTCATTTGCCAGTGCACGAAGGAATGCAAATTACATTTTAAAAGAAAAGATGATAATGGTATGGAGGTGGAAGATCAAAATCAAATTGTTGATGTGTTTTTACAATTTTTTCATAATAAATGGAAAGATAAGAATTGTAATCTACATGACTGGACATCACCTCTATGTTCTCTTGATGATATTGTTAGAAGGTTGTTACATAAGGATCTATCGTTGGAGGAAGATGAAGCTGTAGTGAATCAAACATGGGGCAACATCTCACTAGGAAATGATGGTATCTCTTATTCATTTATTAAAGATTATTGGTGCATTATTAAAAATGATTTTTGGAATGCTATTAATAATTTTTTCTACTCAGGAGAAATGAATGTTTGCTGGAAAGAAACATTAAATGTGCTTATATCTAAGGTAATCAATCATACAGTTCCAAATAACTATAGACATGTTGACCTCATTTTTGTATGAGGTCACTCTTAACTCCTCCTTGAGTCGTAGATTCTAGGATCTTTCTAGTTTCTAACCCTTAGGCTCAATCCAAATCTTAACTCAATCCAAACCCAGGATCCTTAGGCCAAAGACTTAGGTCCTAAATCCCTTTCTGGGTGATTTTTCCATCAGCTTGAAACCTTGTCAATTGACATCTGATTCAGGCTCTATCAATTGCATATTGATGTGACATGTCTCTAGTGTCAACCCTCCAAATTTGAGCTCATTTGGAGGACTCTAACCATACAAACTTGATCCAATTCCAATGATTCCAAAACCTTCAAATATTTACAATCAATGCCACTGGACCTTACAACTAGTGGAATTTGACCTTGAAGCCCCCTCCAAACCCTTTGACCATCTCCAATACCTTGATTTTGACTTATTTAACAATATTCTACATCTTTCCAGATTCAATTTGGCCCCGAATTTACTCAGGGCCAAAATGACCAAAATGCCCTTTAAGGGGATTTTTGGCCTAGACTTGACTTCAATTGATCATCAATGCTTGAAACCTCTCTCAAGTGTTTCCAATTGACCTTTGGAACCCCTTTGACCCAACTCCTAGCCCTGGGTCAACTTGGTTGACCAAGTCAACCAAGTTGACCAAATGGCCCATACACCTTAAACCACCTAATCCACTTGACCAAGATCATTCCAATTCCATTTGAACTCAAGGGGTGACTCCTTGGGCACCCAAGAGACCCCTCTTGGAGACCCAAGCCTTAGGCTCACTTGGGTTAGCCTTTTGGCTAGACCCAAGTGACCAAAGAGAGGTCTCCTTTGAACCATCTCTCAACCTTAATCAAATTGAATCCAAATGAAGGTGTCATTGGGTCTCCCTTGACCCAATGCACCTCTCTTGACCAGCCCAGCCTCTGGCTCCACTTGGGTCAAGAGTTAGGCTAACCCAAAGTGGCCAAAACCACTTGGGATTGAGCCAATTCTTGTCCTAAGTCAAATTGAATTTAACCAACACTCCCATTGGGTCTCCCTTGACCCAATGCACCACTCTTAACCAGCCCAGCCTCTGGGACCACTTGGGTTAAGAGTTAGGCTAACCGAAAGTGCCCAAAACCACTTGGGATTGAGTCAATCCTTGCCCTATGCCAAATTGAACTTGATCAACACTTCTAGTAGGTGGCCCTAGGTCTAATACACTTCCTCCAGCCAGCCCATGCCTTGGGTTGACTTGGGTCAGGTTTTAGGCTAGCTCAAAGTAGCCAAAACCATATGGACCCGAGCCATCTTTGAACTCAGATCTAATTGAACTCAATTTCCACTTGCATTGGGTGCACCAGACCCAGACCCACCTCCCACATCAAGCCCAGGGTCTGGCCTGACCTGGGTCGAGCCCAAATCGAACTGAACCAAGCAGATTTGGATCAACACGAGCCATCTTTGAACCCAGATGAAATTGAACCCAATTGCCACTTGCATTGGGTGCACCAGACCCAGACCTACCTCCCATATCAAGCCCAGGGTCTGGTCTGACCTGGGTCGAGCCCAATTCGACCCAAACCGAGTAGGTTTGGGTCCAACCGAGCCACCAGACAAATTTAATCCTCCCCAGACCCAATTGAGCTCACCCTCGACTCCAGCATATCCCCATCATTCTTTTCAGGTCAACCCGACCCAAACCCCAGTCGGCGGCGGTTGGAACCAATGGAGAACAAGCTCCAGTGGTCCCCCCCAGTTGATCCTGACCCAAAGCCTTCCAAAGGGTGTGGCTCGCCGGCTTGAAGCTTACGAGCCCTCTGGGATGATGTCCCCTTCCACCTGGTGTCAATCCGCAGCCCCTCTTGATCAATCCCGGCCGTCCAAGCTCGTGAAAGGTGGCTAAATAGGGTAGTGCTCCCCAGAGCTCGCCATTCGATCCCAGATGTTTCAAATCATTCCCCAGAGCTCCTTCGACCTCCCAGCATCTTCCCTTAGCTTCCCAGGCCGTTCCTTCGATCTGTTCGAGCGAACTCCGGTGAAAGCTCTCGGTGTCCCGCTGAGCCGTACCTTCGGCCGTCCTCCAGTCCCGACGTCTGAAGGAGATCTGCTCTCCATCACCTCATGAAGCTTCCTGATAGAGAAGCTCATCCCTTGAGACTTTCTCAACGGTAATCTTTCCATCCTGAGCTCCCTAGCTAGGTAGTTCGGTCAAGTGTGAAGGAAACCTTCACCCCAACGGATTTCCACCATTGGATTGAAGGTTTCCTTTGTCCTGATCCTTCATGTGAAATTTCGTTGAAGTTCGCCGGCGGGATCACCCGGATCAAGCCGGACAAACTTTACGGTCTCGGGTTTGCGTGGGAGGTTGAAGATGAAATCCTGGCTATTGATTTCAATCAACAGCGTGGATTAGATCCCACGATCTCGGAGCGTGTTTCATCCTAACTGTCCGATCCTTCATCCGATGGCTGCGGTTAATCCGACCGTTACCCAGTCAGTGCCAATGATTGCCTCGCCAATCACAATGCACCGCGTGTAAACGCCGGCTGACTGTGTAATGGCTGGGTTAATTTTACAGGAAATGCATGGAAACTTCAAAAATTAATATCTCCTTGAACACTTGGCTAAATTAGGTGTTCTTAGGCTCATTGGAATGGTCTCAGGGAGACCTATAGAATCCCTATGATTCCAGGTCCTAATTGCATCCGTGTTAAGTTTAATTTATGTTTGAATATTATTTCAATTTTTGTAATTATTATTTAATTTCAATTCCTCAGGACCTGGAACTTTGGGAGATTGAATTTGAGCATGTCCCTGACATGCCCAAATTTTATCTCTCCTGTTTGAGATGTTTAAGGGCACTTTCCCCTAATTTTGAGTTTAAGGGTCATTGGTTGTCCCTTAAATTCAAATTAGGATTCAAACCTTTCCAATGGGACTTAGGGTGTGATTTTCTATGTGGTGATGATGTGTAGGGAAGGGAGTTTAGAGACAGATTTTTGCCCCAATCCAAGCTTAGGATAGCTTCCTAGGATTTTCTCAATGTGACTTAGAGTTCACCTTAGGTGGCTTGATTAGCCACCTTAGACTATTCCATTTGAGTCCAAATTTGATGTGTTTAGGCCTTGGGATCAGGTGATCCTATGGTCCAAATTTCATCAGGTTTGGAGCTCATTTGGTCCACCAAATAGGAGCCATAGTACTCCCTTGCTAGAATTACTCTTTGGCCTTAATAAAACTCTAATAAATCAAGCTTAACTCATTAAATTCCTTAAAATCCTCCTAACGGACCCTAATTGATCTATTAATTAGTAGAAATTCAAATCCTATTAATTTAGCTTTATAATCCACCTTAATTTAATTTTAATTAGAATTAGTCTTTAATAAATATTAATTAATTTAAAATCATTAAAAACCCAAAAAAAATCTTTAAACTCTAGTTAATCACCCCTTAGATCATTTTTTATCTTTGGGGTCGATTTCAAGAAGTTTAGGACTTATTTGGGTTCAAATCACTAAAAGGGACCCTTTAATTAAGAAAATTAGAAAATTCTAATAAATACCGTAACTTGTAAAATTCATTAGAAATTGTAGAAAATTACAAATCAATCAAACTCAGTGGCTAATGACTCTAATTAAAATCTAGTATTTTTTCCAAAAATATCAAACCCCCAAAATCTAGTCAAATTCAAAAAGTCGACAGTTTAGTCAACTTAGGTCAAAATGGGTCAAAACTTCTAAAAATCATAACGTTTTGTAGAAAACTCCAAATTGAGGGTACCACATGTCTAACAACTCATAATTATCTCTAGTATTTATTAAAAATATGAAATCTTTAATTTTCCCTATAATTTGAAAAATCAAATTTTGACCCCTTAGTTAACATGTATGGATAACCCTCTAAAATCTATTAACTTCCCCAAACTCCAGAATTTTCTTAATAGGCTAATAAAATTCTCAACCAAATCATTAAAATCAGTAACCAACTCTTTTTTATATTAATCCACTCTTTTAATTTCAACCAATTTAAGTTAACTTAATCAACTCCGATTACTACTAGGTAACTCAGGCCTACGAGGCTATTAACTTAGCCCCAAGGAAGGTGAAATAAACTTCACGGCCTCAGTGTAAAATAATGGTAGTAATTAATTAACTCTTTAAATATATTTAATCAAAATTCTTAATATATTAATATTTAAACCTTAACCTAAATCCCCCTTTTAAACCTTAACAAACCCAGAATTTTAGGCAACTTTAACTAATCACCCACTTTAGGACCTACCCCAGCCACACGACCTTTTACACACACTTTATATGGTTTTCTAGGATAACCAACTCTAGATCTAGGTTAGGCCAGTATTTACTTTACTATTGTGTGCCGAATTTTTCGTGGTTTTTACTGCATGTTGTGGATGAAATTGCTTTGCTGTGTCTGTTTACTTTTTACTATATTATGTGGATGGTTTATGTGTTTGGCAACTAGACTACCCCTAGGATAGGTACGATATGGATGTTCATACAGTTTTTTGTAGGTGGCTACGCTCATGCAGGGCAATAAAAAAAAGGTGGGGCTAAATAATAATAAAAAAATTTAATTATTATAAATGCTTGTACAGGTTCTTCAGCTGCTAAAGCCCCCAAATAAAAAGAGCGTGGCCAGTGTGTTTACTTTCTTTTCTGTATATATATAACTGCTTGGGAATAAATATATCTTGATTTATTAACTACTTAGGATAACCTTGCAGGAGAGTCTAGAACTTTGATTTGATATAAATGTAATTTATATAAGTGTTAAGTGTTGTGAAAGTTAGATCTTGAGTTGGGATACATAGATCCAAAGCTTGGAATCCGAAGAGAAAAGGACACCCCTTAAGAGGAGTGGCCCTTTTCTACTTGGACATTCAAATTTGGATCATTTCTTTCCTACCCAAAGAGGAAAGAGTGGCCTTCCCCTCAAAGGAAGTGCCCTCTTATCCATTTGGGTAGTCTACTACGAAGAATCCAAGGAGCCTGATGTTGACCTCGATTTTGCCCAGACCTTTGACTCTCTTGACTGATTTGACCAAGTCAATCGTTGACTTGGTCAAACCGAGTCTTAAATAGGTTAAAACAACCTATTTAGAGCCCATTAATACCCAAATTAATGACCAATTGATTCACAATCAATTTCAAATACAAACCACGGCCAAAACCGCCCCTTTTCCCTCCCAATTTGATCTAGATGCAATCCTAGCCGTTCCCCTTAGGTTTAGGAGTTTAAATAGGAGAAATTAGGAGGTTTGAAGCATCTTTTTCTTCTTGCTCGAGCTCTAGACCGTCTGAGGCCCTGAGACTTTGCGAGAGGACTCCCATTCCCCTTCCCCACTTTTCTCGTTCGAAACCCGACCGCCTCGAGCCGCCGCCGGCCAGATTCCGGCGACACCCGAGCCCAAATCCGTTCCAAGACGAATCCCGGTAGATCGAGCGACTTTTGGATGTCGACGTCAACTAAAGAAACGTTGCTGCACCTCTCACGAGTCCAACGAGTCCAAGATCGTCCAAATCCATCAAGCGGATCAAGGTATATCTCAAACCCTAGTTTAGAACACTTAAAGTTAATTAGCGCTGTGATTAGTGAATATTAATTCAAAATAAACTTCCCCCATGGATGCTCTTCACTAGTAGAGGGCATGTCTAAAATTTCATTGCGTTTGATCCATCCGATCGAGAGAAAATCGCGAAAAACACCCTGATCTCTCGGATTTGCCCTAGGTACAGGTCTGCGGGATCTCGACCGTCCGATCCGCGAAGGCGGGGGATCGGACGCCCGTCCGCCTGGTTGAGAGGTCGAATCGTCTGGCTCGATCCGAGCCGTCCATCCGAGAAGGCGGGGGATCGGACGGCTCCCACGCTCCGCCTACGTGGTTAAGTGGAGAGGGCCCCGTGCGCAATGATTGCGCCAATCATTGCCGGCAGCGCAATCATCGCGCCGCCAGGCAATGATTGCCCGGACCACGGGAACCAATCGCGTGGCGCCAAGTGTCGATCCGAGAGGGTTTTGAATTTTTTCTTTTATTTTTAATTGATTTAAAAGCCATTTTCACTCAAAAAATCACAGAAAATTCATTTTTGCTCCGATTTTTGAGCATAATACCTCGTTGGATTCGTATCGTCGTCCTCTACATGATAAAATTTTTTTTTACAAAAATGACCAGTAAATTTTAAAATATTTTAAAAACAGTAAAACACCTTTTTTTATATGTTATTTAAGTTATTATTTTAATATAATTATTGTTATAATAGTATATAATTATAATTAGTTGCCATAATAATTATTTTAAACTATTAGTTTACTATTCATCCTTTTATTATTATTATTATTATTATTATTATTATTATTATTATTATTATTATTATTATTATTATTATTATTATTATTATTATTATTATTATTATTATTATTATTAT
>NW_021318950.1:116580-194833 GCF_001605985.2 Dendrobium catenatum | reverse complement strand
TTTCTATAAGCTTGTTTTTAAAGTTCTATAGCATTCATGAGCTGACATTTCAACTAGCATGCATTGCATTAGAAATCAATTTAATTAAAATTTAATTGCATTAGCTAGGAGCATCTGACCCACATAAGTTTAGGATGACTTAGGAGATTCTCTAGATGTCGGTCCTATTTCCAAAGAACTGTACCACCCACCCATCTTTCATAATTGACTTGACATCATGATTTTGAATCGATTAGGTGGTTAGCTGGCTCCCCCATCCAGGCCGGGATAAGTCCAGGTTTTGCATTGCATTAGCTAGGACACGGGTCTTAGTGTTTCGTAGAGCAATAGGCCCAACCTAGATTTAGGATTCGAGGTTACTACATTCGATCTCGTAGTATGCCTTAAATAGTAGGTAGGTCCCTTCTTTTCAGGGACCCTAAATCCTACTTATCCGCGTCATAGGATGACGCCACCTCCATCTCTTCTCTCACGCATGTGATCGAGTGCTTGATTTATTTTCTCCAGTTTCTGTTTAGTGCCCCAGAGCCTCCGAATGCTGGTTTGAGCCACGCATGTTTGATTCAGCCCTTCGGACCTTTCTTTCTTTTGAGTAGGATTTCCTAGTCGATACCCATGTGTCAATCCCAATTTGGAAAAGATAATGTATGATCCTTAATCGAGAGTTTTCTCGGGCTCCGACCCGGGATGTAATTAACCACGGGGGCTTGCGCCCGTGGGAAACTTGGCCCCGCAATCTACTTTACCCCACTCGATCTTTCGTATCGGGTGGGGGAAACCCGTGACTAGGTCGTGTATATTGCTACCCATCGGGGTGTGTTGGAGACAGCCTCTATCCCCAATGGTTAGTCGTATGCACGATCCAATCTGCCCTCCCATCGACCTGTTCGTGTCGAGTGTAGAGGTCTACGATCGTTTTGTCCCACAGGGATAGTGCGGCTGTACCCTCTGCGTTTGTACCCCACGAGCGGTGCTCCTTCGGAGGTCCACACCTGAAGGAGATGAACTTGAAGGAGGACAAGATTGATGAATTGAAGGCAGAAAGTACCCTATCAAAACTACTTGCATCTCTACTAGGTTTAGAATCCGGGTTGTTATCAGTGGTGCCCGACCACTTTACTTTTTGCAAAATTCTGATTTGTAATAAGCAAGGCAACTTTGCCTATGAACATTTATTAATTAATTTATTTATACTTGATGTGTTGAGATGATTGCCTTTAGGGTTGCCTACTTTTCTTAATTTTTGGGCATTTATGTGTCACTTTTGTTTTCGCCTGGACTCGTGAGACTTGTGAGGGTGTGAAAGTTTTATATTCATAATTATAAAGTTTAAAATTTTAGTGAGTCTAAATAATATAGAAAGATAACGAATTTAGAGAATTAGCCGGGGATCGACCTCGGGGTCGCATGCATATTTATACTACTCTCTCCTTATTTTAGACCCTTTCTTGCCTGTGGGTAGAGTCCGGATAGTCTGACCTATGAGGACGAGGTACCGAACTTAGGGAAGCCCAATTTTTTTAAAAATTATTTTCTAAGCCTGCTTTTAAAATTTCAAGCATATTTGATTTAAAGTTTTCAACTAGCATGCATTGTATTAGAAACAAATTAAAAGAGTAAAAATTTTAATTGCATTAGTCCTTAGCATTTTGCACCCAATATAAGTTAAAGGGGGCAATTAAGAAAATCTCTAGATGTCGGCCCCAACTCTCCGAAACCTTTAAATAAAACGTCCCTACCACTCTTTCATAAAAGACCGGACTCATGTATTTTAAATCGATTAGGTGGTTAGCTGGCTCCCTAATCCAGGCCGGGGTAAGTTTAGGTTCTGCATTGCATTAGTTAGGTTTGGACGACTGTGGTCCAGTGTCCAAATTAGATTTAGGATCCGGAGCAAATTTTTGATCATAAGACCCCAAATTTTGGGTATATAATCCCAAATTTCTAATAAAATGCTTAACTCTAATTAAACATCATTTCAATCCAAAATATAAAGCCCAACACTTGGATTGAGTTGGGACACTTCCGGATGGTTCTGGAATCTCAAAGTGTCCTCTACCTCTCTTCCCTTGTTTATATTAATAACTGATCAATCTTGATCCATTCCCCTTTGAGTTTCCAAAATTCACATCTCTTTTTGATATCACTCGTAGAAAATCTAACAAAATTCCGTCACTATTTTAATCGAGAGTTTTCGTAGGGGACTCTATCTCCCTACGATATAATTAACTACGAGGGCTTGTGCTCGTAGGAGATTTGGAACCACACATGCACCTGATTTTAAAATTAATTTTCCAAAAAAATTTATTAGAATTCCTTGGAAAAAAATCAAAAGACAATCGTCATTATTACATTCAAAGGATTATCATTGAATGGTGTTATCTCCCTTTGGAGAGATACATCCTTCTTTGATAAGGCTTTGGATGTGAACTCGACGGTCATACTTCTTGAATGTCGTAACCGGATATTTAATTGAACTTAACTTTGTTCCCTCGATGCCATATGAAGTTCTTTTTAGAATCCGGTCACAATATTTAAGATGAGTTTCATAATTCTAAGTCTGAACACCGTTATGAAATTTTATTTTCATCCTTCGGGGTGATATACTTTTTCTAGCGGGATAACTCGACTTTAGAATTAGACTTCAACTTCAATTTCAAAATTTCCAAAGAAAACTAATATCTTTCAAAATCTGTTTTCAAAATTCCACCAGTAAGTCCCATTATTCCTTTGTAGATCAATTTACATGTTCGTGGCAAAGGTCCTGTTAAACAGAATGAAATCTCCTATTAAGAAGTTAATCTTAGTGGATCAAGCAGCTTTTATTACTAAAAGGTCGCTGGCGGATCATATTCTTGTAGCTCAAGAGGTGTTCCATAAATTCAGGTTTTCTAAAGCTACCAAAGGTCTCGTTTCATTCAAAATTGACATGGAGCAAGTTTATGATAGTATGTGTTGGGAGACCTTAAAGAAATGTTTTATTATATTTTGGCTTTCCTCCTATATTCTCTAGTTGGCTTATGGAATGCGTTATATATCCAAAAATCTCTTTGGTGATTAATGGGAGACTTTCTAGTTGGATTCATGCAAGAAGTGGTTTCTGTAAAGGTTGCCCTCTATCCCTTTATCGTTTTATTCTCTACTCACAGCTTTTATCCAATTCTTTTTACCATAAAGGAGGTTCTGTGGGAGTTCAGATTTCTCCAAATGGTCCAAGAATATCTCATCTATTGTATGCATATGATATTTTAATTTTCTTTGAAGCGATGTGCAAAGAAGTGAAGGAAGTTAAGGGTATTTGATTAGATTTTTGTGCAGGGCAAAGGTTAAAAATTGGAAAATATGTTATTCTTTTTTGTAAAACATGTTAAAAAAAGAAAGAGAAGATCCATAGAACGTATTATGGTTTTAAAGCTATAAATGAATTTAATTATCTTGGGGTGAAAGTAGCATTGAGGAGACTTGTGGCAGCAGATTTTTATTTCATTATCTAGAAAGCATTAAGGTTGATTAATGTTTGGGGTAGAAAATACATATCTTTGGCAGGGAAGTTCACTCTTATCAAATCGGTATTGCTTTCAGTTCCCACCTTCTATTGTATGCTTTCTTTAGTTCCTAAAGGAGTGCTTCATATTTCTTTTTAAAACAATTTTTAGTACATAATTAAATGCTTATAATTAAAGTGTAGAGAGAGAAAGTTAGAGAGAGAAGATCCAGGTTTTTATTAGAGTTTTTTTTTTGAAAATTCAAATTCCCTCACATGGCGGAATTTTAGGCGATGGCGGCAGATCGTCTAACAATGGGTGGCCGAAAATCTGTCGTTGATCTTCATTCTCCTAGTCGCATTCCTTTTGCTATAGAGGAAGGGTCGGTCATGATGACAGGTTAGCCAACAATCATTATTCAGAATTATGAATCTATGGATTCTGATACTAATTCTCTAATGTTTGGTTCTTGTAAATTTATCAATGGTATGTTGGTTATTAAGGAACCAACTGATATTCCAGCGAAGTCATTGATTCAAGTGGATGGAAAAGGAAAGCAAATTATGGATAGTTTGTAATCAGATACTACTCGAAAGGTTTCCATTTCCAGTTCGAAGGAATTTGAGTCATCTTCATCTTCAGGTATGAAGCTTATTGTGAGCAGATTTGGGAATAGAGTGGCGAAAACATCTGTTGTAATAGAAATAGAATGTCCCGAGGAATGCCCATTAGATACATGTGATAATGTTCAAGACAAAATGTAGATAGTGATGGACCTAAGGTTGGACCTAGTGCTGCCAAAGTATTGCTTCAAAAAGTCCCGATTAATCCCTGGGCTAAGCGTCCGTATATCAAAGTTAATCTATCAAATGAAGAATATTTCATGACAGAGGATGGGATAGCTGTCAAATTGTTTGAGCCAAATGTTATAAGGAATGCTGAAAGGTTAAAACTTTCGGTGGTGGTGAAAGTCTTTGGGAGAAACATGCCAATTAATGTGATAGCTATAAAACTACACCACCAATGGAGTAAGTATGTTAAGTTTCATCTGACGATTTTGGGACAAGTTTGGGTTTTATGCTCATTCTTCTCTGTTAATGCTATGGAAGATGTTCTTTTGGGTGGACCTTGGTTTGTGAGTGTAGACATAGTGGGGCTTGACAAATGGAATCCTAAGTTCTCAAAAAATTCTTTGAAAGGATTGTCATCCCCGGTTTGGGTTAGGATGCCCAATTTACCACTCTATTGTTGGGATGATATTAATGTGGCTAGGATTGCTTCGTTGATTGGGAAACCTCTTCTTATTAATGGGGATATTTTTCAATGGGGGAGCAGGGAATTTGTGAGAGTTTGTGTGAGGATGGAACTTGATAACAACTGCCTTTGGGAGTTTGGGTGGAAGGTGTGGATGGTCATTTTTTTCAAAAAGTGGAGTACGAGAAGATATCTTCCTTTTGCTTAAAATTTGGGAAAATGGGGCATTTGGTGAATGGTTGTGATATGGTGGAGAAGGAGAATGGAGGGGCAGGAGTAATCAAGACAGACAGTCAGATGATTGGCTTGAAAAAATAGGAGTCTTTATACAAATATAATGGTTCTTCTTATAGACCTTGGGTCCTAATTGATAAAAGGAGGAGAAAGAAGGCCTTTGTGCCATTGCAGAATAGTAGACCGGGAAATGAAAATGCAGCAAGTTGTGGAAGGGAAGACTTTGAGTATGCCCAATGATCAGTCAGTTATTGAGGAAGTGATAGCTGTGGAGTTCCATATGGTTATTGAAGAACAAATTTTGAAGCCTAATCAAGTCCCCAAGGACTGAAACTTGAAAGAAACTGTGAATCTTTTAGCTCCTGATGGAAGAGGTTTGATGCCTTCTTCTTATTCATGTATGGATAAATACTGTCCCTCTTTAGTTCCTTTTGCTAAAAAAAAACCAATTTAATTTACTGGAGTCTTGTTGTGAGGAAGAGGGGGGAATGGAAGAATCTGGGATGGTGGATGTGGTTAGGACTGAGGCAGAGGAGGGCGAAGTGGAGAAAGCTGAGGTTTTTAATTCTATGATGGACTATTCAATTTAGAAAATAAAAAATGGTTGTGATAATAAAGTGGAAGTGGTTGGTGGTAGGGGGGGGGTTGGAATAGGAGGCGTTAAACCAAAACTTCAGAAGGAATTAAGATCCATTGGTCGTTTGAATTCTTCTTCCATGCACAAGAAGGTGGATGGTGTGATTAAAAAAAGGGGCGGGGTCCTTCCCCCATGGTAGATAAATGAGTGCTATAGCCTTTTGGAATTATAGAGGGGATAAAAAAAAAAGAAGCCTCTCTTTATTTGAAGGAGTTTGTTAGAGATTGGGATGTATTCTTTGTTGGAATTGTTGAAACTAAAATTACCTCCATTAATAAATGTGAGGTTAACAAAGTGATGGGAATAAATTGGGATTATTTTTCAGATAATCTGAAGGTTTATTAGGTGGTATATTGGTACTTTGGAAATCAGACTTGGCTTCATTCTCTGTTATTAAATCTTCTCCTTAATGTGTGATTGGGGATCTGGAGGTAGTAAATGAAGGTAGTTGGTTGGTTTCAATAGTTTATGGCAGTAAAGGTGTATATAAAAGGAGAAGGTTATGGGAGTGCTTGGAGAGGAATTCTAATTTTGAACTTCCTTCAATAATAGGAGGAGATTTCAATTGTATCTTGTCTCAAGAGGAGAAGAGGGGTGTTAAGAAGTTTTCTTATTCTTTAGGTCCTCAAGAGATAAAATCTTTTATGAATCTTAATGATTTTCATGATGTGGGTTTAATTGGACCTAAGTACACTTGGTGTAATAATAAATGTAGAAGTGCTCGCATTTTGGAGAGGCTTGATAGGTGTATTTTGAATTCCAAAGCTTTGGAGGTGATTCAACAGGCTTCGATTCATCATTTGGTGAGGATTGTATCGGACCATTACCCTATTATCTTGAAAATTTTCAATATGGAAACTTGCAAAAATAGAGGGTTTCGGTTTGAGGATATATGGATATCATATTCGGCTTCTTTTGTAATTATGAACAAGTCTCAGAGTAAATCCACTGGTGTTGATGCTATGGAGGTGATTAACAAAACATTTCTTAGAGTATTGAAGGCTTTACAATTTTGGAGTAGAGCCAAACTCAAGAGCTTAGTAGACTTGAAGGAATCACTAGAGAAAGAAATAGAAGAACTTCAACTAGAAGAGGCCAACAAGAGTGGATTTTCATATGATAGTCTTCAGTTGTTGAGACCAAAGACGGGTGAGTTGAATGTCACTATTGCCGGGTTGAGCACATGGCGGAGACAAAGAGCAAGGGTTAAATGGGCAAAAGAAGGTGAAATGAATTCTATTTTTTTCCACTCCTATGCTAACGGTAGAAGAAATGTTAATTTCATTTTCCTAGTTAAGGATTATAATGGCTATCTTAAGGCGGAGCAATCAAATATTAAAGAAATTTTTCTTAATTTGTTTAATAACAAATGGAAATATAGGGAGTATGATCTCAGGGGTTGGCCTTCTACTTTGAATATTTTAAGTCATGATTTCTTAAAATTCTTAAATGCCGATTTTGTGATTGAAGGAGTTGAATATGTTGTTAAGGAACTTAGAGGGAACATTTCTCCAGGTTCTGATGGTATTACATATTACCTTTTTAAAGCTTATTGGAAGGTCATTAGGGAAGATGTGTGGAATGCTATCAGGCAATTTTTGGATACAGGAAAGATGTGTTCCAAATGGAAGGATACTTTAGTAGTCCTTATTCCCAAAATCAATAATTCCTCAAGTCCAGCTATTTTCGGCCAATCAGCCTTTGTTTATCAATTTACAAAATTATTAAATAGATTGACAAAGGTTATGGGTTCTTTGCTTTCTGAGGTGCAAGCTACTTTTATTAAAGGAAGATCTTTATCAAATCATATTCTTCTTGCTCAAGAGCTCTTTTGCAAATTTAGATATTCAAAATAAAAAAAAGGATTGGTGGCTATTAAAGTTGATATGGAACAAGCTTATGACAGTATGTCATGGTTCTAAGACAAGTAGAGTATTTTGGATTTCCTTATAAGTTTTTCTCAGCTTGTGATGGAATGTGTGGAAGACCCAAAATTTTCAATTTTGATTAATGGTAGAAAATCAAAATGGATTGAGATTAAAAGTGGATTTAGGCAAAGATGCCCGCTTTCACCATATCTTTTTATATTATGCTCTCAACTATTGTCTAATGCCTTTTATCACAAAGGAAAGAGTTTGGGTATCAAAGTATATTATAATGCTCCAAGGGTATCTCATCTTTTATTTGCAGATGATGTTCTTATGTTTTCAGAAGTTAATATTAGGTGCTCGAAGAAAATTAAAAGGACAATCACTAATTTTTGCAACTGGACTTGTCAAGAGGTGAATATTAAGAAATGATCTATTATTTTTTGAAAATATGTTCAAATGAGTAAAAAAAAATCTGCTTTAAAGCTGTTTGGGTATAACGAGGTGAAGGAATTGGGTTATTTGGTCATTAAGTTTGCCTTGAGGAGGATGGTCTCCTCTGATTTTCGAATTTTGGTGGAGAAAGCTGCTTGTAATATTAATGCACAAGGAAATAACTTTATATCTTTAGCAGGGAGGTTGATGTTGATTAAATCAGTTGTAATGTCTATTCCAGTATTTTTTGTAATGCATTCACTAGTTCCTTTAAGCATCTTAAAAGAAATTGATAATATGTGCAGGATTTTTCTTTGGAAGAAACAAGGTGGAAGCCAAGGACTGCATTATGTTGCTTGGAAGGAGTTGTGCAAACCATCTATTGTTGGAGGTCGAGGTATTAAATCATATGCTTCCATTGTTGGACCCTCAAGGGCCAAGCTTGCTTGAAATTTTCTGAACAAACTAGAATCATTGGTCAATAAGTCTTTAATTTCTAAGTATGGTCATGATATTTGGCAAGGAAACTCCATCATGAGTTGTTCTATCACTTGGAAAATTTTATGTAATGGTGTTGTTCATCTTTGGCTGTTAACTAGGTGGAACATTGCTACAGGTTCAACGATTAACACCTTAAGTGATATTTGGTTGTTGGACAAGCCAATCTATAAATGGCCTACGCTCGTTGCTGTATTGGATGGAAAATTCCCTATCTTGGATAATTTCATTGAGGAAAGAAAGTGGAACAAAGATGTGCTTATCAAGTATTTTGGAATGACTTTGGTTTAGAGCATCATTCAAATAAAATTTTTTCCAAATATAGTGAATGACAGACTAGACCTTATGAGGAAGTTTACTGGTAAGTCCATTGCTAATGTAACTTTGGATTCTATTGCAGATCAGTTTCTAGATACGAATTATTGGAGTTGGTCGAAATGCTCGAAACTATCTCCTTGATTAGAGCAGTTTTGTTGCTAATTTTGGAAAAATGATATTCCTACAAGAGATTTTCTTTATGGCAGAAGGATTTCGGATCATAATTCATGTCCAAGAGGGTGTAATGTGATGGAAGATGTGGAACATGTTGCTGTTAACTGTTCCCAACTTATTGTGGTTATTGAGTTGGTAAATAAAATGGGATTTCCTATTCCTATTTTCTCCACAATTGCATATTGCAAGAAGGAGTTGAAGGTGCTTTCCAAAACTAATACTTTCATTGCTTAACTCTACCGTTCTTTGTTTTTTTCTCATGGAAAAGTAGGAACTTGCTTATTCATGGTGGAAAGAAATATGGATCTTCTTTTATTTCTTCTATTGCAATTACATTGGCATTAATCTCTTCTAATCTTAAACTTTTTTCGGATCACTGGTGTGTTAACTAGCGTCAGCTGTCTTCAAATTATTGGCACCCTCCTCCACTCGATTGGATTAAGGTGAATATTGATGCCTCTCTTTTAAATTCTAATTTGGCGACTGTGGGTGGAATTTTTAGAGATCATAAGGAAAGATTTCTTTTGGTGTTTGGTTTTAACTCATACATTGGGATATTGGCTATTTGGAATTATTGACCTTTCGTTCCTTAAAGAAAGTTTTTCGAAAATGGATGTTTGATGCAAAAGGCTTAATTATTGAAGGAGATAATTTCAACATTATCAAGTATCTGCAAGAATCATATGGGAAGAAGGCTTCGAATGCTAATCGAGACGACACTGAAGACTTGAGTTTTCTTAAGGATTTTGACAATATTTTATTTCATTTTTCTAATAGGAATTGTAATAAGTTAGTGGATTATTGTGATAACTATGCTTTAGATGGTGATTTTATTTGGGATGTGTTAGATTGTAAAAAGGTTCATCCTTTATTTTTTTTCCTTTTTAAAGGAGTGTGATACATATTCTATCACTTAGTAGTTTGTAGTAGGGCTCTCTTGTTTTTATTTTAATGCAAAATGCAGTTTATGAAAAAAAGAGTGCTTCTTGAATTAGATAAGATGTGTAGGAATTTTATTTGGAATAAGAAGGATGGGAATTTTGGCCTTCGTTATGTGAATTGGAACATTTTGTACAAACCTTTGAAAGGGGTGGTTGTGGCCTTCGTTCTTATGCTAATATGGTTGGACCCCTGAGATCAAAATTGGCTTGGAAGGTTATTCATGAATGAGATTCATCGATGTATAAATCTTTAGGACCAAAATATGGTTTGGCTGGACAAGAGATTGCTTGTAGAAGGGGGAGTTCATCATCTTGCAAAATCTTAGCCAATGGAAATAAATTTATGGAACCAGTTGTAAGATGGAAGATTGCTAATAGTAGCTCTGTTGATGTTTATAATGATAAATTGATCTTGGATAAAAGTTTGAATGAATGGCCTACTTTTGTGGCTAATTCTGAATATGAAAAATGTAACAGTGGATAAGCTCATGTTGGGTGGTAAATGGAATGTAGACGGGTTAAAAGCTCTTTTTTGGAGAAGACCTAATTTCCTTAATTTGTGAAATTAAAATTCACATGGATGAGGAAGAAGATTGTTTGGAGTTTATTCATAAAAATCTGGAATTTCTATCTCACCTCTTGCTTACAAGGCTTCGGTTTAGGATCAAACAAGTTGTTCTTATTGGGAATGCTTCAAAAATGTTAAACTTAGGCCTCGGGTGGAAGTAGTCTGGTGGCGTATATTCAACAATGCTATTCCTACCTTCCAATTTTTGTTTCAAAGAAGAATTCAAGAGGAGTTTAATTGTCTGGGTTACAATACTAAGGAAGATCTTGATCATGTCACGATGAAGTGTGTTAAGCTATTGGAGGACTTACATCATCTAAATAAATGGGGATGTGTTGCAACATTGCTGGAATTAGATGGAGCAATATAGTAAAGATTATGGTTTTCTTATTAATATTTTTTGCAATTTAGTATATCTCAATTGTAGGGCAATAAACAAGTACTTACACAAAGGGAAAGAGGATAGCATCGTGGTTATTGCTACAAATTCAGTAAGTTATGCTTCTATATCTTTCATGGTTGATAATATTAGATCGGACCATCGGGGTATTAATCAGTCGAGTAGACTGTTGGATCGTTGGTACCCTTCTCCTCCCGATTGGATCAAAATTAATGTGGATGCTTCTTTATTGCAATATTATGAAGATGGAATTGGAGGTGTAATCCGAGATAGTAAAGAGAGATTTCTTTTAGCTTATGGACATACTTTTTTGCATTGGGATGTTTCTCACCTAGAGCTTATGGCTATTCATTTTATAAAAAATATATCAAAAGATTGGATGCCAAGTTACAAAAGGATTATCATAGAAGGAGATAGCTATAACATCATCACATTTTTTCAATACTTGGGCGGTAATTAGATAGAGGATCTTTCTTTTTTAAAAGAGTATAATTATGTTTGTTTTAATTGGGAAAATAGAAATTGTAATAAGTCAGCAAATATGTGTGCTAACTTTGCTCTTTTTAGTTATTTTCATTGGGATAATATTTCTTCTAATAAGATTCCTCCTTTGTTTGTTAGTTTGTTAAAGGAGGAATCTAGATATGAGGGGTAGTAGGTTGTAATAATTTCTCTTTTTTTAGTTAATGCAATTGATTTGCTCTCTCTCTCTCTCTCTCAAAAAAAAAAAAAAAAAAAAAAAAAAAAAAAAAAAAAAAAACTAATCTCATCAATTCAATCTAATTGACCTTATTGAATTCTTGAACTAATTTAGGAAAACTAGAATATATTAATCTTAGGTAGCTTGATACTAATTTCCTTTTTGATATTGTAATTGGTTAACTTAGCCATGCTGATCTTATTGACCCATAAGTTCAATTGCTAGTTTAAATGATTTAACCAAATTGAGATTAACCAACTCTTAGAATCATTTTAATTGATTGACAATTTATGGATTATGCATAATTAATCCTTCGCTGAGCTCAATTTAACCATATAGTCCATTTGTCATAGTTTGACCCAATATGTTATACAAGTTAACTTGATTAATTTGATTGCTATCAATACTACCAAAAGTTTTATATGGACCCCCTATAAATAATTTGAGAGAAAATAAACTACCATGCAATTTAAAAATTTATAATTCTATAATCAAATCTAAATAGGGATAACATACTATCTCAAAAGACAAAAATATATTTCACTATCAATTTGAAAATTGAAAATGAATTTATCATTTTCATAATCAAATGCAAAATAGAGAACAACATACTATCTCAAAAAAATAAAAAATGATATTCAAATACTAATTTTAAAATAAAAACGTGTTTTAGAAAACTTGTATATGGTCCTAAAGACATTTTCCCTATCTTAGTAAACTAAAATAGGGTTTATTTTATATTAGTGCATTAAGTTACCTATAAAGACAAGCCTCTATGGTTAATTAATACCCAAGAGAAGCCCTTGAGAAAAATCTCGATTGAAGTGGTGAATAAATATTTTTTTAATCTAATGATTCGGGAAATTATATGAAATTAAGGATTTATCAATAGGTATTGAATCAATATTAGCTAGTTCTTTCTGGAATCATAGTATGAAAGGTAGAGAATGCTATGATTCTAAGAAACTTAGAAGTACTCCAACCTATTCTACAATCAGGCTTTAATGCTTTAGGACTGAATGAGATTTTAGATTTAAGTTAATCAAATTTTTAGAATGAAGAGTTTTTATTTATAGAGGGTGAGGGTTCAAGATTTTAGTATGCCTAGAATTCTAGACTTAAGTTGAACTATTAAAAAAATAATGATTTGATTCAGGTCTAAAGAAGTGTAGGAGCTTGTGTATTAGAACTTATACCTTTAAATTCTAAAAGAAATTTGGAAGAAGTCCAACACACAACACACTGGGTTTACATTTACCTAGAGTGGACTGCCAGCTAAACCACATAAATGCTTTAAAATTATGAGTTTAATTATAAAAGAAATGTAGGGTAAGAAGTCTATTATTTACTTAAGAGCGAAAGGTTTATAGTCTCAAAATTCAAATCAGGGTTTATTAAATATGCTAAGGATTTGACTACACCTAACTCATGTAATAAAAAAAAAATCCTAAGTTCTAAAACTTTTATATGAACTAATGTGATTTACATGAAAATCTTTCTAGGAAAATCCGATAACATAATGACCCTATACCAACATAAATAGCAGACTTGGCCCTATTGCTTAGGCTATTACTAGCTTGCCACTTGTGTGTGTGAGTTTAGTTTCTGTAATAGAAAAGTAAATCATGCATGCCTTAATTGCAAATAAATAAAGATTGGTGTTAAAAAAGACAAACCATAGAGATTTTAGGAGCATAATGTGTATTCAGGCAATATTACATATAACAACAAGAAATATAAGAAAAATAGAAAACTTCTAATTTGTAATTATATAAATAATCAACAATCATACCAATAAGTGCATCATTAAATTCTGAGGTGTATTTATAATACCTATTTTGTAGGTATATACTACGAGCCATCTTTATTTCATCTCATATTGTCAGTCTATAGTATTTGTTGAGATAATTGCTACTTAGTTTTGCATGCTTGATATTCTTGCAACTTGTATGTTTTTTATGATTCCAAATATTATTATTTTGATTATTATTTCTCCTAACATATTTTGGAAGAATTGTTTTGCTCTTGTGTGTACTAACATTTCAGAAAAATCATACTTTGGATTGTTGAAGACTTCAAATCAAGATCAGTTTAGAGTTTATTGTAATTGAAGTATGTATTTTCCATTTTATTGAGTTTGAGAGAGTGTAATTGTAATTGAGTAATTGAGCACACACACACACTAGGGGAGAGTTTAAAATTTATATTTTTTTAAACTGATCGTACTGTACGATATCACTTCGTACATGATGATCTGGTTAGTTATTTTCCCAACGAGCAGTCGAACTAACATAAATGAAAATATTTTTTCTAAGTATGAATCATACGGGATTACCCCAATTTTGTACAAGGATGAACTCTCGGGTTTGTGATTGTACGAGATGATCTCGTTTTGTATAAGGATGAATGTCTCAGGTCTATTCTCACACAAATTTTTTTTCTAAGTATGGATAGTACGAGACTATCCCTGTTTTGTATTAGGATGAATGTCTCGGGTTTGTGATCATACGGGACGATCCCCTTTCGTGCAAGGATGAACGTCTCGAGTTCATTCTCACCTATTTTGTCCTAACATTTCGTACAGATGAAATCTTAAAATTTTCATACTGTTCATCCCAAAAGAACTTGGTTTATACTGGACGATGATTGCGTACAAAATGATTTCGTACCGATTCACAACAGGTTCATAACAATAGTATTTAAATTGTTCGTACGTATGAACATACGATCATACTATACGATCGTGTTTGCTTAAAATTGATATTTTTCAGTTTTTTGAACAGTCTTTTGTGTCTTTTGTATAAAAGGACCATTAAAACTAACGTGAATAGATCTTGTCTTCGTTATTTTTCAAGGGCAATTGAAGGAGAGAGTGTGAGAGAGATTTCTTGCAAGTGGAGTGTGAAGGGTTCACAAGGTTACTCAAAGGTAAGGATCTCTTTGTAATTGTGGTTATTACTCTTCCTCTTATCTTTCTAGATTGCTCGTGTGAAGATCTTTGAAGAAGATTCAGTTCTTTGCCAATACTTGGAGAGTGTGAATAGTCGACGGTTCTCTATCTACACTTGGAGAGTGTGAAAGAATGAAGGATCTCTGATTACACTTGGAGGGTGTGAAAGGACAAAGGTTCTCTGCCTACACTTGGAGAGTGTGAAAGGATGGCGGTTCTCTGCTGACACTTGGAGAGTGTGAAAGGATGAAGTTTCTCTGCCTATAGTTGGAGGGTGTAAAAAATATGAAGGTTCTCTGCCTACACTTGGAGAGTGTGGAAGGATGACTGTTCTCTGCTAACACTTGGAGAGTGTGAAAGGATTACGATTCTCTACCGCACAGGGGATTGGGGGAAGAGAGGTTTTTGTAAAGGCTTCTCTGCCTTGCTGTGGGAGCAAAAGGAGAGTCATTTTGGTAATAGTACAATACCTGAAGAGGGAGTCTTCAGGGAGTGGATGTTGGTCAAGTTTGCCCGAACCACTATAAATTTATGTGTCTTTTATTTTCCACATTTTATTTTTAACAAGTTATTTTCTGTGGTTGAAAAGTTTTACTTTAAAACTTTAATTAACTTGTTTTAAAAAATCAATCGGATTCAATTTTTAAATCCAAGAGAATTTTTTAAATAACCAATTCACCCCCTCTTGGTTAGTCTCGGGACATTAGTTTAGGTTTAACAACCTAATCTAGATTCAACAAGAATCAATTTCATAGAGGTGGGTCACCTCTTCTATTTTTCATCTCAAATCTTACACCGACTCTCTCATTATTTTTGGAGCTTTGACATTCCTCCTTCTGCTGCTGCTTCTTAGTCTACCAGATAATCAAGGCTCACTGAAATCATCCTCTTCCTCATCTCCTCCTTGCTTAAAACCTATAATTTTTCTTTTTTGTGAGAGCCTAAATGAGGAGTAATTGTTCTTCATTATATCCCCCCTAACACCTACTGCTACACGCAAAACAAATACAAGAAAAGGGCGCCCTAACCCTACAGATGTGGTACCCCTAATGATATATATAAGAGAGGAAAAAATAAGTTTTCTTACATCAATGGAATATCTCATTTGAGTTGAATAGTTTAAAAGGGCATGATCACAAGTGATTTCACTGATATTTTGATTGGGTAACAAACAAGTAGAAATGAAATAATATTAGTCTTTACAAGTTTGAGTCATATAAGAGGCATGGAAATTGTTGATTTCATTTTCTTTCTTTTTCTACTAAGCTCCATAATTAGGTTCACACAAAATATTCAGGATCTCTTCAAGATTTATAGTTGTATTAATAAAAGCATTATACTCATCAAATTTAATGTCTCTAAGTTTGTAAATTTTGTTAATAGCCACTAAATCAAAAGGGATTCACTTACCCCAAATATAACATCTATTATGCCTTGTTCCTTTTCTAATTGTAAAAATTATTGGACAATAATAATAATAATTATATATGGCTATTCATAAAAACTTTCCTTGCCTCTACTCGCTATGATTTACATAATGAGTAGAGTAAAAATCTCAAAATCTCATTCTGGAATCAGTTGCTTGTTTACAATTTAGTCAGTAAATCTAGATTCAACATCAACAGAGATGAATATGCTCTTATCAAAAGAAGAAGAAGTCATGTTCTTGCCAACATCTTAGGAGCCATTATTCTAGAGAGAATTTCAAATAAAAGAGAAGAGTTTGAAGGAAATGAAAGAATGAAAGGTGTAAATGAAATGAAAATGGATCCCTTACTTATAACATGATGAAGCGCTATGACGTTGCGAGACACAATGCTATAGTGCTCAATATAGGTACAAAATGACATAATGGTCAACTAACAAGTGCTGCAATGATTCAAGCCACGTGGTGCAGTGGCACTAGTTTTTGGAAATTAGAGCATTGCTTTGAAAAAGACAATTACTATGAGTTTGACACATGGAAACACTGCGACATTTATGATAGGGAGCTACTGTGGTGCTATAAATGAAGCAATTATGATGTGTACCAATGCTGTGGCTTTAGTTAATAATGCTACGAGGCTCACAAAATTTTTACAATTAAAGTTATAACCATAAAATATTCTTCTAACTTTTCATATAAGCATGCATTTTTTCACTTGAATGACTAAGCATTGAAGCGCTCAAACATGCAGCACTCTGACGCTCTACTTATTAACACAAAACATAATAAAAACTATTCAAGATAACAATAAATGCAATAATTAATATGCAATCACAAATAAATAAATAAAATAAAGGATTTAAGCATGCCTAATCATGCAATTAATTATACAATATAGTTAAAATTTGCAAAAAGTAAAATATTTCCCCGCCAAAAACTTGACGGGGCTATGGAGTGCACTTTTGAAGTATAAAATTTTTTTAGGCTCCATCTATCCTAAACAATACTTAGGTTTTCTTCAATATATAAAAAATAGTATACTCCACTTAATATATGCAAGTATACAAGCAGAATCAAGTACTAAAGTGATAGAGTAAAGTATCGAAACCATGAGGCAGTATGTTTTTTAACAATCGACTATTACTATTTACTCTAATTATATAATTATCCAACTAAAATTAAAATAATTTTTGTGGAAATTTAATCATTGAATAGAAAAGTAAAATAATATATACAATATCTATATAAAATTTTTGGATTGAAGAATGTAAATTGCATATCTTTTCTAATGTAATTCTTATTTGTAATGAGATTCAGAGCATATGATCAAGATCTCTGTCGAGCTTGTAGGAGCGAAGAAGATATATGTTGACCTCCTATAGTTATTTCATCTCGTTAACAACCTAGCATATTTTACATCCTATGTCTAAGTATACAAACATATAATTTAAATATTCTTGATTATTCTTACATTTCTCTATGGAAGCTATACATCACACTAGTTTTTAACTACACATATGGCCACTATGTTTATTAAATAAAGAGCGGGATAATATTGAAAACATCATTTAACTTTATGGCCCAATAATCTTCATTAGTACTTAATATATTATATACATCATTAATCTAAAACTAGAGAATTAGTCACACATTAAAGAAATGATAAGCAAACTCATTTTCATTGAAATCATAAAAGAAAAAAAATACAAAAGAATGATATCACCAAGAAAGAATCAATATTTATCCTATACACTCTTCTTCCTTAGCATACAGAGTTGCTCCAATAAATATTCATTAAAACACTCTAAGGATTGCATCTAGTACTTTTCTAGTCTCATTTAGAATTGACTCTAAGAGAGATCTGAAGAAGTACTATGAAAAGTACTAATATTATACAAGTGATTAAAGTCCTTAACAAACATAACACAATGACTATTTATAAGAAACACAAATTAGTCAATTGGCACTATGGTGCTTAAAAGATCTGCGCCGCCATGCCTATAAATTATATTAGTGCTGATGCTTTGATGTCTTTGCTGCGCTGCAATGCTTGTTGACATGGATTAGTTACTTAATGAACAACCGCGTCGCTTCGCTAGAAGATTGTATCCATTGAAAGTTATAACTATTAGGCCACGGTTCTGTTGACTTTCAAACTCTGCGGTGACTCAGTGGCAAATTTGGTGCAAGGCGTGATAGAATGTGACCCCGCGACGCTTGAAGACAATCAACATGGCACTGCCAAGCTAACCATTTTGATACCGCATCATTGTCAAATAGAGAGGTCTGTGCTGCCATGTCAATATTATTGCACTCCGGTGGTGTCCTTGATGGCATTACAATGTTGATTTATTAGATGTAGTGGCGCTGCATGATACTTAGAATTTTGTACCATTTTTTATATTTTTCATGCACAACACAGCTAAAGTAACATATTTTTATTGAAAATATAACACATAAAATAATACATTATTTATAGTTAGCATAGCTTGACCAGGATTACTTTAATAGGGTCATGTTCTTGATAACAAACAATCATAATGTTACAAGGTTTTTTGTTGGGGTGAGTGCCTCTCAAGGTGGTGATGGATCTAGTCAACTCCTCTAAAAGAGGTCATTGGGAACAAATGAACTCTTGATTTGAACTTCTAGTGCAAGTTTGCATGTTGTGATCTCTATAAGGGGAGTGATTACTTTCCAAAAGGCTGATGTTGGATCTTGCTTTGTTTAGCAATGCTTTCCTTCGGTGAGTGATACTTTAAGAACATGCTTCGCATGGCCGGGCTCCTTGAGAGGAACATATTATGATACCTATCAGTTATATACATAAACATGCACGAGGCTATAAGCTGATTAACAAAAGTGGGAAAAACAAGCCATAATTTTTCTTCAAAGTTAGGTGAACGAGCTTTCCAAACAAAGTGAATTGATTTTTTTTTTAAAGGCCTTTTGGTAGTGAAGATTTTTTTCTATTTAATGGAATGATGATTTTTTTCCATCACCCTTTCTCTAGATATGTATTCCTATTATTTTGCACAAGTACACTAAAATTTATTGTTTTCCATGTGTCATTCACTATTAATTACAAAGTTGGAAAATAAACTAGGAGCAATTATATTTTATATTATCAATATATTATGATGCATACATACCTTACATATGATTTAATAATGTGTAGTCTATAACTGAAGTGCATTGTTTATCTTTACCATCCAATTTGTTAATTAAGATGATTAAAAAGGTATTTTCACCCATATATTCATCATATAATAAGACCATAGGCTAACATGCTTACCTATTATGAGAATCAGCTAAACAAGCCCTACTTCCACCTTTCTGGAACCCAAAACTAGTTTAACATTATGAAACTCCTCTCCATCTTTGCTCCATTATCTCTAGCAATCAACATTGTCTCCTCTAGCTCTTTGATGCCTCCCATTAATTTTTTCTTTCTCTTTTTCCTTGCTTAATTTTTAACAATTCTTCTCCATTTAAGTATTGAAGCTAGAAAGAAAAAATCTTTTCCACAACTCATATTCTTCTTTTTCCCTTATTGAGATAAGATTTCCATGTAGAGATTAGCTCAAATTTCTATGGAAGCAGATTTTCTAGCAAGTAGACAAAGGTATGTACAAATTCGCAATCATGGGAAGTCATCACTCATTATTGTCCCTTTTATATGATATTGAGCTCATACTCATCTTTATCAATGTAAAGAAGAAGGAGACAAGGAAGTAGGAAATATTATGTTTTAATAAGGTTAGGGAAAAGAAAAAATATAATTGTTTGGTTTGATGGAAAAGAAATGTAAGGAACTCCAATGCAACCATTTTATAAATAATGATATTTGGTTTAAATAAAAGAAATTCAAAATAATATTTTAAAATACTTGGAAATCAACTTTAAGTTAAATTTTTGTATATTTGAAAATTATTGGACTAGGCCGATTTTCCAACACATTGTAACTTCTTTTCCATTGCTGCCGTAAAGCATTGTAACATGCGAGTCATCGACTGCAACCACTACCACCCCTCCCCCCAGCATTCTCACCACCGCTCCTTGATGTTGGTTGCCTACATAGTCTGCCACCTATACTGACCACTATATACCTCTATCATTGAGCTTTCTATTATTACATTTATTTAACTTAAAGTCAAATAAAAAATAGTCATATATATATTTATTTTATTCTCATCCAAATAACTCTAAACATTTTCAATATACCGCATTTCTTTTATATTGTAATTCATTTTATTTCGTATTTTAATTTTTGTCCAACTAAATTGCTCCTAAGCTTGTGAAGATATTTAAAAATCTTTCTTTGTTATATATGGAACTTTAGTTTAAATTAGCCTATTTAAAGAAAATTACAAAAAAAATTACGTTATATTAGCTCTTAAGGATGGATTAATAAATCCTGTTCTTAATAAATTCTGTCGCTTAAAGGATGAAATTTAGATATTTGTAAGTATAATTTTATGTGGGAAATAAAGTAATACTATGTCAGATTAAAATAGAGGATAATTGTCCAAATAAAGTATGAATTTACTGCGCACCGTGGCGGCCACGAGGCCACTTGACTGGTATAAGTTGAATGGTAGCTAGGGGACGACACAGGAGAGGAGAGGAAACGAAGGAGATGGCGGGACCGATCGGAGTAGCGGCTGCACCGTTTACGTACGCTTCACACTTTCTCGGAGTGGCGGCGGCGGTGCTTGTTCTCGTTTGGTGCATCAACTTCCGCGGCGGCCTCGCCTTTGAGGCGGTCAACAAAAACCTCATCTTTAACGTAACAATATCCCGGCCCTTTCGAAAATTTGTTCCTCTTATGTTTTTCTTTTAACGATTCTCTTTTGGGATTTGGATTTTGCGATGTTTTGGGAAAAAAGGGCGGGCAAAATTTGAGGCAATCGATTTCTCGATTCTTCTTCTTCTTCTTTTTCTGCTTCTTTTTTTTTTCCTACTTTGTTCTTGAATATCTCCTCTTCTTTAATCATGAGGGTAGAAAAAGCAATTTGATAAGCATCAATTGTGAATAAGATGCTCTTTTTTTGTGCTATTCTTCTTTTAATTCCCATGTTTGACTTTGAAATAAGCAGATTAGGATTTAACTGAATGTTTAAGAAAGTTATTTATTCACTCTGAAGAGAAAAGCTCTCGATCCTTAGGTTTGTTGTCTTTCATAAGCTGGATTTTCCTATATGATAGCGGCCGATGAGGGATTTGAGTTTTGAATTTCTAAGGAAATTTGTGATGAAGTTGCTCTTCTTCGAGGCTAGTATCGAGTATAGTTGAATTTCGATTTGCAGTGACCTTACTGATCTTTATGCCTTTAAGTTTCGGTCTTCACTATTACTAGTCTGACAATGGCAGATTTGACTATGGTGGCTTTGTAAGATTGTCTTCCAGCAAATAAAACATTACTGTGTCACATCACTGTAAAATACATTTGGATATCAAATATATTGTTCACATTTCTCTTACCATCATTTTTTTTAATATCTTACTTTTGTTAATTTGCTTCTTTCAGCTTCACCCAGTTTTTATGCTCATTGGTTTTATAGCCGTTGGTGGTGAAGGTATGTAAATAGGGTGAGGTCCATAAACACTTGGCCAACAAATGACAGCATATGATCTTATTCGCTTTGCTTTTATCTTGTTATGTGAAAAAATCTTCAGCAATAATAAGCTATAAGGTTCTTCCCTGGAGCAAAGAAGTTAGGAAGCTTATCCATTTGATCCTTCATGCAATAGCAATTGGTCTGGGTGTGCTGGGAATCTGGGCTGCATTCAAGTTCCATAATGACAGTGGAATTGCTAATTTGTATAGCCTTCATTCCTGGGTTGGTCTTGGTACCATCGTCTTATACGGCATTCAAGTAAACCTTCTTCTCTGAAACTAATTTCGATTTTTTTCTAACAGTAGTTAGATGGGTTCAAGTTTGTTCTATCAAAGTGAATAGTGAAATTTTTGTTTGTTCTTCAACTTTTCAATTTCATGCTTTATATAGACTTTTTTGCTTTAGTCTTCTGCTTTGTTGGTAAACTCTTTAATATAGCGCAACAAGGCTAGCATACCTGATACTTTGATCTAAGCAGTGGCAGTTGTAACTGGCTGTAAGTAGCATGTGACTACTTACAGATAGCTACACAACCAATAGCGAAAACTGTGACTTTCGATTTTCTTTTCAAGTTTAACATAATCATGAACAAACTTGAATTTCTTGGTCTTTGATACTTTAGGATTTCTTGAGCCAGTTTAGTTATAGAATGCAATAAATTTTTACGTTTTAAATTTGATTATTGCCTTAAAAAATCTGAGGAAACTTGGCTGAGGTAATTTTAGTTTAAATCAATGGTTATTTGTAATTATGTCTAATAAAATGATGAAATCTAATAAATTTATGATCTTTAAAATAAGTTTTTATTTTTATTTCGAGCGTCTAAATGAGCCCTAACAAGGCGCTATTTTAATTTTTCACTTAGTTGGGTGTCGATGACACTCACACTCTTACTTAACATGAGGGGAGTTTTAGGCAACTATAATTATATAAAGAGCAATAACATCCATTCATTGTCTACTGCATGTAAATAGTCATTAAACATTAATTTTTGTAATTAGTTCTGAATACATGTAGAAATCAATATTCATTTTGAAAATCAATGGTTGCAAAATGTCTTCCACTATCACTTTACTTTCTCTATATTCCACATATCACATTTGTTTACTCACTGACTTGATGATCAGGGAATATGGTTGTATGGCTACTAGCAATGTAGCCATGTAGATAAGGCATTGAAAGCTTCAGTAGATGCTGTAATATAACACCAATGAATGATTTTGGTTGTGAACTTATTCCTCGATTTGAAATGGATAAAGTAAGACAATGTAAAAATGCATAAATTTGAATTCAATTTCTGTAAAAAACAGAATAATGGAAACTAAGTTATTTTTTATGGCTCTTAAATTCTGCTTCCAGCAACATAGATTTGCCAATTCCATTATTTGGGTAATCTATCTCATGACTAGCTTCATGAATTTTTTCTACAGTGGATCTATGGGTTTGTGACATTCTATTATCCTGGCGCGGCTGCTGGACTGAGGAGTTCTTCACTCCCATGGCATGTTTTGTTTGGGCTCTTCGTCTACATATTAGGCGTGGCTACTGCAGAGTTGGGATTCTTGGAGAAGCTCACTTTCCTTCAGAATAGCGGCCTTGCAAAATACGGTACTGAAGCCTTCTTAGTTAACTTCACGGCTCTAGTTGTCATTTTACTGGGAGCTTCTGTGGTAATCTCTGCCATTGCTCCAGCAAAAGTTCGTGAACCGAAAGGCTATGTTCGCATAGAAGAGAGCTGATATGCTAAAAGAGAAGAATTTTGCTTTCCAAATAGCCTGCAAACCGGTTTGGCATTGACGACTATTTGGTAAGCAGAATTAGTTAGCAAAGATCAAAGGACTATTTTAGAGTCTATGGAATAATTTCAAACTTATTATTAGTGGCGTGCTATGATATGTTCAGTGTAGAATCTTTATGTTAATTAATGTCTTTGTTATATGTTTTCGAAGTTCTAAAGCAATCAATATAGCTTGTGTGAAGCACTTAGGTGTTGAAGTGAAAGGTGGGAGTAGGGTTATGCATATAATTAAAAAAATGGAAGAAATAAATTTGGAAAAAAGAGTAGACAAATCAGATGTGTAATAATGGTTTATTCAATTTGTTGTATATTCACTACTCAGGTCTTTTATTTGAAAATTTTATTAGCACACACTCTCTCCCTTTATTCTCATAATAAGACAGAGAAGTCTCTCTCTTTCACATGGGAATAGAGAAATCCTCACACCGCTTTGCTTCTGAAAACTACTTGAAATTTAGAATTTTTACACCAAGACTCTACAACATCTCTTCTCTCATCAAATGGTTTTACTCCAAGTCTCTTCATAACTCTTCTTCAAGAGCTTTTACAACAATACAGAGTATTAAAGAATATAGATTGAGCTAGAACATATGTGGTGAATCTTATACAAATTTTTTGAACTCCAAAAAATTTCTCCTAATCTCTCCTATCCTCCATTCCCTCCTACAAAAGTGTCACAAGCTCTAATGGAAGGGTAAGAACTCTCTTGATTTTTTAAGGTTTAGCTAAATTTGATGACCTGATAATATTACAGTCAAAGGATTATATAGTACAATTAGTTTAATAAGCTTGGAACTCTAAAATCTATTCTCTTTTGATTGGATTGTATGATTCAAGTCATACAATATAACTAGTTAAATTTGTGAACTCAGTATGTTAATTCTACTCGCTCAATTTGGGATTATAAAGACAAACTTTGTTTATTCGATCTGTACGATCTGATTTGTACAGTATGAAAATTTGTCGCGATTTGACTTAATTATCAAGCTTAAAATAGGTAGTTATCTTAAGTATTTATACAATATGAAGGCTATCATATACTATGTTTAGTTCAAATTTAAATTTACCAATTTCTAAAAATAGTAGATAATGATCGGCTTAAATTAAAATAGTAGATCATACAAAATGATATTTATCATATAGCATGATTAGTTTTACGAAATTTTGAATTTTTATTCTTCTGTTAATTAAAATACTTTATGATCTTTATAATTGTATAACTTTAACTCTTATCATACGGAACCATTTAGATCATATAGTATGATTAAATAGAGAATCAAGCGTTCTAATTAACTCTCAAAATTTCTATTGTAATTTATTTTGCACTCATGTGAGTGTGCTTAAATTTTTTAGCCAACAATATTCTTTTTGAAGTCTTCTTGTACATCCCTTATGTGCTAGAAATCAATTTGTCGGCTGTCTTTCCTTTTATCTGAAATATTATTATAAAAGCAATAAACACCACACTTATATATATCTTAAATCAACATAATTATTCAAGTATAACTTTCAAATAAATGAAGTATATTCAAATAAAACAGAAGTACAATTTTTAAGTAAAACATACTAAAATTATAGTTTTTAATCATAACATACTACTCCCCTTTTGAAAAAAAAAGGAGTAAAGATAATATAAAAAAACACAAAAGAAAAAAAAAATAATAATCTAAAAATTCGATGGTACTTAATCAGGTGGTGATAGCTGTGGGTGAAAGTATGCATGGAGGAGAGAAAATTTTTCCAAGAACTAGGTGTTGTCCTCTTTATGTTTTTTCTGCATTTGCTCCCACCGTTGAGGTCCTTATCAAATGTAGTCTTCTTCCTTAAGACAAGAGGCAAATTTCTCAATCCACATGCTTGTGGATATTTATGTGCCTACGAGGGGGTTGAGTTGGTTCTCTGTTTTTTTTTTTTCCAACCTCCTAATCGCCTCCTCCTTGTAGTGCCCTACCCCTCTTGCAATAGATAATGAGAGGGTATGTGATCGAGTGGTTCGAGATATGTGATATAATACTTTGTTTCTAAGATATATACAATGATATGTCTTAGTGCAAGGTTTTACTTTTGATGGCTTTAGGATTCCTAATGGTGGTAACATTTTTAATATACTCGATTAAAAGATTTTTGACACTGAATGGGTTCAATCATGTAATAGTAGGTTACTAAAGATTGAAGGGGCATAATGTTAATCCTAGCACCAAATTTTAGGATAACAATGTGCTGAAGAACATTTTGGATAGCACAAGCATTCAACACAATGGTTCTTAGTAGGGTGAGGTGATGATTAAGTGGAGTATTTCTAAGAGTCATATTTACTGTGTTCCAATTATATTGTAAGTCATTTGTGATGTCATATGGTGCAACACTAGTGTAAGAAATGCATAAGAGTTCTTGGAGATCAAGATCAATGATAAGAACCTAGCCCCTACATTCTAAAGATTGCATGGCCATTCATTAAACATTTATATGTGCATAGAATTTAAGATGTTCTATGTGATAGGAAAAAAGGGAGAGAGATGAGGAATTGGAGTAAGGTGTAGATGAAAAGATTAAGTACTTTGTATGATAGTTTATCTTAGGTCATCACTTTGGAATCGATGATTAATGTTTTTTTTTTCTATGCCTCATCATCATCTTCTATTTTTAAACGGTCTTTTCTTTAATTCCTAAGAAGCTGCTTAGTTCATGTACTCCCTTTCTTATCATAAAAGTAATAAGGTTTTCACAAAAGAGTTAAGAGGGTGATAAGTGTAAATAATGTTATATTTTATGTGTTTATTTGTTAGTGAAAACATGTTATTTTATTTATGTTTGTGCATAAAATAAAGGAAATGGACATAATTTTTTAGTATATTACAGCGCGCGTCATCAAACATAATATCACTATGGCATCATCATTGATATCGCCGGAGCACCCAAATATGGACATGGTGGCATTAAATCTCTATTTGATAGAGTCGCAGCATCTGAGAAGGAAGTTCCAAAAATCCCAATCAACTATCCCAGTACTGCAACGTCGGAGGAGTCAATGCCACAAAGCTTAGTATATGTCTGCACAATATCGCAACACCAAATTATAGCGTTGCTAAGTCAAGGGAGTGCCACATGGAAGTTGCATCACTCAATTATCATAAGTGCCTATGCACTATAGTTTTTATTATCTAGGCCATGATTTTCCAGCGAAGCGATGCGTCGACTCTTTAAACAATGGGTTAGTATCAGCAACCGCCGCAGTGGAGAAAACCCTTCAACACTGCGACATAGTTCATTTTATGGATGCCATGGTGCAAGTGGTCATATGTGTAGTTAATATTAGGTGTAATATGGAGCCTAGGAATAGGAAAGAAGGCACAACTAGGTATATTTGATTGGTCTAATACAAGCATAGGCATAATGCTTATTGTTTATCAAATTTATAGAAATGAATTATCATGAGAGGATTTTAATAATACATGCCTTACTTACTCTTCTAAGATTTTTATAGGTTGATAGACTATGGGAGTTTAGAGTGGTATTGAGGTTGAAAGAGTTTAATATGTCCTTTGTCTCTTCACGCTTGACTGAGGGGTTGGTGATGTATATGCTCTAAATAATATCAATATAAAAGAGAATAATTAGGAAATATATTGTATTTATATTCCATCAATAAATAGTGTATCAATTAATTATTTTTTATTTTAAATTAAGTGGTTGAATCTCCACCAAAACTTATTTCATTTTAGTAAAATAATTTTTATATTTGAAGTAGACAACACTAGTATTTTCATGTAAACTTTCTTTTTATTAGGATTGATACTCTACTCTATCACTATATTAGTTGATATAGAACGTATATTTTTGTATATTAAGCGGAGTTTTTATTATTTTATATACAAGAAAACAAAAGTATTGTTTAGGGATTGATAGAGTCCTAAATCATTTTCATAATTTTGTAGATTACTCTACTACCCCCATCAAATATTTGGTGTCATTACTAGGGAAGAATTTATTTTATTTATAAATTTACTATTTATTTGATTTAATTAAATAATTAGACCTACTCATACTTTATTAATAATATACCTATATCATATTTGGTATTGTTGTTATTTACGTTACATTACATTTTGTATTAATAGTTAAGTCATTATTCATATTTTTATTATGCCATTTCAGCACTGCGGTGCTAGATATCACAGTGCCGTAGCACTTGACTTGATTTTAGTACGGTTTTGTAAATTAAAATTTAAGAGCTTTAATGATTAAATAAGTTAGCACCACATCATTTATCTTCATTTTTAGTTTTGGGTAAGCACTAAAGTGTTGGAACTAACATCGCAACACCACATCATTTTCATCATTATAGCATTGATAGAACCATAGTAGTGTCCTGACATGATTGATGCTGCACTAACACAACACTATAGTGGTAGCCTGTTTCCAAAAAGTTGTTTTGATTTCCTAGAACTAACATTGCTGCACCATGTGGCTTGAACCACTAAAATATTTAAATCTAACTATATTTTCATTTAGAGCATGCATTAAGCACCATGGCATCATACCTTTCAGCGCCGCAAAACTTTGATGTTTATAAATTGGCATGTCATTTTTTATTTCATTTTACCTTGTATTTTATCTATTTCTTCTCTCTAATCTTAAGATTCTTTCTATAAATGGCCCCTAACCCTGAATCAGGGAAGAAGAGAGATTCCGTCTATGACAGACTTAAGTTTGTTTATAAATTGGGTAATCACAAAACCTTTGATCGTTGAGTGTGATTTTCTTAACCAAACCTAACGAATCCTTCAAACCATTTCTATTAGTGGTTGGGCTCATTTCTATGAGGAACCATTTGCGCCCATTGTTAATGTAGTGAGTGAATTTTTTGCTAATGGAAAGGAGGCTTCCGCTTTCAAATGATATGTAAGAGAGAGATATGTACCTTATGATTCTTCCACTATTAATAGAGTTTTTAACGTACAAGATATGTTATTTAATGAATATTTGTCCTTTATCCATGCACTTGTTAATTCCCAAGAAATTCTGAGATTACTTTGTGGACAAAATAGTGGAGCTAGGTGGAATGAATAGAGAAGAGAAAATCATATAATTTCCTTGTCTCGTATATGACTCAAACCTCCAATGGTTGAGACTATTTCATATCTAATCATATTATCCCTAGCAAGAATATTAGTAAGATAAAAAATAGAGCCCTCCTAAATGACGCTATTCAAAAGGGATACACTATTACATTGGAATGTTGATCATGCCTTCCCTTACAAATATTATGAGGGAACCAAATTTAGTGGGTCTAGGTCACCTTTCTTTAATATATGCTCTTTATGTAGTGGCATGAGTGCGGGGTAATCAAAATGAAGAATAATTATTCCCCATAATTTATCTCACTAGGAGTAAAATTTTTAGCTTTAAATAATCTGGTAGAGAATAGATAGATCCTAGTGAGAAAAGGTCTTCTGGAGGGGTAGGGAGCAGTAGTAGTGGCAAGAGTGCCAGGAATCCTAATTCCTTAAATGATCAGGTGGTAGACTTGAGTGGGAAAATGAAAAAGGTGACTCAATTTTGTGATGAGTCATGAGACTGGTAATTTGAAATAAAAATGTAGATGACTCATACAATGGACCAATAAGAGAAATACTACAAGTACACATCTGGTTTTATTAAGGCACTTGTTGGAATGTTTAGAAATATTCCATTTGCTGAAAGGCCAAAGCAATATAAGCTTCCTTATGCACCTAAGTTCCGACCCTTTGTTTAGCAGCTTGGAAAGAGACATGAAGAGGAGGAACAAGATGAGGTAGACCCTAATTCCGAGAGATAGGCTTGAGAGAGAGAGAGAGAGAGAGAGAGAGAGAGAGAGAGAGATGTTTTTAGTTAGGTTTATTGCATTTTCATTTTATTTTATTTCTCATTTTCATTTGTAGTTTGCCTAAAGACTTAAAACTTAACGCTTCTAGGAGGCAATCCATTAATGTGTGATTATAATATCAGTTATGTTAATGTAATGATATGTCATGTTTTCTTTTCAAGACATTTTATGTGCTTTATATCAGTCATATTGAAGCACATGTTTTTAATGTTTGTTTATGTATTTATTTATATATTAGCAAATTTTCTTCATGCTTAAATTATTATTTTCCTCCTATTACTTTTATATTTTACTTATTTTAATTAACCCTTTTAAAAAATGATAAGTAAAAATTTTGAAAAATTAGGATAATAATAAAATCCTATATCCTAATTTAAATGAATTTTATTTATACTTCATAGATAGAAAAAACTAATATTTAACTCATCAACCATTTGAGCTATTATCCTAATTTAAATTTATAAGCTATACCTTTATGAATTTAACTTTTAAAAATTATAAGATGAATAATTAGTATCATAAATTAGATATGCTTATATTAAAATTTGAAATTATAGATAACTTAAAGATGGAATTAATAATCTCATCAAGTCCATAAATTATAATTATTAAGATTGTATGAGAATCCTAAGGTAGAAGCTGATATTCAAAATCATTAATTATGTACTTCACAAAAGTAAAAAAAAAGGACTACAAATAGTTCTTAAAAAAAAAAGATACGAAAAATATTAAAATAAAAAGACGAGTACATTCAAAAACTGGTCAGTGCAATCTTAAGATTTAAAATACAATCTTATACAAAAACTGTAAAGGATAAGATGAGAAAGAGCTAATGCAAGGTATAGTGAACTAAGAAAAGTATAGTTTTAACTACAACCAAATCCAATTATTAAAACTACATTATTTAGTTCAATATTCAAAAGATAATGATTAAATCCATAACCTATAATTTCAAATTAGATAAAAATAAGAATGATTGATTAAGTTTTATTATTGGTATTTTTCCAAACTAGAAGTATAACTTTGATTTATTTTTTCTAATTCTAGATAGTGATGTAGTATCTTATATTTTAGTAGTTTTAGATTATTATTTTTTATTTTGGTTAATCACTTAATCATAATTACAAATTTTTATTTTCTTGAGGATAAAGAGTTTAAATTTGGGATGTTTTGATAAATGTAAATATATATATTTTATGTGTTTAATTGTTAGTGAAAATGTGCTATGTTAGTTATGTATGTATATATATACTACTTTGGCATCATCATTGACACCGCCAGAGCATCCAATTATGGACATGGCATCGCCTAGTCCCTGTTTGACAACACCACAACATATGAGGAGGTAGCATTGCAAAGCCGAGCTAACTTTTCCAACACCAGAGAGTCAAATGAGACAGTACTGCAATGCCCAATCTCTATCCATATAACACCACAGCTACAAATTCTGGTGCTGCTAAGTCAAGGGAGTGCCATTGGATGTTACAGTGCTCAACTGTCAGCAGGACTGCTGCACTATAATTATAAATGTTCAGGACACGATCTACCAGCAAAGTGACTCATCGATTCATTAAACAACGGGTCCATCACAATAAGCACTACAGTGGAGGGAACTCTTCAGTGTTGCAGCATTAATTAAATTTATGGCCACTACGACGCAAGTGTCTTGAGCATCGCTGTGCCATAATCCATTTTGTACTTTTTTATAGATAGTTTGTTTGTAATGTTAGTAGAGGAGTTCAACCACTTATTTAATTTCAGTTTTTATAGTGCTTCTTCGATTTTTCCTTAGGAGTCATAGCTAAGGAAATTTAGAAAAGTACTAAATACATTCCATTTGAGTGTTTAGCTTGTGTTTGTGAAAGCAATTCTATAAGTTCAAGGAGGATTGTAGAGGAAATTATTGAATCCATCTAGTGATATATTTTCTTTTTTACTATATTTCTTTTATGCAATTAATAAAACTAAACATATTTCACTTGTTCTTCATGTCTAGCTAAATTATCTAGTTTTGGATTGATGGTGTAAATGAAATATGGAGTACTAATGAATTCTATTCATCAATAAATTCATGATATTTTTAATATACCAAGTTTTCATTTAATGCATACAGTAGTCATATGTGTAGTAATATAAGGTGTAAGCAAGCACAACCAAGTATATTAGACACATATGATGCAAGTAAAAGCATAGTACTTGTTATGTATCAAATTGATAGAGATGAATTATCATGAGGGGGTTATACAGTACAAACTTTACCAACTCTTCCAAGATTTTCATAAGGTGATAGAAAATGTGAGTTTAGAGTGGTATTAAGATTGGAAGAGTTTAATATGTCCTTTATCTATTCATACTTGGCTGAGTGATCGATGATGCATATGCTATGAATAACATAAATATAAAAGAGATAATTAAGAAACATTGTATTATGGTCCATCAATCCAAAACTATTTATCCAAATAATAATTTAATTAATTATTTTTATTCTAAATTAAGTGATTGAATCTCATTCAAAGCATATTTCAATTGAGTAGGATTAATGTTGTAGTTGAAGTACAATACTAGTATTTATAAGTAAGCATTCTTTCTCATGCGATAGATACTCTACTCTATCACTATATTACTTGATTCAACACGAATGCTTGTGTATATTAAGTGGAGTTTTTATAATTTCTATATCAAAGAAAAATTAAGCATTATTTGGGTATTGATAGAGCCATATATATTTTCATTATTGTTTAGGTTACTCCACCGCCCCCATTAAAAGGTAAAATGTAAAATGTATGAAATGAAATGAAAAATTCCACCTTTTAATAGGGTTAAGAAACTTGTATAGTCTAATTTTAGGTAATTAGTTTTTTATCAGCTAATAGACAATTTGGCTTAGTCATATTGTCTAGTATGATTAATAACATACAATATGATCTTTGAATTTTTTATCATCTTAATGCTTATCTTGAATAACCTTTTGATTTGGTCAAATCATATAGTAGGAATATAAATTATATAGCATGAAGGCTTTACATATAATTCTAACTCATTAATGTTTCAATTAATAAATAGGGAATAATATTTTCTTATATGTACTATACAACATGAATGTGTACCATATAGTAGGAAGTAATTTTTTTTTTAATTTACCTTTAATTAACTAATTATCAAGAACCTTAACATAATAATAAAAAAAAGCATAGATGAATAGTAACATATAAAAGAAAAAAATGGAAAAAATACTAAATATAAATTATCATTTTTAATCTATCTCTTAGTGGAGTAAATATTTCATAACCAAGTTCTTCTAGTTGATTGCTTGTTTTAATAAATTGGATATCTAAATCCCTTTTTGAAACATGGTATCTTATATGAGGATGTCCAATATCAATGTTTTTAGTATATGAATGTTGCATTGAACTCTTTGCAATACATATGAAGCTTATGTTATCACACATAATGGGGATAATATCCACGTGCAAATAAAAATAAAAAATGTTATTATTTCATACATAAGACTTAGACAACATAACTCCTTATAATTATTTACTCTAGCTTTGTAGTGGATAGGGATACTAATTTTATTTCTATTATAGTAAAAACTAAATATTTTCTAATAATTTGACATGTTTTTATGTACTCTTCATATTTACATTATAACCTACAAAGTTTGTATCAAAATATTTAACTAATTCAAAATGCACGCTATCTCTAGGTTATTAGATACCTAAGTTAGATGTTCCTACAAGATATCAAAATATTCTTTTCAGTATAGTTATGTCTGACCCTTTAGGGTTCAGCTTGGATTATAGCATATAAGTAAACACTAAATAAAATATCAGATCTACTAGTAGTTAGACATAGTAATGATATTATCAACATCTATACTTCTTTTAGTCTATGGGTTTTCCACTTTGATCCTTATCAAACTATGCGGTAGGGAATATGGGCGCGTTTATACTTTTATAACATTCCATAACAAACCCTTTGATAAGTTCTTTGATATAGGTAATTTGATTAAGAAAGGTATGTTAACCTCATTTTTGGATGCGGTAAATGTCATCCTTCTCTCTAGGAGATATTTGGGGCCTATGTATTATTATCTTAGTATAGGACTAACTTATAGGGAAACCTAAGTGATGAACCATAAAACTAGTATTAACTTAACTCTAAGAATCTTAAAACTTTGTTAAATATTCATTAGTCACCTTATATGGGTTCCTAGTTCATCCTAAATCAAGGCCATATGCCTAAAAATCATGGATTGAACTTAACTTTACTAAAATAACCAAAATATCTTGACCCTTAATTTATGGGCCAACCTGAACCAAACATGAACCTAGTCTATGGGTTAGTTCAAATTAATCCTAAACTTTCATTAGGTCTGAATTGGTTAACCTTTGATGATTGGATAACTCAATTGATGAAGATTGACCAAACTTTTCCAAAATTACCTAATTGCCATGAACACCTAAGAATTAAATTCTCTTAGCTAACTAACTTGACCAAGACCCTAGCCTTGGATCTTAAAACATCTAAACTCACCCTAGAATCCTCCTTAGCCTAACCAAACCTATTGTTGACCAATTTCAGCATGGTCAAATCTAAAATAACCTTAATTAGCATAGGTTACTTAAATATGTTTTTCTTTTTTAGAACTCACCCTAGACCCTAAAGCTGTGTCCCAAGGCTCTTCAAACCTTTTATGGAACTTAAATAACCCATTCCTACCTATGGTTGACCTAAACACCTAAAAAATTAAAATTGACATATCTTCCTTTTTTTTTTAAGAATTGAGCCTAACCCTTTCATTGCTATGGCCTTTGATCCTAGTTTCATAGCATCATAGGCTACTTGCCAAGCCAGCCAAGCCATTGGGGTAGACCAATTCATTCATTTTGTCTAACTAAAATTAAACTCAACATATTCAACTTCCAAATTAACCAAGCTAAGCTTAACCTAATTTGATCCTTACACTCCTCAACACTTCTTGAAAGTTCTAGATGTCTTGCTAGCAGATATGGGCATCTATCTAGTTTTAGGAGGCTAGAATTTTCTAAGAATCAAGCCCATATGAATTCTAACCTCCCCAAAAGACTCCAGTTCATTCCAAGCTCATAGTCACCTCCATAAACTTACTAGTAGCCTATTTGATGATTCCCAACTTTCCTAATGGCTTGGTATAGCCTTAGGTGGCCAAAATTTTAATAGCTATAGTTTCAAAAGGATATAAATACGTCCCTATTTGACTCACCGTAGGTCTAGTGTTTGATTTCGCTAGCTTCCCCATAACAAGATCTTTCAAGTGCATCCCTTCCTCAGGCTTCCAAAGCCATATGGGATTGATTTCTAGTGAGGCCCCATGACCTATGCATGGTTAAGAGTGAATTTTTGATCCACTGTGCTTTAATGCTTAAGGTCTTCATCGAACCTGCTCGATTGAGCTTGGTGAACTAAGAGAATGTAAAGACCCATTTGAAGAGCATTAAATTTAAGTTAGAATCAAACCTGATTGAATACATGGTATGGAAGATTGTGAAATAAAATTGCAATCCATGGAAATATATTTGGATTGAATATTCATACTCTCATGATCCTCCTGGATTAATTGTATAGAGATTGGTCCATTGAATCTTTGGTATCAATCTATTTTACTTGGCTGATTATAGTTTTTGTTGGAGGTAGAAAATGAAATCAAAGCTGCCCATCCCTTTCTTTTTAAACCGATGGCTTTAATTTAGTCAGATTAGAACATGTCCTTTTCGACCAGTTCTAAGCTCTTCTACCAAGAGCCATTTGATCTAATATAAAATATCTACTCTTAATGTGTATGTAGAAGTGACACCTGTTGACATTTTAGTGGTCAATCCTCTTTTTTCATGTGTAAAGTACAAATACAATCATCATCGATTTTGTAATTCTATTGATTTTGAATTAGTAAATTCAATTTCTTGGCTAGAACTAAAAAATACATATCTATTTTATTTCATGGTAAAATTTTACATGTAATTCTTCTATGGAAGGGAAATTTCATATAGCTTTGTAAAAGTTATTTTCAAGGCCAGGCCATTTGTACAATCATCTATTGTTAATTTATTATTTAAATAATTATTATCTAAATTGACCTTTGATCGATCTTAAATCTAGCATGAGAATTCTTAGGGATGCGTTATACCTATTTGATTATTTCTATGGCAATTTGAATCTCCCTAAAACCTTTCTTGAATTTCTTGAATTCTTAGTCAAAAATTGATCTAGATTTAAAAATTCATGTCTTCCAATCCATAGAGAGTTTTAGTTTAAATACTCTTTGAAATGTTTTTTGGGTTTTTTTGGTTAGATGGCTCAACCTAATTCAATGTGTAAATCTTCTTGGATAAATAAAACAAATCCTACGTATAGGTAAATTTGAGAAACTCTATGGAATTATCTAGTGATCCCAATGAGTTTAAATTTTTATGGAATGCTCCTATTGTCCTTAAGGACTTTATGAATTAATGCTATGAAGGTTTGAATCCTGTTGGTCATATAATTTGCAAATTTAAATTTTAAGGCATGTTGGGTAACCTAAATGATCAAGAGATTTGAAATTTGATAAATAAATTAAAAGAAAATCATAGAAAGATAAATTAAATTGCATTGATCCCCTAATGAAATAGGGAATCCGTAAATAATAATAAACATCTCTAATTACACATCAAAACCCTTTCATATTCATTTAAGTAAAAATGTATAAATATATTCAACAAATCACTAAAAAAAAAAAACAACTCCGAATGATTTCACCTTCTAGGGTTCTTGCTTTAGGTCAACATGGTCTTATGGTTAAAATTTTATGTAAGTTTGAATTCATTTGATAGTCCAAACAAAAAGCCTAATTGACATTTTTTTTATGAAAACCTTGTTGATAAAGACACTCTTAAACAAGTCCATAATAAATTCTAAAACATCATTAAAAATATAAGATCACATATACTAAACTTGTAAAATCATAAAAGATTAATTAAATTACATTAAGACCCTAATAAAATAGAAAATCCATAAAAAAATAATAAAACTCTTTGATTACACATTAAAACTCTTTCATCATCACTTAAGTAAACAATTATTAATAAATTCAATAAATCACTAAAATAAAAAACAACACCATGCAATTGTTTTCAAACTTATACGTTTTTAGTTTAGGTCAATTTGGTCCTAAAGTTAAAATTTTATGCTAGTATAAACTCATTTGATATTCCAAATGACAAACACCAATTGACCTTTCTTATTAAAAACTTGTTGTTAAGGCACTCTTAAACTAGTCCAAATAAAACTGAAAAACATCATGAAAATATAAAATCACTTAAACCAAACTTATACAAATATAGAGAGTTAAAGAAAAATTAATGGCTATTAAAATATTAATTATGAAGCCCTAAAAGAATCTAAACCAAACTAATGTCTAAGCCTACCATTTTAATAAATCATTAAAATATTAATTAATTAATTTGACTTTCAAATGGGCTCAAAATTAAATTAATTATTACATAGTTCAATAATGATTCATGGTCCAAATTTTATGAGATTTGGAATCCATTTGCTAGCTCAAATAATAAATCCTAGATCATTGATATGTATAATAAAATGTAAATAGTTTATAATAAAATGCATTGAACTCATAATTATAAATATAATAAATAAAAAATAAAACAAATAAAGATTAAAATAAAAACCTAAGTAAAATACCTATTATGCTCAAAGGACCCTTCAAAATAAATTTAATGTAATAAAACTAACTAAATAAAAATAACTATTATAAATCTTAAAAGATTATATAGTCACTTTGAGCTTATTTTCAAGTTTGAGTAGGATTTTATAAATCCTTTGTACTTAAATAAATTCATAACATCTCTTTAAAAGACATTTAACAAACCTAAAAAAAAAAAAACTCTTAATTTTTAAAATTTCTAAATAGATTTATGTATTCATACTGTTCTTTGGGATAGGATGATACATTTGTGTGTGATTTTGATTTATTGAATATTGAACTCATTACATGTGCTTAAAATCTTATATAAAAATTTAAATAATTAACACTACAAACTTTAATAAAATATTGAATACATTAAAACTTAAATTTGAGTAAAACTCCCCTAAACTCTTAAGCAAATCAAACATTAGAAAATAAAACTTCAAAATTTAATAGGATTTCTAGCTGCATAGCTTGGCACACACCTTAGTCAACTTGTTAGGTCAAATAACTCAAGCCTAAGTTTATAAATATTTCTCTAGAAGATAAATGATTTATTTACTTTATGTGTTTATATTTTCAAATGGAAATGTTTGAATGAGTTTGGTGGATCAGTGTAAATGTTATGATGTTTAAGTGATTATTTGAGGACAATGTAATGTTCATGTGATATGTGAAGAATGTTTATTTGCATTTTAATTAGGAATGCACTAAATATTTTTCAATAATCTAATTTTCTATTGGTGGTGATTCTTTTTCAGGCTATTATAAGGGGATAGTTAATTAAATTTTAACCTAACAAAATTTCTATAAGAACTTATACAACTAACCCTTCAAATAAAAAAAACAAGGCAAAATTATAAATTACTCAATTATTGAACAAAATATTATATTATGTGTTATGATGAATGGTTTGGAATATAAGTTTCTTTTACTATTCTTACAAGAAAAATAGAGTCCTTTTGCCTTTTAAATGTAAACTGTAAATCTATGTATATGTAAAAATGTGATTATTCATTTAGAGGAGAAATGAAACAAAATAAAAGAACCTTCTTCTGTTGTAGGAATTTTCTTTTTTTAGAGGCCTTTCTGGAAGATGATTAACCATGTGAATTATAAATTAAAAGGTATTAACTGGTTTTCTCTCTTTGTGAATGGTTGTAATTAAGAGTAACATTCCATATTTGAATTTTATTTGGACATAATAGACTCTATTATATTTTACATGTTTTATATGTCATGGAAAATAGGTGAATGGTTGCTTATTTTTATTGTGGTTCATAAACTCCAACTTTTTTTAGGTTTATTACTTGTATGTGATTTTCTTAAATTTTCATTAGTCTCTTAGAAAATAAAAAAGTTTATACACGAAAACAATAAAATTTATTTTTTATCTGGTTTAGCAATTTGTTCGGTTTGGGTCCATTGCATATTTTGACTCTATTCCTTATTTAGGCTTCTCAAAATCCACGGGTTTACATTAGCAACCTTACCTATCAAGTTGCTTATTACATCTTAAGAGAGGACTATGCTTTAGGAATAAACTTTTTTATTAGCTTTTTTAAAAATTCAAACCATTCTAATTTTCTTTGGCCAACTAATATGTATTGCATTAAAATTAAATTAAAAACTAAATTTAATTGCACTTATTCTTAACTTCATGACCACCATTCGTAAGTCTTGTCCCACTTAAAAATTTCTCTAGATGATATTCCAAAATTATCAAGTCCTTAATAATAACTTCCTTCCCATTTTGTAATTAGTAAAGGATCAAATCTTGTTTTTAGAGCATTCAAATCGCAAACACCTAAAAATTTAAATCCTTAGCTAAGCTAGTTGACCTAGAACCTAGCCTTGAATCCTAAACCTCCTAAGAGCATTGTAGTACCCTCTTAGGCCTACCTAAACCTATGGTCAACCTATTTGACCAGGGTTAAATCTAAAATAACTTCGAATGCCTTAAGTCACCAAACTACCTTAATAGTTTTTTAAAGCCTTAGGTAACCTTATATCATGCTAGCCATAGTTTTAAAATAATATAAATAACTCCATATTTGAATAACCATTGGTTTAACATTTAACTTCTCAAGATTAAAACTATAAAGCTTTCGAGTACATGCCTTCTTCAGCTTTCTAGAGCCCTATTATAGTGAATTTGAGCAAGCTTTGAAGACATGTACTCAATGAAGAAAGATATTTTAATCTAGCATACTTTAGGGCTAGAGGACTTCATCAAACATATTCTCTAGAGCATGGTAAACACAAAGGAAGAAAAACCTTTTTTTTAAGAGAACTAAATCTTGGTTAGAGTCAAACCGAATTGGTTATATAGGGTCTATGACATAGTGAAGTGAGCCTTCAATTCATGGTAATCCAGCCATTGGATTAAACATCCTACACTTCTAATTCTCTTGGATCAATTTTATGGAGATACCTCTAGTGTATATATCCTCTAGATGAAGCTATTTTAACTAGATTGTCATTATTTTATGCTAGAGGTAGAATATAAAATTAAAGCCATCTATCCCTCTATTTAAACTGGCATATTTGATTTAGTCAGAGAAGGACCCATCCTTCTCTCATAGTTTTGAGCTTCTTTAATAGGGGTCATTTGATCTATGATCAGATGGCTATTATTTATGTGCATGAAATAATTGGACCCATCATCATTTAAGTGGCCAATCCTTTGTTTCCATCTATAAAATATTCATCTAATCAATACAAATTATGTAATTAGGTTGATTTATAATTAATCAATTCAATCTCATGTATAGAAACTTAAAAATAAATATCTATTTCATTTTAGAAAAAAAATTGATTGTAAATCCTCTTTTGAAAGGGAACTTCCTGTAGTTTTCATTCAAAATAATTTCAAGGGGATTTTAATAATCTTATGTGGTGAATTAGTTTTTCAATAAAGAGGGTTATGTAATTAATTAACCTCTAAATTGACCTTTTATGGGTTTTAGTTGTTAGGGAAGCCCCATACCTCCTAATTTTTCCCATGGCTATTTTAATCACCATTTGTCCTTTATTGAATTTAAAAATTCTAGGTCATAATTTTATCAAGAATTTTAAAATTTCATCTCTCTCAATTCATAGTGTTTTGGTTTGAATTTTCTTTGGGATATGTGTTTTGGTATCATGATTGGATGCCCAAAAATTTCAATGCAATCCAATGTGCAGATCTTATTTGATATAACACAAGCCTTGGTCTGGGTAATGAAGGAAATTTTTAGAAAATTCCCTATTTCTTAAAAAAGTTTAAAATTTCAGGAAATTCTCCTAAGGTCCTTAGAGACATCTAGAATTAGTTCAACAGATATTTGAATCCATTTTGTTATACAATTTGCAAACTCTAATTTTAAGGTATGCAGGGTAACCTAACTCACCAATAACTTTGAAATTACATATTTAAATCTATTAAAATCATTCAAATATAAATTAAAGTACATTTAAACCTTAATGTAAAATAGAAACCATGAAAAATAATAAACATCTTTTACTATACTTTAAACCACTTTCATAATAACTTAAGAGAAAAAACATTAATAAATTTAATAAATCACTAAAAATAAAATACAAGTCCAAATGCTTTCAAACTTCTAGGATTTTTACCTTAGATCAATATTGTCCCGATGTTAAAAATTTATGGAAGTTTGAAGTCATTTAATAGTCCAAATAACAAACTCTAATTTACCTTTCATCTGTCCAATGATAAAGATACTCTTAAATAAATCCAAATTAAATTCTAAAAACATCATAAATATAAAAAATCAATTATATTAGACTTAAAGAAAATTAGAGAGTTAAGGAAAAGTAATGGTTTTTATAATTTTAATTATGAAACACTAAATGAATCTAGGACAAACCTAGGTCTATCCCTACCTTTTTTATAAATCATTTAAATATTAATTAAATAATTTAACTTTCAAATGGACTCAAAATATTATGGATTTGTAAATGGATCAAATTCTAAGACATTTGGAATCCATTTAATGGCTCAAATAATAAACCCTAGGGACCATTTAATTAAAAGAAAAGTTGATCCATTAATCATGAATCCATTTAATTAAAAGAAAAGTTGACCCATTACTACTCAAAGTAATGATTCATGGACAATTACTTTGAACAATAGCTCTAAGATATCTAAAATGTGTAATGTTTTTTATTGACTTGATTTCTTAAAGTCAAGATTCCCTCACTAGATCTATTACTACTAAAATTAAACTCCATATATTCTATTTTAGATATACTCAAATGAAAACCTTGATACTCTATAGTTGACCTCCATAATTTATGTTTTCCTTCAACTACCTTGAAGAATATTATCAACAAAAAGCATATGCCAAGGAATTTTCTCTTGCAAATGTCTAGAAAGAACTTTCATAACTAAAGCAAAATATAATGTATTAAAGCTAATCCTTCATGTAATATAACAAAAATAGGAGTAAAATTTGTCAAAGCATCTTTCATTTGAAGACTAGCTCATGCATAGATAACCTTTTTGACTTAAATATAAGCATTATTAACTTTTTTTCTTTTCTAGAACTCTCTAGAGCACTTCTCTTAAAACTTTTTCATATGCTTTCTCTAAATCAATAAATATAATAAGTTGATCCTCCTCATTCTCACTAAACTTCTCCATATATCAAAACTCTCAATAAATGTGTAGCTTCCATTATACATTATAAGAAAGTAAGCATTATTTTTTGGAGAAATCCACTACAAAATAAGAAATATTTGTCGAGAAATATGCTTTGTGGAGGATTTGTAGAAAAATATATTCTAAAGCTAAAAGTCCTGTAAAAAATATATTCGTGTTGAACATAATCCATCACAAATGTTTTGTGGCAGATTTACGACAGATTTATGACAGATTTAAACTTAAAAAAATGTTGTGTTTGCCATCGCAAGGTGCATCGTAAATAATGATGAATTTATAGCAAATTTGTTCGGGGAATGGCACAAATTAAAATGCTAAAATCATGATTTTAAAGTGGTAGGTGGAATTTAGCTTGCAATCCACTCTAGGAAGGTGTAAGTCACTTAAATCACTTAAAAGGTTCAAAAATGTTAAATCTCATCTTACTTTCATGCATTTCATTAGACTAGGTTCAAATCATTACTCTATAGTGCTTCAACTTAGTTCTTGGTTTTGTGGTAGACCTTAATCATAAGTCTTTATTTCTTTTGGAATATAATCCCAACCAGCTATTAAAACTATAAATACTCTTTCTTTTTATTGGTTCACATTAGCATGAATGAACAAATCAATTATAACTATATTACTTCTTCTTCAAGCTAACGAATTATCATCCTAGTGTGTATAAAAATAGGGGGAGACCACATTCTTTTAAAAGAAAATTTTTCCCACCCTCATTTGATCAAGAGGTCTCTAAAGCGGGGTGAATTATTACGTCCGGTCACCGAACGTCCGGACATCCAATCCAGATGCGCCACGTCACCCAAATACACTGGGACCCGATGTATTTTGGTGATGTGTCGCATCTGGATTGGTGTCCGGAGAAATCCGGACACCGAACATAATAATTTACCCTAAAGCGGATGCTATGGCGTTCAACAATTAAGATTATTTTTCTCGAGCAATCTATCTTGACCTTCATTTCTCTCCCTATATGAGTTTTATGATGTTAAAAATTTATTTCTACAATGATGAGATATTTTTTTTATCTCAAGTTCTGACCAAAGCATTATGGCAATAAAAGGCGTGGCGGTGCGACATTCCGCCACATTTTACTTCTTAGGTGAATTTTTCCTAAGGATTTACCACACAATCATAATAAGCTTAACACCTATATATGCAAAACTTAATAACATAAAACTTTATAATTTTTTAGCTAACAGAAATTCCCCAAACTTAAATCATTAATTATCCTCAACTAATCTATATGCACTTTATTTTTGTCAGCTCCTCATTTTGTTAGAATACAACCTTTCAAATCTAAATTCAATGAATAATTACATCACTTATTTACATATTTAAACAATGGTTAATAACAAAATTAATTTAGCCAATATCATCCTAATAGTTTATCTCCATTAGTATTCTTTTCAAACAAAACTCTTAAGGGTGTATAAGAAATTTGACTAACTTAACTTTGTCTGATAATTTTAGGCTTAAAGGAGTTTTAAATTTATTTAATAATTTAGAATATTACAAATGTCCAAATATACCATAAGACCTATAATTTTTCCTATTGTAGGACCTTTTTAGACTATATAAATGGAACTAGAGTATAAGGCACAATTTTTTTTGTTTTTCAGTCTTAGCTTCATAGTTTTCTTTGATTTTTTTTTTCTTCTTTTGAATATACTCTTTCTATTATCTTTTTCATTTTTATTTTTCTAGTTTTCTTTCTTTATTTTATTTGTATAAGAAATTTGACTAACTTAACTTTGTCTGATAATTTTAGGCTTAAAAGAGTTTTAAATTTATTTAATATTTTATAATATTACAAATGTCCAAATATACCATAAGACCTATAATTTTTCCTATTGTAGAACCTTTTTAGTCTGAGCTTCATAGTTTTCTTTGATTTTTTTTTTCATCTTTTGAATATACTCTTTCTATTATCTTTTTCATTTTTATTTTTCTAGTTTTCTTTCTTTATTTTATTTATTACTAAGTACTTCTTAATGATTTCAAATACCTTTTTCTCTCTCCCATTTGATCAATCATAATAAAATTAGTCAATTTCTTAAGTGATTTAGGAGTTTAATTTATTAAGAAGTACTAATTTTAATAAAATCATTAATTGTTATTAGGTTTATTTAACATGTTATTTTTTTTGACATTGTGTCTTATTAATCATATAAAATATCAGTTTTTTTTTTTTTTTAAGATTTCCATTTAACAAATATGAGGTCTTAGGTAATTATAACTGGTAAGTGCATAAAAAAAATAAAGGATGGCCAATGCCAAAATAAAAAAAATATAAAAAGTATATATATCATATTAAATCACCCTAAACTTTACATGAAAGTATAATAAAATAAAAATAAAATAACTAAAAAAAATATGACAACACACTCCTCTCACTCTTTTTCCTTTACTTTTTCTACTACTGCTGCACTGGGCCACTAAAGGAGATTATGATGGAGCTACTAGAAATTGGACTAGATGTGGGCTTGCATTAAAGTTGTAGTTCTAAAACATATGAATATGTACTGAGTTAAACTCAACACAATATTTGAACAAACTCTATTATTTATCCATAAGGTTGTCCATCTTATGATAATTTTTTTTCTCCATTACTTCAATCTTATGATGAATTACCTGACCTAATCCCAAAGTTCAAACACTTAATCTCATAAAATATGGGGCTCTTATTTTTTATTGATTGTGATGAGTAGAACTCTCACTAGGCTCATTAATAGGAATATTTTTTCTCCCTCTTTTTCAATGGGCTTTAGTATAAGGAATAATAAAAAAAACTCTAACTTCATCATAATAGATAGGGACATAAACAAAAGTTAGATAGTCATCAAATTCTAAATTTGCAGTTCCATTCAAATTATTAATAGAAACACAACCTATAGGGATCCAATTTTTTTTAACATAAACCATATTATTTTTGGGTTTCTTTGTCATTCTGAAGAATTCCCAAATAGTAGAAACTATACAAGCTAAAGGTTCCTTACAAAATTTCTCCCAACCCATCTAAAAATCATAAACTTATTTGACACCCCGTATTCTTAAATCCTTTACAAGGTTTTGTTGCATTTGACACTACAAGAAAATCACACATTACCGACAGTTTGTTCCGGCGGTTAGCATTAGATTTCCGGTGGTTCTGTAAAAAACCGGCTTCTTTTCGGTGGTTCAAAAGCCGCCGGTAAAAACCGCGTAGGAAACCTTTTTCGGCGGTGTTTTTCCAACGATTTTCTGGCGGTTGTCCGACGGTTAGTTTTCGGCGGTCAGAGCGCCGGTGGCCGCCAGTTTTCTTATCTGCGGCATACCGGCTGTTTAACCGTCGGTATTATTATCGTCGTTATAACAGTGTAAACCGCCAGTAAACCGCCGGTGATTTACTATTGCTTCTATTGCGAGATCAAAGACTACTATAAAATTAAGTATAGCTTCTAGCATAATATTCTATCTCCTCTTTCACAGCAACCATAAATCCTTTCATAGCCCATCCTACTTGAACATACCTACCCAGTTGAATTACCTCCAATACTTATCATTAATGTAGTTGATCCATCAAAATAAAAAACAACTTCAAAAAAATAAAAAAATAAAATAAAACGCAAACCTACAGCGCTTGAAGGCCGGTTTCGTGCAGGAGTGGGGAGTAGGGCGAGATCTTTGGCCGGAGGGACCTTGTCGGCGGCCGGAGGTATCTTGTCGGCGGCCGGAGGGAGCGTCTCGATCGCGAGAGGGTGGAGGAGATGGGGGTGAGGGTCGTTCAGGAGAGAGAGGATCAGGCGAGTAAATGAAATGGAAGGCTCGGGAAGACTTATTCTAGGGCATTTTCCGGCAGCTTTCCGGTGGTTAAGACTGCCGGAAAGAATTTACTTAACACCGGCGGTTAAAGATGTCCGTAAAGCGCCTGTAAGAAATAATACCGCCTGATTAACCGACATTTATTGGACTGCCGCTATTTCCGACGACTTTGAATTAACTTACCGTCGGTTAGACCGCAAGCAAACACCGGCAGTCAAACCGCCGGTTAAGCCGTCATTATTACCTGCGGTAATAGAACCACTGGTAATTGATGAATTTCCTGTAATGTGACCTAGGGGATGGTTGTACCTATCTTTCACTTTAACTCTAATAAACTTATATGAATTATAGGAGGTCAAGCACATCCTCTTCTTGGAAGTGATCTTGGGTGCCATCTCACTAAGAAAAAGGAAAGCTATAGCCAAAAACTTTCAATGGATTCAAGGTGTACTGAACCTAAACTCAGTCAACCTCATAATTATAATTATTTGAGCAGTGTGGTGCTAAATGCTTGAGTGTTATGGTGTTTAATAGTAAATTTGACATTAAAAATTTTTCATTTAGTTTTGGTAAAAAGTCATTATAATGCTATGGTGCTATTTACGAGCAATGCCATGGTGCTCCACTTTTGAACTCGTAGTGCTAATCATTTTTACGAGCAATTATTACGTCCTCCGACCGAATGAGAGAAACATTCGATTCGCAGGCAAAAATCCCGCGGTATCGAGTTGTACCGAGTTTTTTGAAAAACTCGGTACACCTCGGTACCGCGGGATTTTTGCCTGCAACGGAATGTCTCTCTCATTCGGTCGACCGAACCAAATAAAACTTCCGTTTTTACAGGTTAGTGTTATGGCATTTACCATGTGTTTACATTGTGACACTTAGAAAGACCATCATCAGATCCCTCACCAAATTTAATAATGATAGAAAACATAACATTATGGTGCTCCAAAAGTTTTTCTCTTTGGCCTTTTTTAGAAATTTTAATTCATGTAAAAAACAATCACTGTGGCACTCTAGTGCCTAGCGATGCAACATTACAATCAATATTTTTATTAATAGGAGTTTAAACATCACACTTTCAACATCTATAATAATTTAATTATGCATAAATTTTGCAAAAAATCATAAACAAATACAAATCACAAACAACATGCATATAATAATTTTGGGTTGCCTCCCAATGAAAGCTTAGTTTAGTGTCCTCAACTTGAATCTACCTCATTTTATTTTGTATAAGCCAATTCTACAGTTATTTTAATACAATGTATGTCCCCTCCTTGATAAGGATTTAATGTATAACCATTTTCTTTTAAAGTTTGGGTAGTTTTTTGATCCTTAATATTCATAACTCTATAGGGTGATACCCCTTGACTACAGTGAATGGCCAAGACCACGTAGGCTTCTATTTTTCTAAAAAAAAAAACTCATTATTGAATTATATAGAAATACTTCTTATCCAATTGAAAATTCTTTCTTGATTAACTTATGATAATGCCATCTTCTGATTTGTTTTTTCATAAATTTTAGTATTTTCATAATTAACCATTCTAAATTCATTCAACTCATTCGTTTGTAATAGTATATTTTCTTTTGAATCCTTAAGATTGTTATTTAATTCTTTAATTACCAAATAAGCCTTATGTTATAGTTTTAAAGGTAGGTGATAAGCTTTTTCATAAACTAACATATATGGAGACATATTTATTGGGGTCTTCAAAGGAGTTCTATAAGCCCAAAGAGCACCATCTAATCTAAGAACGCAATCCTTTCTTCTTGGATTAACAATTTTCTCTAAAATCATTTTGATTTCCCTCTTAGATTATTTACCTCAACTATTAGTTTGAGGTAATGAGTAGTTGCATGTTGAATCTCATTATTTTAAATTTAATTTTCAATTCTCTTACTATAAAAGTGGTTTCTTGCATCACTAATAATTACCGTAGGTATTCTAAATCTAAGGAAAATATTATACTTTAAAAATTTAATAACTACTTGAGCATCACTTTAGGCATTGCCACATCTCCCATAATTTTTAACTCCATGATCCCCATTGCATAAATATGATATTTTGATGATAACAAACAAATGATTCGGTTTTATATTTAAGTGTTTCAAGAAATAAGAAAGGATAACAAAGTAATATGAGAAATTGGAGTGAAATCAATTTAGAACTAAAGATGGGTGGTTTTCCTTTGGTATGGCACAACAATTCAAATATATATCTCACAAAAAAATTAAAATATCTAAAATACAATATTATCATAAGTTCATAGCATTTCTAAATCATTCGTCTCAACTATCACATACATAGTCATAACTTTAGACATTTTTGAAAGTTCACTACCATGCATTTCAAAACTTCATAACATGCATTCAATTCTTTCTTGAGTTTATTTAACCCATCAAATAATATTCTAAAAATAATTATTTTAGAGATATCATATACTGAGTAGAATTAAAGAATCAAGACTAAAGATAGCAGAGTATTGAGGTCAAGGTCAGTTTGCAATAATAGAGTCTATAATATTCTATTTTCTTGAGTAATTTTATGCATTATGTATATGTTGGAAAGATAACTAAGCACACACCCACTATGGGAGATAAAATTAAATACTTGAATATTTCTATTAATCGTATTGTATGATATTAAATAAAAAAATTATTCAAATATTTAATTAAGTCAAATAATTAAATTAAATTATAACTAAACATGTTATATGACCACTAATCATACAAGATGACCAACTATTTTGCTTAAACCCTATCATAAGTTCTATTATCAAAATTACGAAAATTTAAATTTTGAAAATTGAACTAATCGTACTGTACAAAGGATTTTATAATGTTTGATAATTAATGGATGTTATTAAATTTTGTTTCATAGATTAAGGAATTGAATCATGATCAAATCCAAGTTAGTGATCATGCTATATAATCAAAATTATATTGTTCAATCAACTTGAGAGCTCGATAGACAAACCTAGGTTAGGCTTGTATAAAGTCTAATTTGATATAACTAATTTTATTGTGTGATTGTACAGGATGATCTGTGACCAAAATTAAACTAACTGGGCAATATGTTCCTGATATCATACTATATGATAAGAGCAATTAATATGGAAAATAGGATTTAATTTAAATAGTCCACTTTAATTATTTCAACAGAGGCTTATGGGTCTACAATTGAGTAGTACAACATACTTTTTTTTGTGAGAGAGGTCTTGGAGAGGCAGAGGAGTTTCCTTGCTATTGTGAGAGTCAAAACAACTTGGGAGGAGAGAAAAGGTGAGGTTGAGGGAGTTTTTTCTTGAGGGTGTTTTGGGGTGAGATGGAGTCACAAGATTATTTTGATCAACAAGTACCTTAGGTCCTCTGTGTTGTGGTTGTAGAACTCTTATAAAAGAGCTCTAGGAAAAGTCTTTTGATGAAAGACTTACTAGGTGAAGAGGCTAGGGGATGGCATTTTGGTTGTAGTGAGAAGCTAAATGAGGGGTGATATCTTTTCAATAATGAAAAGTTAAAAGAGTTGACAAAATCTCTATTGTAGCGAGGAGCTCAAGGGAGTGGCATCTCCACCACATTGAGGAGCTGAAGGAGGGAGCAACATCTCTTCCATAGCTAGGAACTAAAGGAAGGAGCTACTTCTTTGCCTTAGCAAGGAGGGGAAGGAGGGAATTACAGCTCTACAATGTCAGGAGGCTAAAGGTCAGAGATTCTTCTTGTTTAGAAGAGGCTGTAAAGGTTATTCTCCACTTGGAAAGGGAGAAGGGTTATTTCACCTAGCTAGGTGCTAAAGGAACATGAGTTAGTGTAATACCCAGGAATGAGGACCTTCGAAGGGTGGATGTTGGTTGATTCGATCGAACCACTATAAAATCTAGTTTGCCTTTTCTTTATTTTATTGCTCTTACTTTTTTAGATTTGCATTCATGTAGTTTGGTTTACTTAATTGATCTAGGAAAAGCTGTGGCTAATTTTTTTTATTAAATCTTGGTTAAAAGTTAAAAAATAAAGTTATTTGTTTCATGTTTTCGGCTTGATATTTTTTTCTTAATTCTTAAGCAAATTACTTTGATTTGATTTTAAGTAAGAGAATTTTTAAAATACTAATTCACCCCTCTTTCTTAGTGCATCATAGTACTTCTGGAATGCTCATCTTTTAGTGTGCAATGCCTCATTTTCAAACATACAAAAATTTTCTTTAGTTTTGTATAATTATCATATAATTAATAAGTAAAAGAAATTAATTTATCATCTAAATACAAATAGACCAAATATTTGTCCATGTCACCTGAGCTATCCTTTGCAATTAAGAATATGTTTATGATCTTATTTTATGATTTATTCTTAGAAGATTCAAATCTAAATTGTCCCAGAAAGATAGATTTTTTACACTTTTCTAATCAATTTTCTCCTCACCTTTTCCTTTGATGGTTGATTTTCATATTCAGATACTCCCACTTTATATAATCATGTTATTTACATTCAAAGCAAAGCCTTCTCAGCTTGCTTAAAAATAATAAAAATTTAAAATGCTTAGTCATATGGGCTATGTCCTCATCTCCACCTCATTTAAAATTACTACTACCACAATCATCTATCATAAGTGCTATCACTTTCTCTTTCTTTTAGTCACCTATTTTAGCATACTTTTGCTAATTTTCTGCTCATAAGCTATTAGTAAACCATATAGTTGATCAATATAATATGAAGTTAAATATATTGACTCAATGCATGCCATCACCTTAGCATCCCAAGATTCAGGCAGACATCTTAAGATTTAATTAAGTTATTCTAACATTACTGAACTCTCTTCCTAAGGCATGCAATGAAGTAATAATTTTACAAAAATGTGAATGCATACAAAAAATTAATTTGTTTGCTTGCACAAAAAAAAATCTTAACCATGCAATAAAATCTACATGTAAGATTATTTTACTTCATTGTTTCACTTGAAAGTTATCAAAGTTCATCCCTAATGCCTTACTAGTAGTACAAGTTAAAACATGCATGTAGTCTTTAGATTTTGAAGTACAAAATAAAAATTGTACTCTTAGTATTCAATTGTGTAGACTCTTTCCTTCAAAGCTCTAGCTACTTAAAGAAAGTTATATTTTGATGCCATCATGTATCATATGGAGAGGTTTATAACTAACTAGTACTAAGTTACACTATTTATAGTCTATATATTGAATAATAGTAGCCATGCAGACCTTCCCAAAATCAAAATGAGATGTTTTCAAAAAGTGAAAGTTGCATAATTGATTACCCCTCCAATATGTTATGATTTTTAGAGTGTGCCACTATAAGATCTAATTAAGTTTTTAAAGCCTTCCAAGTTTGTGTCGTTTAAAATTTCTGATGCTATAGAAGTCCTTATAAATAAAAAAAACAAAAAGATTTTCATATTTAGACTAAAATAATAAAGTAACAATTAAAAATACAAAATTTCTTATTAAATAAGATCTCCAATGATGATATAAATAGCTACAATATTTTTATTTGATTTAAATATAATCTCCAAAAGTATTATCACAAATAAGCATATAAAAAAAGCAGCATGAAACAAAAAAATCAAAATTATAATGGTTCAGTCAAAATCACCAACATCCACTTTTCGAATTCTCAACTTTAAAATTCTACTTGCACTCTCTTTCCTTCTACTCCCAATAAGGTGGAAAACCCTTTCTCCTAATAGGGTAATGGAAAAACCGTTACTCCACTCCTTTCCTTGAAAAGCCTTGAAACCCTAGCCTCCTATGTTAGATTCAGAGTCTTTACATAAAAATTCTCCTGTGCTATTTCTCCTCTCGAAAAGCCTTAACACCCCACCTTTCTAGACTAGATCATGAGTATTTACACCAAGTGTCTCGAGAGTAATTCCCCAAGGTCCTTTGCAATAACCAAGAGTATCAAAATATATTGATTGGCTAGAATAATTATGGTGAACCACACACCCAAAATTTTTTGTACTCCACTAAAAGAATTTTATTCACTCCATCTGTCCTCTCCAATCCCTCTTAAGAAACTCTCATAAGCTCTAAAATTTTTTTAGAAAAAACTCTCTTAGTTTTGTAAAGTTTATCTATATAAGGTGGCTCCAAAAGAAACACCAAAAAGGATGTTTAATAAATTTGATGGCCCGAACATATAATGCGAACAAAGGATCAATATGATACTCTAAAATTCTTCGATCTTTGTATGATCCAAAACGTGCAGTGTGATTCAATTTGTTTTCTCTTGATATTAGTTAGGCTGGTTCAATTTAGGATTATATAGACAACTTCTTTGTTTGTTCGACTGAAACGATATGAATTATACATTACAAAATTTACCTTGATTAGACACTTTATTTTCTAACCTAAAATTGACAAATATCTTAAATATTCATACAATACAAAGGCCATCATATAGTACATTAAGCTCAAATTTGAATTTACTTAATTTTGGTAAAAAAAAAAAAAAAAGATAGTAGCTAGGATTAATTTAAAATAGCAAATCATATAGGACCATATTCATCTGACAATATGACAAGTTAAAATAAAATTTTATTTTTATTTTATGTTAATTAATATATATATACCACTTGATTATAATTGTAGTTGCAAAATTTCATTCATATTTTACAGTATGATTTATATTTTACAATATGCTTACTATGAGAATCAAGTGTTTTAATCAACTTCAAAAAGTTTGCTTTTATTAATTTTGCACTCATGTTTGTACACCTATTATGTTCCTATGGAAATACAAGAAAACTAAAGAAAATGATAATAAAAAATTGACAAAATATTTTATTTTCTAAGATTTTCTTATCTTTGACAGCTTCACATTTTTAATTTAAGCTCAATCAAATCTCTTCCTGAGTCTCTTCCCTTGTTTACCTAATATCACTTAGCCCTTCATCTTTAGTTTTATTTGAAATATTAGTTTAAATGCTATTACCTACAGACTTATATATAACTGAAATTAACATAGCCAATAATATTTTTTTTATTACTGAAGAGCCAAAAATAAATCAGATGTAAGCGACTTTTATGAATTAAGTTAAATTATTCGGTTTTGAATTTAGTACACATCATTGAAGCCGATTGTACATTAAGATAAGTGTAGTACTGTACTGGAATCTATCAATGCTATCGCCCAACAGCATTTTCGCAGTACAAAGAGAAGTGCAATCAGCCAATTCGGTTAACTGAGTTTTCCTATCTATATAGATTGAGAAGAGAAGATGCGCTTTGGTTTAACCATAGAGCAAATACGTTTGAGATATTGAAGGAGAGAACGAAGAAATAACGAAGATGAGACTGTAAAAATGGCAGCTAAGGAGCTTCAACGGGAGCTGCCTGTGAGCACACGAGGCCCCAAATCTTGTTGATGGCAAAAAATCTATAGCAGACTATGAGTTTGCTTTAGTGTGTTCTCAGATTGCCCCCGTTGGGCCTCCTAGTCAGTCAGGAGAAATTATTACGTGCGGGTCTTGATTCATCTGGAGATCAATAAAAATGCGCCACGTCGCCTCAAAAATGTACCGTACTCGATATCGAGCGCTCGGTACCACTCGGTATTGAGCGCGGAACCGGACGGTTTTCCTGTCCGGTGTCCGCATAGAATAATCGCTGGCAGCTTCCCGGTATAGTTCTTCACCAATCAACCAGCGCAAATCATCTGATAGCTAATCGGTAAGTACAGATCTTATGTAAAATATAGTTGAGGATGAATAACATATTCCTGTCCTTCAGATTCATAGCTCAATGCTCGACTTTTGAAGCTCTTCTGAGCTAACTGAACTGGGTTATGCAATGATTTTATAGCTTTTGCAGATTTTTATTACATAAAGAATCCCAAAATAATAGCAGAGAATGTAGTGATTTCAAAAAAAGTATCTAAATAAATTCTGAATTAACAAAATAATGTATACCTTGTAGACCCAAAACTACTGCTCAGTATTAGAACCAACTTATTCAGTATGACACTTCCCTTTTCATGAAATGTTTTGAACAATAATATGAGTACAAAACTCAATAGACCAACCTTTCTCCATAACATAATTCAATTCACAACTTGTTATTTAAATGAGGAAGAACATAGAGAGTTTATATTTTTATTCTAACTTATAAAAGAATAGGGTATACACTATATAAAGCATGGTAACAAAAAAGTTGAAACTCACATGCTGCTATGAATGCACAAATGCACATGATTCAATGTTTGCTTATAACTCTTTTTTAGCCAACATCCATTTACTCTAAGCTTGGGGTGCAAATGAGTCGAGTTGAGCTCGAGCAAGGGGCTGTTCGAGTCGAGCTCAACTGCCAGATACCGAGTTCGAGCTCGAGCTCGAACTTGAGTCGATCTCAAAATCTGAGGTCGAGCTTGACTTGTCTCATGTCGAGCGGCTCGTTGAGCTCAATACGAGCTCAAAATGTCGTGATTCGACGGCCCGAGGTCCGTTGGGGTCGTGTTCTCTGTCGTATTGAGGTCCGCAGTTGTCGCGTCCGTTCTGAGTTCCTCCTTCGAGATCCGGTCCACCGCTGTCGAGATCTATCATCCCGAACACGTCCGTCTGCATCCCGAGCACATCCGTCTGTCGTCATCCTGAGCTCGTTCCCGCAAATCCCGCCCAGTTGAGCAGCTCATTGAGCTGACGAGTCAAGTCCAATGCTTGTTCGAGCTCGAGCTTGATAAGACTTCGAGCTCAAAACTGTGTTCGAGCTTGACTCGCGAGCTCGATTAGTTTGACTCATCGAGCATGTTACCGAGTCGAGTCTGATCGGCTCGCGAGTCGGCTTGACTCGGTTGCACCCCTACTTTAAGCAGGTGCAGTGTTAAAAAAAAGAAAAAAGAGCCAACTCATAATTCAGAACATAACAGAGTGGTATAGACTTTGCATTGGGCCCTAGTGTTGAATTCACTGTGCACTTTCCTTCATAATTGAGCTCTAGAATACCATGAAAGATACTACGATGCATATGTGATATATAATAAAGGAATTAAAATAGAGTGTTGTTAAGCCATCTAATTTTACAATAAATCATGCAAAATTTCAGATACCTACTCGAATATTCAAGGACATTGTTAATTTCACAAAGGTGTAAAATGTAATTTAACATATTTTGTCTATTACACCAACATTCTAAAATGGCACATTTATCTAGAATTTTAAGAAATTCATGTAGAGTAAACCAATGAGGAGAAATTTGTATTCGTATAGTCAATTTATTTATAATAGAGTGTAGTGTTATATTAAATATTACAATGGGAAACATTCCCCAAACTTTAGGAAAATATATTCTTATGCATATCCTTTTATTAAATCTTTATTTAATAAAATCTTTATATATTTTCTCTACATTGCTTATTAATTTTGGACTTTCACATTAAGTGACATAAGATAAAAAAATAAAGTAAATCATTGTTCTAGGATTAGATAGGGGCATTTAAAGAATATTCATAAAATTATTTTTGAGAGTAAGATTCTAGATCATTCTAGATCTTTATATTGATAGAGAGAGAATGTCCGGTTAGAGAGAGAATGTCCGGTTAGAGAGAGAATGTCCAGTTTTTTAGTGAGAGAAAATCATCGTTTTAATTTTGAACTTCTGCTTCGTAGCTATTCTACGGCTGGTGAAGATGGCCGTACATGAACGCCTGCAACTTCTAGCCTGCGGTGTTCAGCATTCCACATTCAACTCGAGTTCGTCCACCAAATCAAATGTTCAAAAAGTCGACAAGGTGAAGATGGATTATGTCGATCAAGTTGCTGGAAGACCTCAAAAAAATTTAGTTATTAGAGAAGGATTCAGACCTTCGTTGCGTAAAGAAGCTGTGGTAGAAGGCAAAGGAAAAAATTGTGATGAAAGTTCAACCAGATGCGGCAGTTTTTTCAAAACCAAAACCCGACTCTCTACAGAGTACAGGTAAAGATGCATCTTCTTCTTCAGGTTTGATTTTAAAGGTTAATAAGTTCATGGGTAATCATGAAGATGATGATCAAAATCAGATTAACCATAATTTATTGGATAAGTTTGAAAATGATGTGGATGTTAATGAGATAGTTGTTGGGAGCAATGAAGAGGCAACACCTAAAGACAATTTCATTTCTTCTTGGAAGAAACTGCAACACATCAAACTTAACTATAAGATGGAGTCAACACAGATGACTGAGGATGGAATTGTAGTAAAATTCAATTCTGATTTCGAGCGTGCTAATTCACAAGTTCTAAAGAATTTGCTTGTGATCAAAGTGCTAGGGAATAATAGTCCATCTCTTGTATGTAGCTTGGAGCTCCGAAGGCAATGGAGTAAGTTTGGGAATTTTCATTTAACAACACTTGGAGTTGATTGGATTCTTTGTTCTTTCAAAAGCTCTGAATCAACTGAGGAAGTTTTAAGTGGTGGACCTTGGTATATTGCAGATCAGATTATTGTTATGGATAAGTGGTCTACCTCATTCTCCCTGGAATCATTAAAGGTCTTACAGCGCCTGTTTGGATTCGGTTTTCTTTCTTATCATTGCATTATTTGGATGAGGAAAATACTTCTAGAATTACTTCAATGATTGGATTACCAATGTATCTAGATGGCAATTCTTTCAAATGGGGAAAAAGAGAATTTGTACAAGTATGTGTCTGAATTAATTTGGAAAATAAATTTCCAAAGGGAGTGTGGATAGAAGGACTACAAGGCAGATCATTTAAAAAAAGTGGAATATGAGAAGATTACTTCTCTTTGCTTCCATTGTGATAAAGTTGGTCATATTAGATCACTTTGCCCTGAAGATAAAGTTATGCATAAGGAGAAGATTGCTGTTTTGCCTAATGAAGTAAAGATGGCTGAGACTCGGGATAAAATTGAAGATTATCCAATGAAACAAGATGAATATGGCCCCTAGATCCATGTAAAGTTCAGGAATAAAAGATTCAAAAAGGTTAAAAAGAATGCAGAGACAATGATGCGAAGAAAGGCTGAATATCAACCAACTATCTCTGATGTTCAAAAATAGACTGAAGAATAGTAGGATATTTAAAAAGAATTGAGGGACAATGATTTGGTTTTTGAGTTTTATTCTAATACACAGAAAAAGTCTGATAATGATAGTTCTGGAAAGCTTCAGGTTCTTTTTTAAAAAATAACAAGATAATCAAGAACCTGATAATATAAATGTCATACAACAACACTAAATTATACCTGATGTTTGTTTAATGAATAAATATAACATTTTGATTGATGATCATGAAGAAGGTGAAGTTATTGAAGTTGTTGAAGTTGAAGTTATAAACAAAATTAAAGATGCTGCTATTTGTACTAATGTATTACATGAAGAAGCATGTGTTTCTACGGCAAAACCAACCAGTCCTTCTAGAAAAAAATTTGTTAATGGAGATCAACCAGATTATGAAAATGTTAGTACAAATTCATGTAAAAATAAACTGGTAAAAGAATTGAAGTCATTGGGTTATGTTGAGGCTGCTCATAGGAAGAGAAAAGGGGAGGTGAAATGTGGCAAGATAGGTGGGGACTCTTCCTCTATTGGTAATTAATGGCTTCCTTTGTGTTCTGGAATTGTAGGGGTGCTAGAAAGAGGGAGGCCTCTCTATATCTTAGAGAGATTGTGAAGGACCAGGAGTGGTTTTTTATTGGTCTTAATGAGACTAAGCTTTCTAGTATTGATAGGAGGGATGTTAATAGTCTTATTGGGAGTGACATGGATTTTTTTTCATCTTCCTGCTGAGGGAACCTCGGTGGGATTTTTGTTTTATGGAATAAGAATGTTGAGTTTTTTGAGGTAGTTGAACATTCTTCTCAAGTGGTTATTGGGGTTCTTAATATTCCTATGTTTGGTATTTGGAATGTGGCCACAGTTTAAGGTAACAAAGATTTTCATGTAAGGAGTATGTGGGAAATGCTTGAGAAGTTTTTGTTAGGTAGTAGACCTTCTATTGTTGGAGGTGATATCAATTGCATCAAACTAAAGATGACAAGAGAGGGGGCAATAGGTTCTTTTTTCCCTAGGGACCTAAAGAGAAGAAGCTTTTAATAACCAACAATGATTTTCATGATATAGGTTTTGTTGGACCAAGATTCACTTGGTGCAACAAAAAAGAAGGTGCCATAAGAATCTGGGAGAGATTAGATAGATGCTTGTTGATCTCTGAAGAATTTCAAAAGACACCTATGGAAAAGATTAGACATCAAGCAAGGGTGGCGTCTGACCATAGTCCTATTACTTTCAACTTGTTTGAGCCTCTATACAACCATTCTAAAATCATCTGATTTGAGGATACATGGAAATCATATCATGCAGCGTGGAATATTATGTTAAAGCCATGGAAGAAATCAAATTTTGGAAGTTATGTGTATGTCTTGCAAAGGAAGCTTAGAAGAATGCTGAAGTCCCTATTCTTTTGGTAAGAACAAGTGTAAAAGTTTGAACTTGTTGAAGAAAGAATTGAAAAAAGAATTTTGGAACTTCAATTGGAGGAAGCTGCAGAAGATGGTCTTACATTGGAAAAGCTGAACTTGCTTAGAAGTAAATTACATGAGATCAATGTTACTTTAGGAAGGTTATCTACTTTGTGGATTCAAAACTAAAGCTAGACGACATGAAGAGGGTGACACAAATTTCAAATTTTTCCATAATTTTGCTTCAGCAAAGAAAAATGGAAATCTTATAAGACAAATCAAAGATAAAAATAACAATTTGTTGGAGTTTGAGCACATTGAGGTAGTTTTTCATGATTTTTTTGTGAAAAAAATGGAAGGCTAGAGAATGCAAGCTGACGGGTTGGCCTGCATTTGCTAAAAACTAGAAATTATCTCAATCACTTGTTGATTTTATGAATGCAGAATTTATAAAGGAGTTAACCAATGCTATTTTTCAACAAGGTAATAATAAATCTCCCGGTTTGGATGGAATTACTATTTCATTTTTTAATTTTTATTGGAACATTGTGGAAGAAGTAACGTGGAAAGAAATTGATAGTTTTTTTAAAATGGATTTGATGCATGATGAGTGGAAAAATACATTGATTGTTTTAGTCCCCAAAATGAAAAAACCAATTGTTCCAGCTAATTACAGACCTATAAGTTTGTGTAAAACTACTTATAAGTTGGTGGCAACTATGATAGTGAATAGCTTGAAAGGATGAATCACAAAATAATTTCTGAAGAACAAGCAACATTCATTCCAGGGAGATCGATGTTTGAGCATTATTTGCTAGCTCGTGAGATCTTCAACAAATATAGAATCTCAAAATATAAGAAAGGCATGATGGAGGTCAAACTGGACATGGAGCAAGCTTACAATAGCATGGGATGGCCAACTTTCAATCAAGTTTTAAAATTATTTGTATTCCCTTTGATGATCTCCAAGCTAATCATGGAATGTGTTAGGAATGTCAGGTTTTTGTTTATTTTGAATGGGAAATTTTCTAATTGGATTAAGGCAGAAAGTGGTTTTCGCCAAGGATGCCCTCTATCTCCTTATTTTTTCATCACGTGTTCTCAATTATTATCAATTGCAATTGAACAAGGAGGACAAGAGTTTGGAGTTCAGATTTCTCCCACAGCTCAAAAGGTTACATATCTTTTATATGTCGACGATGTCTTAGTTTTTGCTCAATCTTCAAATAGATTAGCCTAATTGGTGAAGAATATTGTTGTTGAATTTTGTACATGGACAGGTTTGAAGGTAAACAATTCAAAATCTCAAATCTAATTCAGTTATTCTACCAAGCGTTCAAGTAAGAATCAAATTATGAGAAAAATTAGGTTTCAAGGTGGTTAAAGAGCTGACTACTTGGGTGTTAAAATTGTTTTGAGAAGATTGACAAGATCTGATTTTCAATGTGTGCTGGATCATGTTTTGCAAAAACTGAATGCTTGGGGAAGCAAATCTCTTTCAATGGCTGGTAAGATAATTCTTGTAAAGTCTTCTCTTCTATCACTACCAAACTTCTTATCAACACACTCCTTGGTTCCAAAGAAATTGTTGTATGAAGTGGATAAATGTTGCAAATATTTTATTTGGCATAAAAGTAATGGAAGGAAAGGGTTACATTATATATCATGGGACAAATTGTGTAAACCGAAATCTGTTGGAGGCCTGGGTTTGCATTTAGCTGCTCTTAGAGCTAGCTCTCTTAGATCGAGATTGGCTTGGAGATTTATTCAAAATCAAGATACTTTACTTCATAGAAATATTATTGCTAAGTAAGGTGATAATGTTTTGAATGGTGAAAGCAAGAAAGGAGTCTTCTACGGCATTGAAAATTCTGATACATGGTGGAAAATTTCTCAAACCTTTGTTAAGATGGAAAGTGGTAGATGGAAGGAGAATTAATGTTCTAAAAGACATATGGGTGTTAGATAAATGCTTGTGTACTTGGCCAACATTTGCTGATTGTGTAGGATTGGAAGATATAATGATTCATCAATTCATTTCAACAAATGGCAGTTGGAATGTGGAGGAGCTTCAATGGTTCTTTCACGAGGATCTTATTTCGTTAATCTTGCAAGTTCCTATCAATTATACCATTGAATCTGACCATGTGGAAGTTATATACCATCATACGGGAAGATCTATTGCTGCTCTTTCATATGAAGAGTCATTAAACCGTTGTTCTAAGGAGGGGAATTTGGATATTCAAATTGGTTAAGGAAGCATAAATTGAATCCTTGGGTGGAATTATTTTTGTGGAGGATGAGTAAGTTTTCAATCCCAACAAATGAGTTTCTTAAACATAGGAACTTAAGCCATAATGACGTATGTGCAAGAGGGTGTCAAGAAGCGGAGAGTTATGCTTATATTGCAAATTCTTGATTGAGATTTTTTTGAAGTTACGAGAATGGGGTTTTAACATTCTGAAATTTCAATCATTGGAAGAGTGCTTGCGAGAACTTAAAAGTCTTTCAATTTTTTCTTCTAATATGGTGAAGATGTATTTTACTATAGTTTTTATATCTTGGAAAAATAAAAATGAAGTAGTACACGGAAAGCCTAATCTTTCGAGCTCAGTAGTTGCAACAAATGTTTTATCTACAGCCATGATACATTCATATCCAATACTAGATAGTTGGGTGTTAATCTCCTTAGGGAGTTTAAAAATGTTTGGCACCTCCACCGCTAGGTTGGATTAAAATCAATGTGGATGCATCTCTTTTGGAATCAAACCTTGCTGGAATTGGAGGTGTATTTAGAGATCATGAAGGAAGATTATTACTTGCTTCTGGGGAAAAAAGAATTCATTGGGACGTGGCAGAACTTGAGATGGCGGTTGTTTTGGCTATAAGGAAATTCATTCAAAGTCTGATGATAGATAGCAAAGGAGTAATAATTGAAGGTGATAGCTTCAACATCATCAAGTTTATTCAAGATTCTTTGAGTAAAGCAAAGTGGCAAAACAACACTTGGAGCATAAAGGATTTATTGTTTTTAAATGATTTTAATAAGGTGATCTTCCACCATGTTCATAGACAGTTTAATAAAGTAGCTGATCCTTGTGCTACTTTGGATTTAGAGGATAATTTGTTTTTGGTAGTTTTTCTTTTAATGACATTCCTTCTTCTTTATGTAGTTTGTTAAAGAAGGAAAATGAATGTGAGCCTTTTTTAGCTTGTAATTAGTTCTTTTATTAATGCATTTTTGCAATTCTCAAAAAAAAAAAAAGATTTTATTTGTGCATGAGGAAGCAAATGTTATGTTGGAAAAAGTACCTAGTGATACTAAGAATGTTGCAAAAGGTGTGTATGAAGTATCAAAGGAAAAGACTACTAATAGTAAAAATATTTTGTGATGGAATCAAAATGTGCAAGAAAAGATAAAAAATAAGAAGATTTGTTATAAAAAGTGGCTATTGTAAAAATTCTTGTAGTTGGGAAAGATATAAAGAGGTCCGTAAGGAGTCTAAGAATGTAATTTTCAATGCAAAAATTTTAGCTTTTAATAATTTATATAATATATTAGATACTAATGATTGCGAAAGATATATATATAAGAAAAAATTAAAAGCCGAAGTATTTAACCTTTTTTAATGCCTAAAAAATTGTCACAAAAAAGGTGGGACCATTTCTTTCCTTTAAAAAGAGGAGTCCCAAAATATTTCAAAAGTAAAACCTTATGGGAAAAACCAAATTTATCATGAATAGTATTTATTCTTTGCTGAGAAATAGAGTTATCTGTTATAAAATAACTTTTATCCTTATTAATCATTAAACCACTAAACCTTTAAAAAGCATGCAAAAACATAAAAAGGATTCTAAGCATTCTAATGGAACAATTAGAGAAAATAATAAAGTCATCTAGAAAATTCAAATGATAAACAGGGAAACCCCCTAGGGTACGATACTACAAATTAGGATGCTTCCGATAAAGCTCACCAAGCCCCCTAGAAAGGCACTCCACCACAATAGTAAAAAAGGCTAGGAGACAAAGGGTCTCCTTGTCCAATACCTTGAGAAAATTTTAAATAGCCATGAAATATACCATTGATATTAACTGAAAAGAAGTAGTTACTAATATTCTTCTTGATAACCCTAATAAAAATATCATTAAAGCCAAATAAAGATAAAATCCTATAAAGGAAATCCCAATTAAGATTATCAAATGCTTTAGTAATATATATTTACAAAAAAAAAAGTACCACCAGAGTTAGTAGCATAACGATCATGAATAAGCTATCAACCAAGAAAAACATTGACAAAAATTGTGTGACCTTTAAAAAAAGTAGTTTTCCCAAGAAAAATGATTTTAGGTTAAAAAGTGGATAGTCTTCGCAAAAGTAACTTAGAAATAACTTTATTAAAGATAAAGAAAATGCTAAAAGGCCTAAAGTCATCCCAAAAATTAATACCTTCTTTTTTTAGGAGTCAAAGCAATGGTAGTAGAAATGAAAAACTTGGGATTTGGATTACCCTTAAAGAAAACCTATATAGCTTCTATTAAATCACGTTTAATGTTGGTCCAAGCTTTCTTAAAAAAATTGATAGTGAAACCATCCACACCAGCCATAGAGTAAGATTTCATATTTTTAAGGATAATCCAAATCTCATCCTCTAAAGGCTTCACATGTCGAAAACAAATTATCCTCCCCAAAAATTAAATAAGTAATAAAAGATTGATCCACATTCATATCATAAGTAAAATCTTTATTAAAAGCCTTTTGAAAATAGTCTATAGATGAAGCATGAATCAAATCACGCAACTCAATGGTGGGTCCATTTGGAATGCAATCTTTATGTATATACATAGAAACTATTTTATCATTAATAATATTATGAAAAAAATTTAGTATTCCTATCAACTTCAACCAAATACTGAGAAGAAGTTTGTTGTCTCCAAAAAATCTCCTCTTATTCATAATGTTTGAACAACAACAACTTACTTTCATTTAATAAAGAAAGGCTATCCCAAAAAGGTCATTAATGTTGTTGTCTCAACAATATCAACCTATTTTTCTGCATCCAAAATATTAGAAAAAAGCTCTTAATGACACATTTATTCGACCAATTTAATTTATGTTTAAGCCTTTTGAGTTTCAGCCACAATCTAACCATACCCCCAATACTATCATAAGGAAATAAAGCGGTCATTTTCCTTCTAAAACATTAAAAAAGGACTCATCCAAAAGCCATATATTTTGAAATCTAAAAGTAAGATGAATCGACATGTTATAAATAGAAATATTAAACAAAAGAGGTGAGTGGTTAGATAGAGTTCTAGTTAAATGGTTAATGTGAGTCATAGGATAAGAATAAATCCACAGATCATTGAACAAAATATGATCAAGCCTTTGCCACATGGTGGATTTGTTCCAAGTAAAAGCATTCCCAGAAAAACTAATGTCATGCAAATTACAGTCCAGCACCATGTTATTAAAATCTTTCATGGCATAAGAATTAGGAGGATTACCTCCCACTCTCACAGCCATATTGGATAGAGCAATAAAATAACCACCAACTATAAAGAAATTATCACATGGTGTTTTGAGTTCCCTCATTACCATCACATCCCACATCAAATGATAGAGAGGCATTTAAAGCATATGAATAAAAATAATCAATCATATTACCCCTAATTTGCTTATCATCCATGGGAACAACCGAATTAATTAATATAGGCTCATATTTCCCTTCATTATTCATATCCTTATATGGTCCTACTTCGAGGTAGTCTAATCAAAATACTTTGTATCCTTTTCATATTTTGGTTTATCTTGGTTTAGAGGAATGACTTCCATATCATCACCTACTATAAAGAAATTATCACCATTTAGGATCGACTGAACAAGAGTGCTCGGTCCCTGCTCATTTTTTTTACCTTTATTCATTCGAGCTTGCCCTTCTGAGGATTTTGATTATTTTTTTAGATGAGGGTGCATCCTAAAATAGAATTTAAGAGAGTTTCCATTAATTTTATAATGGTTACAAAAAAATGGAATATTCTAAAATTCAACTTTTTGTAAATATCCCATAATTTCAAAACCAAGCCAATTTTCCTTTTGATGTTTTTTTGGTTATATCCATTTCCACTAAGATATTATCTACTGAAGGCCTTGACCTGGATATAGTAGCCTGTTCTATTTGCAATTGTCTACTAAAATTTGAACCCAAATCTTGAAGAACATGAGTCTAAAAAAATGAAAGTGTAAATTTGGAAAAGTAATCCAAATAGGAATGATAGGTGTCTCTTCCTTAACATAAAAGAAAGTAACCCATTTTAGCACTCTCATTTAGAAATTATTAATATAATAGGATCACTTAGCAAACACACAATTATAATCCAAGTCATTAGATAATTGTATGGTGACATGTCTGCATCCAATAACTAACTAAAAATTACCAGAGAGCTTCAAGTTACTAAAAAAAGAGCATATGGAGTCAAGGTTAAGTCTTCACATCAAAAATTTTGCAACCAAAGTGAACTGAAAAGGAGACACTAATTTCAAAACATCTTCATCAAAGATCAAAACAACAGGAAAACCTTTCACAGAAGAAGAAACTTAAGAAAAGGATGGTTATTTTGAAGAAGAAACACTATGAACCACATCACAAAAAGGTTGGGAGCTAGAAGATATATCATTTCCATTCAGTCTAATGAAGCTGGATTTCTTTGTAATTGCACATTAAGGAGGAGAACCCCAAGGAATAACCTCAAATTCTCTACCAGCAATCACCATAAGTGAAAGATGAACACCACCTAAAGCTAATAGGCTCTAGGACCTGAAGGAAAATAGAACAAACAAAATAACAACTCATATTTACAAAAGAAAGAAAGGATTATATGAATGACTACAGGAAATCCCATGATTTCCAGAGCACCATAGATGAGGATGGAGGTGGAAGAAAAGGAGATGAAGGCTTTGGTGGGCTTAGGTATGCTTCCAAAAAGGATTTAGGGTTCATGGTTCAAAGGGTTATTTAATGGTCAAAGTGACAAATGGTGGTTAACTTATCCCATTCAAGGGTTTAATATGAGCTATGCATGATCATGAATGATTGTTCATTTCTAAAAAAAGATATCCATATATTAGCTTGGGTGACTCGATATGATTCATGCATATGAAAGGTTATGTTAAAAAAGGATCCATATGTCAAACTAGATCAACTTAAGTTGACCATGGTCAACATTGGACTCAAATTAGTTTAAATCAATATAAAGATGATTATGAACATGTTCAATAATTTTTTCAAGGCTTCCAAGGGTGTGTATACAAAGATGTCGTGTTTTGTGGCATATGATATAAATATATGATGATTTTATATGCTTGAAATATGCTTTGAGTTTTAGGATTTAGAAGTACACGGAGGCCTCTAAAATGGTCAGGTGGACTTTAGAGACATGTCTAATCAATATGTAATTGATCAAACGCCATTCTAGAGAATTTACCCAAAATTTAGAATCAATTGGAAGAGACTTTACCCAAAATTTAGACTCAATTGGAAATTCTCTTAAAAAATGGAAAGTCAAAAGGTTTTAGGTTTTGGATTTAAACATTGGATATTCAATTGGAATTTATTTGGTATTGAATTTAAGATATATTTATGAATGATTAAGTGAATATTAATGATTTTAAAATGCTTGAATTAATGACAATCATTGTATAATTGTATTTAATTAAGTGATTGATCAAATGATAGTCTATAACAATTATCACATGAGGAATTTTAAAGTTTTGATAATTAAACACCATACCAAAGTGTAGTGTGGAATTGGATTTTAGTTATAAAATGGAATTCAAGGATCTAAATATTGAGACTAAAATATGATTTAGGGTTTTGACTTCACACAAAAATGAGATAAATAAATGAACCCCCAACAGTTGTGATGAGTTTTAAAAGTAAATCACATGTGTGGCATTGATCAAAATGATTAACTAAATCCAAATGAATTAAATTGACAAATACTTGAAATGAAATGATCCAAAATAAATAGATTTAGCCATGTGGAATATCAAATTAAAAAATCATCCCTATTAGATAGGTTTAAGTTAGAAAGAACTTGAAAATGAGATATATCTAAGACAGGTAAAATTTAATTGAGTTTATAATTGTATCCTACCTTTACTTAACCATAAGAAAATAATAAAAAAGGATAAATCGATATTCATATGACCTTATCAAAAAAGTGGACAAAGAGATTCTAAAATATTTAATAATAACCTGACGATATCAAAATGGAAATACACAGAGATTTAGGGGATCCAATGTTCTCTTGACCAAATTGAAATAACGAGGAAGAAAGATTTAGATAAACACATGACGATATCAATATAGTGAGTAGGATTTAAACAAGAATGGAAGGTCACTTTCAAATTAGAAATTTTAATATCAAATGAACAAATTTAATAGGGATTTAAATACTAGAGTTCTATCTCAAATAAATTATTTTAATGGTTAAACTGTGTAGATACTAGAGATCATATTACCCAATAAATAAGATTTAAAAATAAAGGGATTTTGTAAGAGTAGATGTAAATCCAAATGTTATAGGATACCATATGAACAAAATTATACCTAATGGATGATTTAGAATAGAATGTGAGATCAATCTCAAATGAGAAGATTTAAGAATTTCAAGTTAGAAGTGTAAAGCACTCATCATTAGACTAACAAGTCACATGTGTAAAGGCACTCTACACTTTACCACTTACTCTGACCTCTAACGATCCTCTGTCATTCTGAGAATATTCCTCTCCTTCGGTCTATTTATACCGCAGGAAGTATAACGAATGGCAAGCCTTTGATATATTTTTTACTGTTCATCTTCTTATCTAACATGGCTTTGTAGGTCTTCTATCATGGTATCAAAGCCTCATAGCTTCTTCGCGAATCTCCGATCCATCAATGGCGAAACAAGGAGGATCATCGCAAACTCAGTCGTCTACAACTTCATCACAGAATCCGTCATCTCTGTCCGCTGCAATGGCGAATTTCATAGTTCCACCACCGCTCAAGTTCCTTATGTCAAATCTAAAGCTGCTGGTTCATACTCAACTAACGGTTGAAAAATACGCAATCTGGAGGCTGCAGATCCATCAAGCCTTCTCGGCGAATGGCTTTGAAGGCTACATCACCAGACAACTGCCTTGTCCTACATCACCCATTGATCATAAACTATGGAAGTTAATTGATCAGAACCTTATATCAACTTTATTCTCGACCATTTCTCCGTCGGTACTGCCTTATATATTCTTCATCTCAAAACTTCTCACGACATCTGGACAACCTTAGAGCATCGTCTACAGCCATCCAACAGATCACGTGTGCTCCAGTTGAAGAATGAGCTACACAATGTGCAGATGCGTGATCAAACAATTCCTCAATATCTAGCTCAAATTAAATCCTTGGTAGACAACATTGCAGCTGCAGGATCTCATATAGAAACAGAGGATATTATCCTCTATACGCTAAAAGGCCTCCCTCCTTCTTACAACCCATTTAAAGAGGCAATATGTATCTCACCTCACACCATAACCCTTGAATCCCTCTACTCTCTTTTATGTAGTGAGGAGATCAACCTACAATCCGAGCTTCAATGGGATGTCACCTCAACTGGAGATGTACAAGCTTTATACTGTTTAAGGGGAGGAGGTAGAACCTCAACTTCACGAAACAACAGAGGTCGTGGAGGAAGCTCAAATTCATCAACATATAAAGCTCCACAACAATCAAATCGCTCTAGTTCATCTCCACGACCCATTTTCCAGATCTGTGGTAAGACTGGTCACTCAGCATTATCTTGCTGGCATAGATATAACTCAAACTACATAGATTCACAGAATTCCAACACCCAAGCCTACATTACTCAATCTCAAACTCCGACCTCCACAGACTGGATTTTAGACTCTGGAGCCTCTGCTCATCTCACGCCTGACATCCTCAATGTGCAACAACCAACGGCGTATCATGGGTCAGACACTTTCTCAACAGCAAATTGATCCTCCTTACCCATACAACATAGCAGATCTGGTCTCCTACCTTTACCTGAAACCAATCGTAAGCTAAAACTCTCTCGTCTTCTTCATGTTCCATCATTGTCACACAATCTTATATCCATATCGAAACTTGTCACTGACAATTTCTATTATGTTTCCTTCAATCCCAGTGGTTTCGTCATCAAGGATCTTCGGGACAACACCACAATCCACCGTGGCCATAATGACAGTGGCATCTACCCAATCAAAGCGCATTCCCGTCCACCTCAAGCTGCTCTTCATACAACTCTCACTCCAACCGCTGTCTGGCATGCACGTTTAGGCCATGCCCACCCTCGTGCCATGGCAGTGTTATCTAAAATTATTCCAGAATTAAGCAATAGCTCTTTTTCGTTTACTTGCATTTCCTATAATGTGGCTAAAAGCCATAGACTTTGGTTTTCAAAACAAGCACACCATGTAACTACTCCTTTTAGTTTAATACACTCAGATGTTTGGGGTCCTTCTCCAGTCTCCTCCCTTAATGGATATCGATACTATACTGTGTTCATTGATGATGCCACTAGATACAACGGGATCTATCTAATGCATACTAAAATTGAAACGTTCATAAAATTTCAGCAATTCTTTAATATGGTTAAAAACCAATTCAACGCTACCATTCATACTCTTCGCTCTGATGCTAGAGGTTTATACACAGGGAACAATTTTAAACACTTTCTTCAAACTCATGGCATACACCATGAATTCAGTTGCCCCAACACCCCTCAACAGAATGGTGTCTCCGAAAGGAAACACAGACACCTGTTAGAGACCACACGCACTCTTCTCCATGCAGCCCATCTTCCTGTTCGCTTCTGGGCTGAAGCCCTTCAAACTTCCAATTACCTCATTAATCGTCTTCCAACCTCTGCTCTTAACTTCAAAATTCCATTCACAATCCTACACGGCCGGCATCCAAATTATGATCATCTGAAATTCTTTGGCTGTCTCTGCTTCCCATAGCTCCAACCTCAATCCTCCCACAAATTAGCTCCAAGGTCTCTTTCCTGCATATTCCTTGGATATTCACCTCATCATAAAGGATATCGATGTTTCCATCTCCCTACCAATAAAATCTATATCTCTCACCATGTCAAGTTCCTTGAACAACAACAACCTTACCAAGACATACCAATCACCCTTCCACCTACTCCTCATAACACATACATACCACCATCACTTCTCACTCCAGCATCTGTTCCACCACTCTCCACATCTACTGAACCAACTCAACCTATTCATACTACCCCCACAGAACTGACCGCATCCATTGAGCCTCATCCATCCTCGCCATCCCCTGTTTCACTTTCCCCACACTCACCAGTCAAACCCATTCCACCTCCATTACATCCCATGGAAACCAGATCCAAAACCGGCCACTCCAAACCAAAAAAAATCTATGATCTTCTTGCTGTCTCAGATGTGTCTCCCACTCCAACCACATATCGAGCAACATCCCTACTTCCTCAATGGAGACAGGCTATGTCGGAGGAAATTGATGCGCTACATAGGCAGTCCACATGGTCACTCACCTTACCTCCTGCACATGCTTCAATCATAGGGTGTAAGTGGCTTTACAAAACCAAAACTCATCCAGATGGGACGATTGATTGATACAAGGCTAGATTAGTTGCTCAAGGTTACACCCAATAATATGGTGTCAACTATAAATACACATTTAGCCCGGTGGCTAAAATGCCTACAATTCGCATTCTCCTCATCATTGCTATCCAGCGCCAATGGCCCTTGCTGCAATTTGACGTGGCCAATGCCTTTCTTCATGGCAATTTAACAGAAGAGGTGTATATGCAGTAACCCCCGGGTTTCGTTGATACCAACCGACCCAACCACGTGTGCAAGTTGCACAAAGCAATCTATGGGCTTAAATAAGTCCCTCGCTAGTGGTTCACTAAACTGACAGATTTCCTGATTGACTTTGGCTTCAAATTTAGCTGAGCTGACCTTTCCCTGTTAGTCTACAACCACACATCTGTCCAACTTTACTTACTCATCTACGTCGATAATCTCCTCCTCACAGGAAACAACCCCACCATCATGAATAGCTTACTCCAAAAGCTACAGAACACTTTTGATCTCAAACAAATGGGTTCAACAAACTTGTTCCTAGGCATTCAGATTGCCTATACCGAACATGGAGCATTTCTGAATCAGTCCCATTATGCCAGGGACATTCTCTTATCATCGGGCCTCCAGGAATGTAAACCGGCAAGCACACCGATCTCTCCCTTTGGCTCCAGGACCACCCCAAACATCACACCATTTGAAAATCCAACTCATTACAGATAGTTGGCGGGCTCTCTGGATTATCTCACGGTCACGCGACTTGATGTATCTTTTGTTGCCAACACCATTTGTCAAACGAAGCACAAACCGACCAGCCATGATTACATGAGGCTAAAACGTCTACTTCACTACCTTAAAGGCACCCAGCATCTTGTCCTTCCCATTTCAAAAGGCTCGCTCGACCTCACCACATACTGTGATGCCGATTGGGCCTCGGACACCACCGACCGGAAGTCCATCACTTGGTTCTGCACTTTCCTCGGGAATAATCTCATTTCCTGGAGTGTCAAGAAACAGACAACGGTAGCAAAATCTTCCACCGAGGCTGAATACAGAGCTCTGGCATCTGCTCTCTCTGACGTCATATGGCTTCGACGCCTTCTACTGGATTTTCAAATACATCTTACCACACCGACCACCATTTTCTATGACAACCTCACTGCCTTGGCTCTTGCTCACAATCCCGTGTTTCATGAGAGGATGAAACACGTTGAAATAGATCACCATTTCATAAGTGATCACATCAAGCAACAAACATTGACAGTTGCCCACATCAACTCTGAAAACCAGGTGGCCGACATACTAACGAAGCCATTATCAGTTAACCGGTTCATCACCTTGAGGAACAAACTAAGCATCAGCTCACTAGATCCTTAGTTTGAGGGGGGATGTAAAGCACTCATCATTAGACTTACAAGTCACATGTGTAAAGGCACTCTACACTTTACCACTTACTCTGACCTCTAACGGTCCTCTGTCATTCTGAATATTCCTCTCCTCCAGTCTATTTATACCGCAGGAAGTAAAACGAATGGCAAGCCTTTGATACATTTTTTACTGCTCATCTTCTTCTCTAACATGGCTTTGCAGGTCTTCTATCAGTAAGATCAAGAAAATACCAATTGTCATTTTACCCAATCGACTAAAGTCCAAAATTGAAGGATGTTATTGGGAAAACTTATGATAATCTTCAAGGACAAATTTAATCATGCGCTAAAGATTTTATAAAATATAGTATCTTTAGTATAACTTTTTGGACCTAGTTCTATTATCTGGAACTAGTTCTATCATCTAGACCAAATTCATTACATAAAAACCCTAATAAACTTAGGTTATTGATAAAAATGCATTAAATTTTCTTTTGGTAAATTAATTTTCATCATATACAGACACTACCCATCATATTATCTTGAAATATCGCCCATTTATTGGAAATATTAGATGATCTCCTTTACAATCTACTTATTGATAAGATTCTTCTTGGTATACTTTGTCCACCATGAGTGTACCTTCCCAGATTGGCTTAAAATTATCACTTATCCTTCTTCTATGGGCCAAAGATAGGTCTTCTTAGAATATGGACCAACTCTACAGCTTGGAAAGTTTTGAAGTGAACTAACTTATCATGTGCTTGAATAATTTTAGCTTTGGATTACTCGACATTCTATTGAGCCTGTAACTACTACTATTCTATACCTTTGATTTCCTCTAATTTGAGATTAGCATTCTATTCCACTATAAGTTTATTTTTGCTTCAATGCACAATGAAGGCAGCTATACCTCCAAAGTGAGAACAACCTCTACTCCAAAGATTAGAGAAAATTGCATAGATTGAGTAAGAGTTTTGTATGTGGTTCAATATGCCCCCAAAGCTTCTCCTACCTTTTCATGTCATTAGCAGTTATTATCATCTAATATTTTCTTTAAAATTTCTAAAGAATTTTATTGACAATAGCAATCACTATTGTTCTTTCTGCCTCCAGCTAATCTATTTTCCTGAGGGTAATAGATAGTTGAGTGTCTCCAATTATGATGTCTGAAAAAATTATTTAGGGCTTCTATAAAATGCACTATTATCATATTGAATTGGTGATAAAAACCAAATTCATATATAATAAGATTGTTAAATAAGTTTAAAATATGGTGAGCTTTAACTTCTCTCAAAAGATTTGCTTCTACCTATTTTGAGAAGTAGTCTGTAGCTGCTAATATAAACCTATGACTTCTTGAGGATTGTGAATCAATTAAACTAATAATATTTATACCTTAGCTTTCAAATGTCCAAAAAGCAATTATTGGTTGTAGGACATTTGGTGGTTCATGTAAAACTACATTGTGTACCTAGCATTGATGATAACAACATACAATATTCATGCACTCATTTATCATTCTTGATTAGTAGTATACCATCCTTTTAATCTTCATTTTCATTTTAGGATTAGATTGGTGAGTACCACATAATCCAGCATGAACTTCTATTATAATATTTTTAGCTTCAGGTTTGTTGAGACAACACAACCACATCTAATCAAATGATCTTTTATAGAAGGTTTCAATAATTAAATAATTTTCACCTCATTTAGGAATTTGTATTGATCTTATCCATATCAATCAATGATAGGACCTTACAATCCTGTACTTCTTTTATAATCAAATCTTCTTCAGAACAAGCTAATTCTTTAACAAGCTTTTTTAAGACATCCACCGTGATATTTACTCCACATGGTATTTTATACATAGTCACATTCCAAATATGCTCTAAACCGTATTTACTTATAACTTGGTTAAAAATAAACTACAAATCTCCATTTATCTTTAATTCCTTATATTCATTTCAAATTATAAATTTTAAGCTACTTATTAGCGCCTTCTACTCAGCTTAATTAATTGTACATGATTCTAATAAATGATAAGTGTAATATATCAGCCCTCTAACTAAATATTTTAGCCTTCCCTAGGGACATATCACGTGATGCTTTATATTTTTTACTAGACACACCACCATCTTAATAAAATTCATAAGTGGGTTTTTTTTAATCATTTTTAAATATAGAATTTGCTAATTATTAAGTTCATCATCTACTAGAATAATATCTAAAATTTGGTGCACCACTTCAAAAAATTCCTATGCTTATCTATTTAAAGCATGTAGAGGGATTGAATGTTAAATCAAACAGTTGCAAAATAATTGACCACTGACCTAATCTTCTGGATAATAACAGTTTAGTCATCAAATATTGTAATGAATTTACTTTAGATATTAAGTTTACTTTATGAGAAAGCATGTAGCCTTTTGAGCAACAAAAATTGAGGCTAAAAAATGCTTCTCAGTTGGAGGATAATTCATTTTGGTTGGTAGCAACTTTCTACTCTAGTAATAAAGTGCATTCTCTTAACCTTCTTCATTAACTTGAGCAAACAAGGTGCCAAGAGATTCACTTAAAGCTACTATATTTAAGATTAATGGCTTCCTTGAATAGGATCATCCAATATTGGAGGTTTCATCAGATATTCTTTTTTTACTATTAAAATCTTTCTAATATCCGCCATCCCACTAGAAATGAATGTCCTTCTTACATAGAACTATAAATGGTTGACGCCTACTTGATATATTTGATATAAATCTTCTCAGATATGCTAACCAACCTTGAAGAGATTGCTTTAATTTTAGAATGAACTATTTCTATTCAGTGGTGCATGAAACCTAAAAACTATTCTAAAATTAACACAAAAGGCGCACTTAAGAGGATTCATTTTTAGATTATACTGACATAAACTTTAAAAAATAATTCATAGATCACTAAAATGAATCTTTCATTCTAGACTTTATAGACTAAATCATCGACATAACACTCCTCTTGTTGGTAGATAAATTTGTTAGAGAATCTCATCATTTCCAGCTAATATGTTGCACCTGTGTTCTTTAATCCAAAAGGCATTACTCTATAACAATAAACTCCCATTGTTGTTTTAAAAGATGTAAACAACTCATCTTTTGGAGCCATATTTATTTGATTATTCTTGGATGAACTATCCATAAAGTAGAATTTTACATGTGATAAAGCAATATTTACCTAAGTTCTGGTATAAGAAGTCAAAACTCATATTCATGATAGATTTTATTTAGATCTCTTAAGTCAATATAGACACAAATTTTATCGCTTTTGTTCTTTACATGAAAAGTATTGGCTAATTAGGTTTAACATTGTTCTTCCCTAATAAAACTAGCCTTTATAAGTTTCTTGACTTCAGCGATGACTTATTGTTAAATCTTAAGTCATAAATGTCTGGGTATTTATTTTATTGGGTTGCATCTCTAATTTATTAACTATAATGTCTAGAGATAATTTGAGCATTTCTTCATAACTCAAAGTAAAGTGATCTTTAAACTCTGTGAGTAACTCAATCAATTTTTTTGCCTCATCCTCATTCAATAATGAGCTAATGAATATAGGATAAGGGACTTCTTTACTATCAAATTTATTTCTTTAAATCGTCTAGTATTGATTTAATTTAATCTTTAAAATGAGGAGGTGCATCCTTAACTTGAGAGTTATCCAGATCATATAAAGTTTCTAAATAAAATCCATTTAAAGATGATTTTACATCAGTTGAAAAGATACTATCAAATTCTAGATTAATGGTTGTAATTAAATAATATTCATCATCATCAGGAGTATAAAGAGTTCTAAAGCCAACACCTACTTTAGATTTTTATTTGCAATATTTAGTATTCTATTGGTTTTCAAATTGTTGAGCTTTACTACTTGTCTAAGTTGATAGAGTGATACCTTGCTCACTAAATCTATTGACACATTTAGAATACCAGTCAAAATGTAGCTCTATTATTGCACCCATAAATGGATCATTGAGGGTTACAGTAATGTTTACACTTTTGCTAATTAAATGGATAATAGTATTGGTTTAAGATTCTTCATTTAGAGCAAGAGAGATTTTAACTACCAACCCTGTTATATCATTTTGAGATAATTGGGTTAGAGTCACATTCTCTACATACTTATTTAACCTTTATAGGGTAGACATTTCTCTATTTTCTCTCTCAGTAATTTAGACCCTATTCTCATTATTTTCTATTTCTATAGAAATTTTACATTTGTTCTACAAAATTCATATGTACTTTAACATGTTTATATTTCTTAAAAACTAATGATCTTTCCTTTAAACTTGATTCCAAATTAATATGTATTATATGAAATACTATATATATATGTATATATATATTCCTTTTCTCTTTTTATTTTTCTCTTTTTTTCATCCTTGACCTTTGCCTCTAGATTATTGAGTCATTATAACACCTCCTTGTTAGAGAGGGGTAGGTGACCAATGAACATCATGTTTAAGGTTAGAATACTTTATTTTTCTTTTCCTTCTTCCTTTATCTCAATTTTTAAACTTGTTTTCTTTAATTATAAATGACTTAAAATTCCTAGAGAAAATTGTCTGATTTTTAGGCAGATAATAGTTTGCATCTTCATGTACAAAAGCTTCATTAATTGAAAATGATTTCAAGTATCTCTTAATATAGTGCTCATAAACCTCATAGGAATATTTAATACATTGATTTAAGGAGGAAGATACCATTCTACATTCTTGAAGCTAAGGTCTACCTAGGAGAGCATTAAGTAAAGTATTTAAATCTACTATATAAAATTTTTCCTCAATTCTAAGGCAATTTATATCTAATAATAAGGTTATATAACCCCAAGCTCTCTTTCCTTATTCATTAAATCCTTGTAACATTATGTGATTATAATTGATCTTATGTATATCTACTTTTAAATAGGTAAGAGTTTTGGGATTCATTATATTAAATGATGCACTTGGATTAAACATGACACGATATAACTTATACTTATTATATTTATAGAAATATGCATTGTATTGAAACTTATTCAATATGAATTAGGTTGTTAAACTTAAGCTTATGTCCCAGCGGTTAACCAAGAGGGGGGTGAATTGGTAATTAAAAATTAATCCCTCTTTTTGAAATTTAAAACTGAGAATTAACTTTTGTGAATTTTATAGAAAGAGATTTTTCAACCACAAGTGAAAACAGTAAAAATTAAAAGGAAGCGGAAAATAAAAAGACAAAAGATTTATAGTGGTTCAGTCAAACACAACCTACATCCACTCCCCCGAGGCACCCTCCAAGTATTGTACTAATACCACTAGTGACTCTCCTTTTTCACCCACAATAAGGCGGAGAAGCCTTTACAAAATTCTCTTCCACCACTACCCAGTGCGGTAGAGAACCGACATCCTTTTACACTCTTTCCAGAGTTGGCAGAGAACCATCGTCCTTGTACACTCTCCTGATGTAGGCAGAGAACCCTTCATCCTTTCCCACTCTCCAAATGTGGGCAAAGAACCCTAAGGCTGTTCACACTCTCCAAGTGTGGGCAGAGAACCCTTCATCATTTCACACTCTCCAAGTGTGGGTAGAGAACCCTTCGGCTGTTCACACACTCCAATTATGGGCAGAGAACCCTTCATCCTTTCACACTCTCCAAGTATGGGCATAGAACCCTTCGGCTGTTCACACTCTCCAAGTGTCAGCAGAGAATCGAATCTCCTTGACAAATCTTCTCACAAGAAATCTAGAAGGAAGAGAGAAAAGAATGAAGTAATCAAAAACCACAAGTAGAGACTCTTACCTTTGAGTATCAAGTGAAACCTTCACGTTTTAGTAGTAAGAATCCTCCTTCAAACACTCTCTCCTTAACTCTCCTTTCAGCAGGCATGAAGATCAGTAGGCAAAAATATTAAGAGGTAATTCTAATTGGACTTTATATAGGAAAGACACAAAAAACTGTCCAAAAATTGTTGATTTTCAAGTATGTATATAGTGGATTGTCCCGACGATCGTGGATCATCCTGGATGAACTTACTTAAATCAGTTGCATACGAACCCAATATATATTGGTACGAACTAACTTCGTACCCGATTATCATCCCATACGAACTAAGTTCATCCGGTACGAACAGTTATACCATGAGTCGGTTTGACAAACTGCAGGAAGTTATCAAAATTGGAAATGTTAAAACAATTTCATCCTGGGGCAAATAAGAGTTTGTCTGGACAAAAAATTTTCCAAAGAGCATTTCGTCCTGGCTCAAATATAGGTTTCGTCTGAACGAAAATTTTCCAGAGACCATTTCATCCTGGGACGAATATAAGTTCATCTGGACAAAAATTTTCCAGAGAGCATTTCATCCTGGCACAAATATAGGTTTCGTCTGAACAAAAATTTTCCAGAGAGCATTTCATCCTCGGACGAATATAAGTTCGTCTGGATGAAACTTTTCTAGAGAACATTTTGTCCTGGCACAAATATAGGTTTCATTTAAATGAAAATTTTCCAGAGAGCATTTCGTCCTGGGACGAATATATGTTCAACTGGATGATCAGGACTTAGAAAAATTTTCTAGCTTCCTGTTCGTTTCATTGCTCTTTCGAGGGGATAACTGACTTGATCGTCCCGTACGATCAGTATGAATTTTAAAGTTCTCCCCAAGTGTGTGTGTACTAAGTTACTTAATTACAACCACTCCCTCTCAAACTCAATACAATGAAAAGTACAAGTTTCAATTTATAAATTATCTCATGCTGAATTTTGATTTGAAGTCTTCATTAGTCTAGAGTTCGATTATACTGAAATGTTAGTCCACACAAGAGCAAAAATAATTCTTCTACAAAGTGCTAGGAGAAAACAAAATTTTAAAACAATAATATTTGGAATCATCAAAACTTTACAAGTTTCAAGAATGTAAAACATGCAAATAGTAACTCTCTTAACAATCTCCCCCTTTTTGATGATGAAAAAACAATTATTGTTTGTATAAATTTCAAATTTTAAGAATCTCCTAAACTTCTTCTGAATTGATGAACATATGAAAAATAAGAAGGCATTGCACAAAAAATTTATCTTTTTCTCTCTTTTTTTTAACACAACAGATACAATACGAAACAAAATAGATACAATACTAAACCAAATACAAATACAGAAATACAGAACAAAGATATGAACAATACGATAACAAAGATACGAATAATACGATACAATACAAATAATATTTTCTCCTCCTTTTTGACAACAGCAAAATAAGAAGAAGAAAAAGACCAAAAATATAAGCAGTCATATGATAATCTTTTGATAATTAATCCTTGAAAGTGATTGAAATAAATTTTGCAAATAAAAATATATCATTAGGCAAATAAAAATGATTCATATAATTTAAGAAAAGTTATAACATTAATAATATATATATATATATATATATATATATATATATATATA
>NW_021318950.1:113458-116299 GCF_001605985.2 Dendrobium catenatum | reverse complement strand
TTTCTAAACAAGATTAAAACCAAAATAAGATAACTTATATTGATATCATTATAATAGATATTATAATCTAAGAATGATATCAATACCACATAAAACTCAAAATACAAAAACATCAAATGAAACAAGCACATAACTAAAACAAAATACATTACAATGTAACACATCACAATCACATCAATTAAAGAAAAACATAACCAAGTACATGAATCACTTTGATGGTCCGTGATCTGGAGGAGGAGGAGGAGGTAAAGTACTGAAGAAGTTAAAATAACTACTTATCATAAGCATGTTGGAACTAATATCATTCATCTGCTCTCTTATATACCCCATGTTCTGATTGTACTGAACATCCTGCTCCTGTAAGTGAGTTTCAATTTGATCAAATCTTTGATCAAAATGAGACTCGAAGCGATCAAATCTCTAAACAAAAACTTGATAATTTGGTTCATTAGCAGGTGCAGGTGCAGGTTCATGTTCCTCCTCTGAGTCACTAATAATATGTACTTTACTTGGTTCATCTTTACTGAAGATTGCCCTAAAAGATCTGTCATTGTAGTAGAGAGGTTCTTCAAAATCTTGAACTGGATGAACCAATTCATATTTCTTCTTCAAAATGTAGGCAACAAGATGTCCTAAAGCTATGTTCTTCTTTTTTTTATGGGCGACATGACCAATTTCGGAAATTCCATAAAGATAGTTAAGGATTAGTTGTGCTTCATCTATTGGTTGTTTAGTCATAATTAAGTAGGTTACTGTTGAAAAAAGAGGAGTAATATTGACTCTATCATCAGCTTTAGGAATTATGGAAGTTCGAAGAACATGCTGGATGATACGAGTATTGCGAACAAGAGAGGACACTTTAGGCATATGCTCCTTAAATATAATTTTTGTAATCACTTCATTTATTTCACTCCAATCAAAATCAGTAGTAGTGGTCATGGTATGGGCTCTAATTCCCTCAGTCCTTAAGTTTAAAAAGATTCCTAGGTTAGCGTTGGTGATTTCAACTTTCTTCTTAAAAACAAAGGACTTGATTACAGAATGGTCGGAGTTGAAAGACATGTTTGCTAGGAAATAATAAAAGGTATCTTTATTGTAGAGATGGACTAATGTGAGAATGAGACCGAAATGAGTTGAAGCAAACAAGTTCATTACATGAAAGGTCAGTTGATCCTGAATAAGAACTCTAGACGGGGTGATCTTAGCGGAGGCAAATCTAGAAAAAAATTCTTTATTGGCTTTGGACAAAAAATTATCAGAAGAATTTCTGTGTGGACCATTGGAGAGAACCTTTTGTCGCTTGCTTGACCTAGCCATGGTTAAGATCTAAAGAAAGAAAGGGTTCTGAAAGGGATGTGTGAGTGTGACTGTTTAGTTCATAGTTGGTCAATTTAATGAAATACGGCTGTTCGTACAAACGAAATTATGTTTGTCCCATACGAAATTCAGTTCGTCCCGTACGCAAAAAATTTGTATGAACGAACGAATGAGTCCAAAAAAAATGGCTTTTCGTAATCACATAACTTACGAAGCATCCGTCTATATAGACTTTTGACCAAACGATCGTACAGACGAACAGGTGTTCGTCCTAGATGATCATAAATTTATGATCATTTTAATTACAGCTGAAACTGTCCCCCACATTGATTTCCAAGAGTTCGTCCGGACGAACCAAAGGTTCGTACGTACAAATATAATATTAAAAATGACCTTATTCGTTCAATTGACATTCAATCATCCCGTCATTTGAAAATTTTGTCCAGACCATCGCAACGATCATACAGACAAAGTGATTGAAATAACTAAAAAATTGCACGCAAATGGTTCAAGTCTAACAGTTGACACACTACACAATTCATCCCGTACGAAACAAATTTTATCCTGGACGAATGACACTTAATTTTTCAAAATCATGCACTCAATCAAAACCAAAACACAAACATAATAAAAAAACAATAGAAAAAAAAATAAAAACTCAAACTCAAAATACAGAAGAAATCACAAAAAATTCACACAAAAATATTAACTAAAAACACACATCAATGTTGCAGAAAATATTTTTATTAAACATTCAAATCGATTACTCCAAGCCTTTTTCTTAATGCACTGAAAGTATCAAAGGCTAAAGATTTTGTAAAAATGCTTGCAAGTTGATTTTTTGTAGAAACATGAGTAAGTTCAATTTCTCCTTTGGATACATGATCCCTTATGAAATGATGCCTGATGTCTATATTTTAGTTTTTGAATGTTGAATAAGATTTTTAGAAATGCAAATACCACTAGTATTATCATAATAAATTGGAATAGTGCCTATAGTTAATTCTATATTAATCAACTGTTGTTTCAACCAAAGTACTTCTGTCACAAAACTTCCTAATGCAATGTATTCAGCTTCAGCAGTAGTTAGGGCTACTGAATTTTGTTTTCTATTGGACCAAGAGACTAAGGAATTTCTAATAAACTGACATGTTCTAGAAGTGCTCTTTCTATCCACCATACAACTTGCAAAGTCAGAATCTAAATAACGAATTATTTCAAATGAAGAGCTAAACTTATACTATAGGAAAATCACTTAGTTCAAATGAAGAGCTAAAATTACACGAATTATGAAATGATGCCTGATGTCTAACGCATTTTCTGGCGGTTTTGTAATTTAGCGGCGGTTTTTCGGCAGTTTAAATGTCGCTGGTAAAAACCGCGTAGGAAAATAAATTCCGGCAAATTTTTCCGGCGGCTTACCGGCGGTCTTAAACCGCCGGTCAAATTTAAAAAAAAAAATTGCTCCGGCCAGCCAAGCCACCCCACTCTCGCGCCTGAACCCCGCCCCCACCGGCCAGGCTC
>NW_021318950.1:82823-113448 GCF_001605985.2 Dendrobium catenatum | reverse complement strand
ATAAGTTTTAATTAAATTTTGTTAAATCATTTACATAGTAAAAATTTTATTCATTTTCAATAAATTTTTTAAAGCCGCCAGAAAAGTAAAAAAATAGCCGGAAATTTCGCTGGAAAATTCCGTGAGAAAAAATCGCCGGAAAGCCGCTGGAAAATTCTGCCCAAAATCAGTGATTTTCCTGTTGTGATATATATATTAGGATATCAAATTCCTAAGTTTTAAGTTCCTAACAGATATTTTAAAATCCTTTTTACTATTGTCAAATGTTATTCTTATCGATCTGATTAAAATCTTGCACACAAACAAACACTAAACATGATATCGGTTCGGCTAGCTGTCAAGTAAAGCAAAGATCCAATTATCCCTCTAAATTCCTTTTAATCAACAGATTTTTCGTTAGGATCCTTATCCAACTGAACTGAGAAACTCATAGGTGTACTAACAGGTTTAGCATTACCTATTTCATACTTTTTGAGGATATCCTTAACTACTTTGACTGACTAAGAAATGTACCCTCCTCAATTTGCTTAATTAGACTCATATCAAATTCACTACTAATTATTTAGAAAAATCATCACAAAGATTTTTATTTGAAGATCCAAAGATGATATCATCCACATAAATTTGTACAATGAGTATATCCTTTCCAACTTTCTTTAAAAAGTGAGCTGTATCAACACTTCCTTTTTCAAATGATCTTTCGAGTAGGAAGTTGCTCAATCTCTCATACCAAGCCCTAGGTGCCTGTTTTAATCTATATAATGCATTTTTCAATTTAAAAACATGATTTGGGTATTTAGAATTTTTAAAACCTTGAGGTTGTTCTATAAAAATATCCTCTTGAATTACTCCATTTAAAAAGGCACTTTTTACATCCATTTGGCACAGTTTAAATCCTCTAAAACAGGCAAAGGCTAACAAAACCCTAATTGCTTCAAGTCTAGCTACAGGGGCAAAAGTCTCTTCAAAATTAATCCCTTCAATCAGATTATACCCCTTAGTAACTAATCTAGTCTTATTTCTATTGACTACTCCTGATTCATTCATTTTATTTTTGAATACCCACTTAGTTCCAACTACACTTTGATCATTTGGCCTTGTAGTTAATTTCCAAACTTAATTTCTTACAAATTGATTTAACTCTTCTTACATAGCCAAAAACAAAAACTCATCAGAAAGTGCTTGATCAATATTTATGGGTTATATTATTGAAATAAAGACTGAATGATTGACTTCTTTGTTTAATCCATGCCTAGTCCTTACACCCTAACTAGGTTCACCAATTATTAATTCTTTTGGGTGGTTTTTAGAAAATCTCAAATATCTAGGCAAAGGGTTTTCTATCTCCAAATTTTCTTCTAAATTTTCATCCATATTTATTTTATCAATCTTTTGGGAGTTAATCTCAATCTCATCTTCTATAATACTTGGCTCTTCCAAAATTCAAGATTCATCAAATACAACATGTGTGGTATCCTCAATTACCAAAGTTCTTTTGTTGAATACTCTATAGATTTTTCAACACTTGAGTATCTTACAAAAATTCCTTCATCGAATTTTGAATCAAATTTTTCTAACGCAGATTTTTAATTGTTATGAATAAAAACCTTGCAACAAAAAACATGTAAATGTGATAAATTAAGTGTTTTTCCTTTTATCAACTCATAGGGTGTTTTATTTAATTTAGATCTCACATTCACCCGATTCAGAATATAACATGCAGTGCTAACCGCCTCAGCCCAAACATATTTACGAAGTGAGTATTCTGCCAATATGGTTCGAGCAGCTTCTATTAATGTTCTATTCTTTCTTTTGACTATCCCATTCTGCTGAGGGATTCTAGGTGCAGAAAAGTTGTGATCAATTCCTTTCTCCTTACAAAAATCTTCAAATCTTTTATTCTTAAATTCTCCTCCAATATCACTTTGTATAATCATAATTTCACATCCTAGCTTTCATTTAATCCAAGTCAAAAAGTTTCTAAATTCGTCAAATGATTCACTTTTATGAAATAGAAATCTAACCCATGTGAATCTAGAGTAATCATCCATAATCACAAATCCGTATACCTTCCCTCCTAGACTTATAGTTCCAACTGGTTCAAAAAGATCCATATGCAAAATCTCCAATGGTTTACTAGTTCTAAGATTCTTATTGGACTAAAAAGAGGACTTCACCTGTTTTCCTAATTGACATGCATCACAAAGGTGATCTTTAGTAAAGTCTAGTTTTGGTATACCTCTCACTAGGTTCTTTTGGGTAATCCTCCTAAGGTTTTTCTTGCTAGAGTGATAAAGTCTCCTCTGCCAAAGTCATGATTCATCAGAAATAGTTTTTAAACAAAAGCTTTAGGAGTTTGAATGCAATTTAAATCTAGCATATACATATTGTTTACCCTTATACCATTCAAAACCTCATTTCCATTTAGTCTTAATATATAGCTAGTAGGAAAAAATTTTACACAATACCCTTTGTCATATAGCTCGCTTATACTTAACAACTTATGCTTTAAGCCTTCTACCAATAACACATTTTCAATGTTAACATTCTTAAAATTTCCAATCATACCTGACCCAACCACCTTCCTTATGGTGTTATCTCCAAGTGTAACCTTACCTCCACTCATGACTTCTAGCGATATGAATTGTGTAGTATCTCCAGTCATATGCTTTGAACATCCGATGTCCAGGTACCATATACTCTCATGAGGTCTTGTGTGACCCTGCAAGATTATCAAACATTAGACTTGGAAACCCAAACTAGTTTGGGTTCTCCTTTAGGCATTTTATAAAAAGATGCATGTATGATAAGTCTAGGTTTATGCATCTTCGGTTTTCAAACCAAATAAGTTTTCTTCTTCAAAGTATAGGTGTGAGCTATGTGTCCAATCAATCCTCAATTGTTACATTTGACTTTTGGAAAAGGATTCCTAAATTTTTACTATTTATTTGTCTATTTAGGGAATGCATAAATTTATGATACAAAATATGGTTAGTGAAATCTTCAAGTTTAGGGGGTATTCTATTATCCTCGAGAGCTTTTATCATTAATTTGTAAAATGAATTCATATCTTCCAAAATTCGATTTGTATAATTGATTCTATAAATTTTGCTCTCAGATTCATCCTTAAAATTTTAAATTCTTTTTCAAGTTCTACATAGGATGATTTCAAACTTTCATAAATTTTATTCAAGTTATCAAACTCATCAAGTAATTTTAAGTAGTTGTCATTAATTAAAGTATGATCTTTCCTAAGGATTTCATGTTCTTTTTGTAGTTCCTCAAATTCTAAGCTCAGACTAGTATGCATTTTCTTTATTTTCCTATATGCATCATGCATGTGTTCAAAAACTTCAAAAAATTTGTCATATGTTAAGTCATATACCTCTTCTTGATCTGAATGATCAAGATTATCGGCTATTAAGCACATATTAGTGACTTCCTCTTCCTTTTCTTTCTCTGACGAGTCCGAAGTTGAGTCCGCCTAGAAAGCTCTTTGGAATTTCTTCTTGACCTTCTTCACAATTGGTTTCTCATCTACCTTCTCCTTGCTAGGAGTGGCTTTGAGTTTTGGGCAATCTATCTTATTATGTCCAGGTTTCCTGCACTCACAACAAATAACATCATTTGAAATCTTGACATTTCTATTAAATTTACCTCGATTTCATTACTGGCATCTCTTCTGCTTCCTCTTCAGAAAACTTTTGAATTATCTAGTAATTAGTGCGATGTCATCTTCATCCTCAGGTTGTGAGTGTTCACTCTCAGATTCCTCCACATTTAGTGCTATATTCTTTTTCCTTCGTGGACCTACATCAATCTTTCTTTGACTAACTCCTTGCTCGTAAGCAATTAGCAAACCAAGAATATTGTCAATAGAGTAAATGCTTAGATCTTTAGACTCTGTAATTACAGTAATTTTTGCATCATAAATAGTAGACAAACAATAAAGAATTTTATTAACCATTTCAGCATTCGTTAGTTCCCTACCCAATACGTGTAAAGATGTGATTATTTGTATAAATCTTGTGTACATATCAGAAATGGATTCATTGGGTTTCATGCGAAATAGTTCATAATCATGCAACAAGATATTAAGTCTATATTATTTTATCTCATTAGTCCCCTTATAAGTTATACAAAGTCTATCCCATATGTCCTTTCCACTCTTGCAAGTAGAAACCCGCATGTAATCTTCTAATTTAAGTGCACAAAAGAAACTATTCAAAAATTTGGCGTTTAGTTGTGCTAAGTCAGGCGGAAAAGCCTTTACAAAACTCTCTTCCACCACTACCCAGTGGGCAGAGAACCGTCATCCTTTTATACTCTTTCCAGAGTTGGCAGAGAACAGTCATCTTTTTACACTCTCTCGATGTAGGCAGAGAATTCTTTGTCCTTTCACACTCTCCAAGTGTGGGTAGAGAGCACTATGGCTGGGGGAGAGAACCCTTCATCCTTTCACACTCTCCAAGTGTGGGCAGAGAACCCTTCGGTTGTTCACACTCTCCAAGTGTGGACAGAGAACCCTTCATCCTTTCACACTCTCCAAGTGTGGGCAGATCCCTTTGGCTGTTCACACTCTCCAAGTGTCGACAGAGAATCGGATCTCCTTGACAGATCTTCTCACAAGAAATTTAGAAGGAAGAGAGAAAAGAGTGAAGTTTAAAAAACCACAAGTAGAGACTCTTACCTTTGAGTATCAAGTGAAACCTTCACGCTCCAGTAGTAAGAATCCTCCTTCAAACACTCTCTCCTTGACTCTCCTTTCAGCAGGCATGAAGATCAGTAGGTAAAAAAGATTAAGAGGCAATTCTAATTGGACTTTATATAGGAAAGACACAAAACAGTCCAAAATTACTGATTTTCAAGTAAATACATAGTGGATCGTCCCGTACGATCGTGGATCGTCCTGGACGAACTTACTTAAATCAATTGCATACGAACCCAATGTATATTGGTACAAACTGACTTCATACCCGATTATCGTCCCGTATAAACTTAGTTTGTCCGATACGAACAATTATACCATGGGTCAGTTTGACAAACTGCAGGAAGTTATCAAAATTGGAAATGTTAAAGCATTTTCATCTTGGGACGAATAAGAGTTCGTCTGGACAAAAATTTTTCAGAGAGGATTTCATCCTGGAACAAATATAGGTTTCGTCTGAACAAAAAGTTTCCAGAGAGCATTTCATTCTGGGACGAATATAAGTTCGTTTGGGCAAAAATTTTGTAGAGAGCATTTCGTCCTGGCACAAATATAGGTTTCATCTTAGCGAAAATTTAAAAGAGGGCATTTTGTCCTGGGATGAATATAAGTTCTTCTCGACAAAAATTTTCTAGAGAGCATTTTGTCCTAGCACAAATATAGGTTTCATCTAAACAAAAATTTTCTAGAGAGCATTTCATCCTGGGACGAATATATGTTCATCTGGACAATCAGGACTTAAAAAAAATTTCTAGCTTATTGTTAGTTTCATTGCTCTTTCGAGGGGATAACTGACTTGATCGTCCCGTACGAACTTGGTTTGTCCCATACGATCAGTATAAATTTTAAAGATATCTCCAAGTGTGTGTGTACTAATTTACTTAATTACAATCACTCCCTCTCAAACTCAATATAATGATAAGTATAAGCTTCAATTTATAAATTATCTCATGCTGAATTTTGATTTGAAGTCTTCATTAGTCTGGAGTTCGATTATCTTGAAATATTAGTCCACACAAGAGCAAAAACAATTCTTCTATAAAGTGTTAGGAGAAAACAAATTTTTAAAATAATAATATTTTGATTCATCAAAACTTTACAAGTTACAAGAATGTAAAACATGCGAATAATAACTTTCTTAACACATTAGCCAATAATGTTATGCAGTTCCCATTAGCAAATTTTTATATAAAAATGTTACTCCTAGAATCTCTTTAAAGTATAGGGTCTCCTCATAGTTTATTAATGCAAAATGAACAATACATATATCTGGGTTAAGAAAAACTTTGCAAAGCCTTTCTCATTTCTTTTTGGAAGGACTAGAACATCATAAAAACTCAAATTTTTAGGTAGTTTTTAAAGATGTGTTAAAAATATTATATTCCACTTTAAGAATGTTTAAGTTATCTATATCTTTATTGCGAATCTAATTTCAGGTAATATAATTTTGAAGATAGCAAACATTTATATTACTTATATTTCTCTACTACTGCCTTGCCTACTAATATTTTTGGTCCATAAGATCAAACTGCAAATCGAACCAACTCAAGATTGGATAGATTAGGACTGCGTTAGTTTGTAATATACAATAAGTTTCTTTTATCTTTTTTTCTTGAGATCATTATAATAATGTGGGTCATGATGCTAAGTAACCTTACACACACACATTTGGGGAAAATTATTGACTATTTTAGAGTTTTCTATTATCAATCACATCGTACGGCACGATTCACAAATTATCATGGATGATCAGTTAAAAATAAAAACCCTAACTAGTGCATCTTGGTTAAGGCAGCTGCAACTAAGCGCATCATCCTGGATGATATTAGTATCTGACGGGACGATAGGCTCAAATTAGAAAAAATCAATCGCCAGATCTATTTAGACATTTTTTATTTTTGGACATCATCATGGACAATGTAGTGTAATTATACCTAAATTAATCTGGTAAATAAAGAAAGTAATTAAGGTTTGATTGCTCGATTATATTAGCCTTGATAATTGCAGGATCGTCCGAGATGATTAGTTCACAAACCTTAGTTCTTTCTAGATGATCAAAAATTAGCCTGACTCCATTCAGGGCAATGCTTTGGATGATACAAACTAAATTAAACTAATCATCCAGGATGATCTTTGGATCGACCTGGACGATCAAGTTATTTTTTCATCATCCAAACATCCATTCAGGGTGATATTCTGGATGATAATTATCATTTTGTACTAATCAGCCTAGATGATTATGAGATCATCTTGGATAATATAGTTATTTTTCCATCGTCCAGACATCCATCCAGGGCGATGGTCTGGATAATATTCATCATGTTAAACTAATCATACATGATGATATACTATCATCCTGGATGATATTTGATGATTAGTTGCTAATTAGGGCTAATTTGGAGCCCTTATTTAGGAAATCTCTTATTTTCTCAAGTAAAGATCTTTTACTGCTGTCCTGACCTAAGAGAGCCAAGGGAGAGGGAGATCAAAGGAGAGAGAAAGAGAGAGAGGATCTTATGAGGGGGAGTTTGTGAGGGGTTTCACAAAGGTTATTCCAAGCAATGATCCACGTCGTCTTCTCCGGTCGTCATCCCTAGTTCCTTGGGGGTTCTAGAGAGGTCTACTTCAAAAATTAATCAAAGTTCTATTCCTACAGGAGAAAGCAAAGGGAGTTAGGTTCTCTATATACTTCAAGAGGAAGCAAAAAGAGTTGGGTTCTTTACCTGCTTCTATAGAAAGCAAAAGGAGTTGGGTTTTCTGCCTCACTAGGTCGGTGGAAATAAGTTTTTGTATGAGCTTCTCTGCCTTGCTGTGGGGGCAAAAGGAGAGATACTGAGTTTAGTGAAATACCCAGAGGAGAGGTTCTGGGGAGTGGACGTAAGTCAAGTTGATCGAACCACTATAAAATCTAGTGTGCTCTTTCTTATTGTACTTCCACATTTAATTTCCGTAATTTAATTTTTATGGTGATTATTTGGTTGTGTTTTTTATTTTGTTTGAAGAAATTTTTAAATACCAACTCATCCCCCCTCTTGGTTAGCTTTGTGACTAGTTCATAAGGGCTTAACATCCCTGTCAAACTTTCAAGTGGTATCAGAGCGGGATTCATAAAATTGAGTTTTTGAAAACTTTTGAATTTTGATCAATGGCTAACTTTAGTAATCGTAATACTGCAGGAGGATATTCAATTACCCAACCACCTTTGTTTGACAATATTCCTTTTGATTTTTTGGAAAACTCGCATGTTTCTATTTTTTATAATCGATTGAAAATCGCATGTCGATTCTTGTTAAAGAAGGTTATTCACCTCCGTCTCGTAAAATTAATGGCATTAATACTAAACTTCCTTTCATTGAATGGACTCTAGAGGATAGGGAATTTAGCTTAACTGAATGCAAATGCTTAAACTATTTTTTCTATGCTTTCAAATCAAAAAATTATATGCATGATTCAACTTGTGCTACTAGTAAAGAAATTTGGGATAGATTGTGTATTATTTATGAAGGAACCAAAGAAGTTAAACAATTTAGGTTGAATATCTTATTGCATGACTACGAACTTTTTCATATGAAACCTACTGAATCAATTTCTAACATGTATACTAGGTTTATTCAAATTATCACCTCATTGCATGCTTTAGGAAGAGAGCTAACTAACTATGAAATTTTGATATGCTTGACTTTTTTTCTTTTTGATGCTAAGATCACTACAATTACGAATCCAAGGATTTGAGTACTTATTCTATTAATAACTTACTTGGATCACTCATTACTTAAGAGCAAGGAGTGAACCAAAGATAACTTGATGCAGGTGAGAGAAAGAAGGAGAAAATTATGGTGTTGAAGGCCAATAACACGAATACTGATTCTATTAGGTCTGAAAGTGATGATGTTTCCTTAATCACTAGGCAATTCAAAAACTTTCTAAGGAAGAATCATAAGCACCATCAGAAATAAAACAAAGGTAAGGGTAGAAAAAATTATAAATATTCTTTTGATGTTGTGTGTTTTGAATGTAGAAAGTCTGGACATATCAAAGCTGATTGTCCTTCACTTAAGGATCACCCAAGCAAGGAGAAAGGTGAGGAGAAACCCAAGTTCAAAAAGGGAAAGGATAAGAAGAAGTTCCAAAAGTCTTTCTAGGCAAATTCTGCATCTGACTCCTCTGAGATTAAAGCTGAAGAGGAGACAATAAACTTGTGCCTGATGGCCGGTGATTATCTTAGTTAGTCTGACCAAGAAGAGGTATGCAAACTAACCTATAATTAATTATTTGAAGTTTGTGAGAACATTCATATCATATAAGAAACTTAAGAAATCTCATGCTCATTTAAAATTGGAGTTTTCAAATTTATAAAAAGATCATGAAATTTTATTGAAAGATCACTCCTAAATTGATAGAAATCACATGTCATTAGTTGATGAGTTTGATGAATTGAATAAAAAACATTCTAAGTTAGTTATTAAGAATGATTCATTAAAAGCATCCTACACCTCACTTGAAACTAATTTTAAAACATATATTGATGAATCTGAGCATTTGGAGCACTATTTGAGAGTTGATATTGCTATTTTAGAAAGTGCTAACTTAAGGTTTAAAGCTGAATTGAATGCACTTGAGAAAAATAGGAATATACCCACACATGAACAATTTTTCAATTATGATCCAAAACCAAAATTTTTGAAACCTAGGAAGAGGCACTATAACTCAAATATATTAATAAACCCTTTTCCTGGAGTTAAATATTTTTTATGTGGCATGCTATAGCACATTTCACACACTTACACTATTCACCATAGTACACATTGGGTGCGGAAACCCAAATTACATAATTCACAGCATAATACACATGCATTGCATTCTTCTTTTCATAAGAAAGGACCCAAACTTATTTGGATTCTTAAATCTGATGTTTAATGATTTTGTAAGTGTGCTCTCACCAAAGACCTCGTGAGAGCATGTGGTACCTAAACAGCAGATGCTCATGACAGATGACTGGAGATGCTGATTAATTCATTTCATTAGAGGCTAGGGTTAGAGGTAAGGTCACTATTAGAGACAACACCATCAGGAAAGTGGTGGACACAGTTATAATCGAAAAGTCCAAGAACCTTTTAATTGAAAATATTTTGCTTGTAGATGGATTGAAACATAACTCGCTAAGAATCAGTCAGCTATATGATAAGGGCTTCATCATAATTTTTTTGGCAAATAAATGTATTATTAGCTTGGATAATAATATGATTTTGTAAGGAAAGAAGATCAACAATGTTTACATACTTGATTTAAATAATAATGAATGTGCTGCTTTATTTTGTTTAAAAACTAATTCTGATGATTGTGGGTTGTGGCACAGGAGGCTATGTCATGCTAATATGAAAACACATAGAAGACTGATCCAAAAGGACCTAGTTAGAGGTGTCCCCAAGCTTAAGTTCATCAAAGACCACCTGTGTGATGCCTGTCAACTAGGGAAGCAAGTCTAATCTTCTTTTCATTCCATTAAGGACATTAGCACCTATAGACCTTTAGAAGTCCTTCATATGGATTTATTTGGATCCATTAGCACTGCTAGTATAAGGGGGAAAGTCTATGAATTTGTGATTGTCGATGAATACTTGAGGTTTACTTAGATTAATTTTTTATCACATAAGAGTGAGTCTTTTGATGAGTTTAGATCCTTCTCCACTTGGATTAAAAAAAATTAGGTTGTGAGATCCTGACCATTCATAGTGACCATGGGGAGAGTTTAAAAATGAGAGATTTGGAGACTTATGTAAGAATAAGGGGATTAGCCCAACTTCTCAGCTCTTAGAACCCCTCAACAGAATGAGGTAGCTGAAAGGAAGAACCAGATCTTAGTAGAAGTTACTAGAGCCATGCTTACTGAGTATTCACTTCTAAAATACTTTTGTGCTGAAGCGGTAACACAGCCTGTTATGTGTTGAATCAGGTAAATGTTAAAGCCAAATAATAAGACACCCTATGAGATCCTTAAGGGTAGGACACCCAACCTTTCCCACCTCCATTTCTTTGGTTATAAGGTTTTCATTCTTAACAATGGAAAGTCACACTTAGGAAAATTTGACCCAAAATTTGATGGAGAATTCTTAGGATATTCAAGTGTTGGGAAATCCGTTAGGGTGTTTAATAAAAGGATATTGGTGGTGGAGAAGACTACTCATGTAGTGTTTGATGAATATGATCCTAAGACGTCTAGAGTTGAGGATGAAGAAGATGTTGGAGAGATTATCCAAGGAGTTGAAAATTTAGAGAAAATGGTAGAGTCCCAAAATACTGAAGGAGAATGTGAGATTGGCTAAGGAGTAGAGAATAAAAATCTAGAGGAAAGGGTTGAACCTATTCACACATTGCCTAGAGATTGGAGATATTCTTTGAGTCATCCTAAAGAACTGATCTTAGGAGACCCTTTTGAAGGTGTTAGAACTAGGAATGTACTTAGGAAGAAAGTAAACCACTATATCTTTATCTCAATGACTGAACCCACCAACATTAATCAAGCCTTGTCTAATGAGTTTTGGATATTAGCCATATAAGAGGAATTAAACGAATTTGTTAGGAATGATGTTTGGGTGCTTGTATAAAGACCAAAGGGACAAAGTATAGTTGGAACCAAATGAGTCTTTAAGAATAAGATGAATGATTCTGGTGTGGTGATTAGGAATAAGGTGAGATTAGTGGGTAAGGGGTACAACAAAATAAAAGGTATTGATTTTGAGGAGATATTTGCCCCTGTAGCTAGATTGGAAGCCATTAGAGTGCTAATAGCCTTTGGCAATTATAAGGGATTTAAGCTTTTCCAAATGGACAGTAAGAGTGCCTTTTTAAATGAGGTAATAAAAGAGGATGTTTTTTGTAGAGCAACCCCCAGGTTTTAAGAGTTTCTAATTTTCAAATCATATTTTCAAATTAAAAAAGACCTTATATGGATTAAAATAGACACTAAGAGATAGGTATGAGAGGCTTAGCACATTTTTAGAAAAGAGAAAATTTGTTAAAGGGAGTATAGACACCACCCTTTTTTGAGAAAAGTTGGAGTTGAGTTACTCATTATTCATATCTATGTTGATGATATACTTTTTGGATCTTCTGATAAAAAGCTATGTGATAATTTTTCTAAATAATGAGTAAGGAGTCAAAGATGAGTATGATGAGAGAGTTGTCCTACTTTTTGGGGTTTAGTATAAGACAATTGGATGATGAAACCTTTCTAAATTAATCAAAATACATAAAGGATATCTTGAAGACGTATGAAATGGATAAAACCAAGCTAATAAATACTCCCATGACTTCTAATATTAAGTTGGATAAGGACTCAAATGAAAATTTTGTTGATAAAAAAAGTATAGAGAGATGATTGGATCTTTACTTTACGTGACTGATAACCGACTTGATTTAATGTTTATTATTTATCTCTGTTTAGATTTCAAGCTGATCCTAAAGAATCCCACCTGACTGCTGTTATGAGAATTCTTAGATATCTTTTGGGGGAATTTGGTATCTTAGGCACAACACTTCTTTTAAGATTATTGGATATTCTAATTTTGATTTTGCAGGATGTAGGGTGGATAGAAAGAGAACTTATGAGACTTGTCAATTCATAGGACAATCTTTAGTCTCCTAATCTAGTAGAAAACAAATCTCTGTTGCACTTTCCACTGCTGAAGTTGAGTACATTGCCTTAGAGATTTGTATAGCCCAATTCCTTCGGTTGAAGCAATAAATTTTTGATTTAGGATTACCTATAGGCACAATTTTAATCATTTGTAACAACACTAGTATCATCTGTATCTCTAAGAATCCTATCCAACATTCAAGGACCAAACACATTGATATAAGATATCACTTTATTAGAGACCATGTGACCCAAGGAGATATTAAGTTACACCATATGATAACTGAGAATCAATTGGCTGACATCTTTACTAAACCACTGGATTTTAACACTTTCAGCATCTTAAGAACCAGATTGGGTGTGATTGACATAAATGCATGAAGTTGATGTTTTACTTAATTCTGAATTTTCTATTTTGTTGCTTATTTTTTCTACTCTTTTGTTTATTTTAGATATTTTTGTTTTACTTTTTACTTGCTTTTATTTTTTTATTTCTGTTATTTTAGTTTTTCTTCATTTCTTTATGATCACTGCTGAAATGATATTTTATGCCTTATTTTTGTTTTTAAAAATTTGTACTCAATATTTTACATAACTAAATTAGTTAAAGGGAGAAACACTGTTGATTGTTTCTCTTCCTCTAACCTTCTTTAGTGGTGTAATTTTTTTTTCTAAACAAAAGTCTATCTCAAATTAATAATGGTACTTTGCGAATTAGATCTTTTCAATCTTGCTACAGTAATCTATCTTATATATATAATGTTCAAAGTCTTTATATTACTTTAAAAATTTTTGTAATCTTGTCGTTGTATTTATCAAATAATTTTGATTCTATTTTGTGGTTTACTCTTCCTTATTAGATAGTGAGTTTTTTTCTATAATATCTGAAGGATATACTCATAACTGAGAGTATTTAAGAGTTTTGAAAAGGGATATAGCTTGCAAAAAAAATGACAAGGGTATAAAATTAGCCTAAAAAAGAAAACAAAAGTGAAAAGATGCGCAACGATCGCCAAAAAAAAATTTAAAGATACACAAAGTGTATCAAAAATTAAAATATATGAAAAATGCATCAATCAATTGACAAGAGGCATAAAATGAGCCCATCAAAAGCAAATTTTTTTTCTCTTTCAAACCTTTAAAACATAGAAAAATTCATGTGTCACTTGATATTTTCAAATGTTTGATTTTGAATTTCTTGATTATGACAAATTTCTTTTGTATATTAATTTATAAGATAATTTTTCTGAAACCAAGTTTTGAATGGATCTCTTTTTCTGATCCAATTAGTTTTTCTTAGTTTGGTCTTTTATTTTCAAAATATAATTTTGCCCTGAGATAAGTCCGACTAAGAGCTAATAGGATCAGTTATTATACTATTTTTTAGATTTTGATGATGTTAACTCATTATTCTTACAAATTTTTAATTCAATCACATGGAGACTATCATATTCATGCTTTGAAAAAAAATTTTGTTTTTATTCTTCTTTTTTATCTTGTGTTTTCCTTTTTGGTTTTCTCCTCCTTTTTATGATGTCAAAAGGGGGATTAGTGTTTGATACTGTTTGAGTTATATTCATTGTACTATTTTACTCTTATTCATGTTTTATTTAGTTTTGATTGTTTGTCATCATCAAAAAGTAGGAGATTGTTGCAAATTTGATTTCAAGAAATATAATTTTGATGATAGCAAATATTTCTATTACTTATGTTTCTCTATGACTGCCTTGCCAACTAAGGTTTCATGTTCATAAGGTCAAACTACAAATGAAACTAGCTCAAGATTGGGTAGATTAGGACTGAGTCAGTTTGTAATGTACGATAAGTGTCTTTTACCTTTTCTTAAGTCCATTATAATAATATGGGTCCTAATGCTAAGTAACGTTGCACACACACACTCGGGGAAATTTTTTGACTATTTTAGAGTTTTCTATTTTAATCGCATTGTATGGCACGATCCATAAATCATCCTGTATTTTTAGTTCAAAATAGAAACCCTTATTAGGACATCCTGGTTAAGGCAGCTGCAATTAAGCGTATCATCCTGTACGATATTAGCATCGACCGGGATGATAGGCTCAAATCAGAAAAAATCATCTGCCAGATCTATTTAGGCATCTTTTATTTTTGGACATCATCCAGTACATCGTCCTGTACATCATCCTGGATGATGCAGTGTAATTAGGCCTAAATTAATTTGGTATTAAGGAAAGTAATTATCATTTGATTACTCGATCATATTGTCCTGGACGATTATAGGATCGTTCGGGACGATCAGTTCACAAACCTTAGTTATTTCTAGTCGATCAAAAATCAGCATGGCTCCATTCAGGGCGATGCTTTGTACGATATGAACTTAATTGAACTAATCATCTGGGATGATCTTTGGATTGGCCTGGATGATCAAGTTATTTTTTCATCATACAGACATCCATTCAGGGTGATGTTCTGGACTATAATTTTCATTTTATACTAATCGGCCCAAACGATCATGAGATCATACTGGATGATCTAATTATTTTTCTATCATTCAGACATCCATCTAGAGTGATGGTCTAGACGATATTCATCATGTTAATCTAATTATACAAGATGATATACTTTTGTCTTGGATGATATTTGATGATTAGTTACTAATTAGGGCTAATTTGGAGCCCTTGTTTAAAAGATCTCTTATTTTCTCAAGTAAAGATCTTTTGTTGTTACCTGACCTGAGAGAGCTAAGAGGAGAGGGAGAGTAAGGAGAGAGAGAGAGGATCGTGTGAGGGGGAGTTTGTGATGTGTTTCATAAAGGTTACTCCATGCAAGGATCTGTGTCATCTTCTCCAGTCATCATTCCTGGTTCCTTGGGGGTTTTAGAGAGTTCTACTTCAGCAACTGATCGAGGTTCTCTACCTGCTTCAAGAGGAAGCAAAAGGAGTTGGATTCTCTTCCTTCTTCAGGAGGAAGCAAAAGGAGTTGGGTTCTCTACCTGCTTCTAGAGGAAGCAAAATGAGTTGTACTCTCTACCTGACCGAGGTCGGTGGAAAGGAGTTTTTGTATGGGCTTCTCCACCTTACTTTAGGGGAAAAATGAGAGGAGGGAAGTAGCCACTAGCTTATTTACTTTTTTATAATTACTTATCTTTAAACATTTATCAAAGATTCATCTGAGTCAAACCTCTTAACTTCTTTATTGATAGGACCAACCCATCACATGAATATAGAATAATCAAGTTAAAGTCTTCCTTCACTCTTTGGATCATCAATCACCACTTAGACAACATCACTTAGATGGTAGCAAATCATCTTCTTGTCCTAATAGAAGGAAGTTGAAATCCATAAATCAACCAACCTTATTAGCTAAAGGGAAGAAGTTTTGGCAGCTTAAGATGGTTTCCATTTTCACTACACTCATCATGAGTAAAGAACATATAATAGAGGAATTATGAAGAAGTAAAGGTAAAACTCTTGTGGAATCATCATCCTATTATTTCTTCTTTTGATGAGGTAGTTCAAGTGAATCTTCACAGTGGTAAAGTTTTTCCTTTATGAGTTTCAGCAACTGATAAAAGGAGTTAAGTTACATATCCTAAAATTTTAAATCAATCTCAACCCAAGTGTGATTCAAATGTTGTTAACCTAGAAGTTTCCAATGTAGACCAAGTTAGTTTAGCTCATCTTAGAAAATTACCAATGAAACTGAGTATTAATGATTCTTTGGCTCTCTCTAAAGAAATGAGAGAGGCTTTCATTAAAGCTTTGCTCAACCCAAACATTTGTATGGATCAGCTAGCATCAACACAGTATAAAGATGCATTCTACTTCAAGGAATTTGCAGGAAACTTTTTTGGATAAGATTTGTTGTTGGGAATAATATATCTAAATTGTTAATTGAATATTTTTGTAAATGTGAACATCATCAAGTTATCTTGTGCCCTTATTAATCTGAGTGAATCGATAAACATAATGACTCTTAGAACTCTTATTTATTTAAAAGAGGACACTCACAAACATCATTCTAATAAAATGATATTGTGAGGGGTTCAATAAAAAAGGCGAGAGACCATTAGGTTTGGTAACCCTATTCTTAGAAATAGAAAGCCTAAAAACTGAAGCGAAATTCTATATAATAGATTCCAAGTTTTCTTTTAATGCTCTCTTGGGTAGACTCTGGCTCCATAAATATAGAATGATCCCTTCCACCCTTTATTAGTGCATTAAATATGCTTGCAAGCTATTTAAGCACTATATTAAAGGAAATTTATAAAATTTTCCAAATCATGTAGCTGGTATATATGAAGAAGCTTCATATTATCTACCTAAAAAATAAAAAGTCTTCTCTATAAAGTTCAAATTTGTAGAAATAGAAAAAAAAGAAAAAAAAGAAAACAAAGAAAGAGAAGTAGGAAAAATTAGAAAAAGAAAAAGAAAAAAAAACATCATAATCTCGAACTTGATGTTCATTGGTGTTATACTCCTCCTTCACTAAGAGATGATAAAATGGCCCAACAATTTTGAGGTAGAGATCAAGTATGGAAAACTAAATAATAAAAGAAAATTAAAAAGAGTTTATACAAATAAAAAAGCATGTAATACATATCAATTTTGAATCAAATTCGGAGGATGAATCTTATGTATTTGAAAAACCCCGTAGGCTCTAGAATATAGGAATTATTTTGAACAACCAAAGTTTGATTTTTTTATAAAGTAGATAGCATAGAGGATAGGATCCAAATCTATAGGGAAGATAATTTGGATAATTCTACCATAGTATGGTTAAAAAAGTATGTGGACATTCTAACCATAACCTTAATAGTGTAACCGAGTTTGTATTGAAAGTCTTTCCATCTCTGAACCTAGATTATAAATCTATTAATTTTGTACCCTCTACCAATAAACCATAAAAACAAAAGTAATCCTTGATGATTTATTCAAGGATGAAATAATAGAATTGCCTTTTGATTGGTACTTAAATTGTGTAAATAAATTTGCCAATCAAGGTTTAACACCATTTGCATTGATTAGAGGTGAAGCTAAATAATTTAAAAACTTGTGGAGTACTGATTATCATAAATATACATCACAAGGAGGTGTTGGCTTTGTTACTCTATTTCCATTTTATGATGATGAATATCACTTAAATATATTAAATAATCTAGAGTATGTTAGTCTATTTACAACAAACATTAAATCCTTTAACGAACTCTATTTATAGATTTCAAATGATCCATATGACTCTAAAGTTAGGGATGCACCCCCAAATTTAAAGAGGATATTAAATTTATAATTAATTATTTAAAATAAATTAATCTAGATAAATATGAAGAGTCTCAATTGATCTACATAAGTTATTTCTTGAATGAGGATGAGTCAAGTAAAATGATCAAATTACTTTCATAATTAAAAGATTATTTTTATTGGAGTTAAGAAAGAAACGCTTAGATCATCTTCAGACATAGTAGTCCACAAACTAAAAATTCAACCCCAAATGGTTCCAATAAAATGAGCACCTTGATTAAAGTGACTCAAAGTTGAACAACAAGTCATTGCTTAAGTCAAGAAGCCAACTGAATATAATTTTATTAGGGAAGAGAAATATTTAACTTGGTTAACCAGTATCATGTATCAATTATAAAGATTTTGAAGAAGAATGCTCATATCTATGTCTATATCAATTACAAAGATTTTGAATAAATAAATTTCCTAATGATGAGTACTATAACTCAGAATAGATATTGCTTTATCACATGTAATATTTTCCTTTATAGATGTATCATCAGGTTACAATCAACTTAAAATGGCTCTTGAAGATGAAAAATATACTGGATTTAAAATAATGATAATAATATACCACTTTAAAGTTATTCATTTCAAATTAAAGAATGTTGGAGAAAAATACCAATAAGCAAGTACAATGATTTTTGATGAACTTATCCACCAATATTTAAAGTGTTATAGTCACTATAGTTGTTAAAAGTCTTAAGAAGATGACTGTTTATATGTCATGAGAATAATTTTCCAAATATTATGCCAATATAACTTAAAAATGGACCCTCTGAGATGTGATTTTGGGATCACTTCAAGAAAGTTTCTAGGTTTTGTAGTATGAACTCACATAATTGAAATAGAACCCAAAAAAAAATCAAAGCAATATTAGAAATGCCATGACCTAAAAGGCCTCATTCAATTGAGATCCTTTTAAGGTCAGTTGGCATAACTTAGAAGATTCATATCAAACATCTCATGAATATGTCAACTATTTATAGCTTTATGTATGAAATATATTTGCTTTTAGTGGGATGATAGTAGTTAGAAATCATTTGACAATACAATGTAGTATTTGATAAATCCTCCAATTTTGGCTTCTCTTATCCAAAGGAAGCCATTAATTCTATATAAAACTACTTTAAGTGAATCTTTTAGTTCCTTATTAGCTTTGGTTAACTAGGAAGGAAAAGAAAAAACACTTTATTTGAGAAGACTGTTGTTTCCAACTAAAATGAGTTTTCCACCTATTGAGAAATATTATTTAACCTTAATTTTTACTGCCCAAAAGTTAAAGTATTATATATTATCTCATAAAATAAATCTCATCTGAAGAGTAAATCTATTGCAACATCTGATGACTTATCCAATATTATTAGGCAAACTAGCTTAATGTCTGATGATTCTCTTACAATTCACCATCACCTTTTACTCCATAGTGTGCTATGAAAGGACAAACTCTTGCAAATTTCCTAGCAGTGCATCCAATTCAAGTTGATTACCCAATAAATGAGGAACTGCAAGATGAACTTATTATGAAATAATAATTAAATGAAAAACCCACCAGACAGTTTTTTTTTTAGAATTTTGCTTCTGGGGAAAATGAAGCATAATATGACACTTCCCGAGGAAAAGTTGAAATTGGCATATTATTTGTCACTCTAGATAAAGGTTTGATGTATATCTCTTAACACCTTTCAAAACCCTATATGAATAATGAAGTTGAATTTTTTAAATGATTTCAAGATGTTAAAATATTTAGAGATTTGTAACTTAGTATTAATCAGGTTGTAAGGGCCTATAAAGTGTTAAAGAAAAGATTGATTTTATATCCTCAACACATGATGAAACTCCTTGAAAAAATTCCAAAAGTTATTTTATATCGGCTACTATATCAACATAATTCTCTTAATTAATTCTTTTTGAAAGAATATGATTTATTTTTAAGAGCTTTAAACTTCTTTATTCTCTCTTCTAGTGTGAGACTAGAGTGAGGCTTGATTTATTGATTTTGAGATTTACTAAATTGATTATACTGACATGGATGTATAGCTTGCTTGATTTTGTAAACTTTAAACACTAACCTAAACTTCTTCTCCATAAATTTTTGATGTTTTGATTTATTTATCTCTATTATATACTAGTGTTTAAAGTGGGATAATTAAGAAGCTTCCTCTTGGAGATTTGAGGTTTTTAATATTTTTTAAATATTTTTATATTGAATCCATTTAATAAAAAGGCCATCTTTCCATGTATATTCTTTAGGAATCCCTCTATAGTATGTTTCAATTGAAGTTGAGGCTCACACTTAATGTTAAGATCAGTCCATCATAGAATGTAGACTACCAAATTTTTAACCAATTTCTATTTTTAATTGCTAGATCCCCAAATATCACATTATGATGAGCTCCTAATAATATTTTTATAAAACTACTATTCTAGTTCACTAAAGGTATGGATTGACCCATTCAAAAATTCTATGTACTAGTCAAAAGCTACCCCTAATAAGCTGCTTATAATTGCATGAATAACAGTGCATTGCTACCTCATGTATTGCAAGAACTAGCCCGAAAGTGCACTAAATGATGTTTAGGGCTTCCATTACCACCAAAGTGTTTGAATAGAAGTGGAAAAAATCCTTCAATATAAGGAACCATGTTGTATTTGTCTAGGTAGGGACTACCCCATAGAACAAACGAAGTGCCTTAATATTGTGTTAAAGACTCTTTTACTTGTTGCTATACCAACTACTTTATATCTACTGATGGAGCATACTCTTTCTCTAACATTGCGGCTTTTATTTTATTTTATTTTATTTTTTCCTTCTACTAATTATGGTACTGAATAGACTATACAGGCACTAATTCTATTTATGATTTAGAGGATGGAGTTTCTTTACTTTGTAAAATAGTGATTGTTACCATTAAATCCTCAACTAATGTTTTCATTCTAATGAGCTATTCATCTTTTGAATTTAACTTATCTTGTAATTTTGAATTAGATATTAAATATCTCTCTCATAAATCTTTTTCTATAGGATTCACTTTACCTTTACCCTTTTTCTTTTCTAGTGTCTACCATAAGAACATTTCCAAAAATCACTTTATCATGAAATTTCATTATAGTCCTTTTAATAGATTTTTTTTGATTTATTTTTCTTATACTCTCTTAGAGATTGTGTATTATCTTTTCTACAAATCTTCCCACCACATGGTTTGGTTTGACCAAAGTTTATACATTAATAGAAGAGGACAACATATGAGCTTTACCTTTATTTCTCTTTTCCTCTGTTATGGGATCTTTAGTGGTAATCAATGCAGTTAAAGTGACTACCATATTAGGTCACCAACCTTCTTCCAATCTAATATCATGGTCAGCTAATTTATATATTTCACCCCCTTTATATTAGAACAGGATTAAGATTGGCTACCTTTAAAGTGATGCTGGTCAATTCTTACAACTTGTGGACCAATGAGTGAAGAGTGACTCTAAGAACCATAAGAAGTAAGAATGGTTATAGGACTCTTAGCTCTTTAGGCAAAAGCATCATAACCCAAAGATTTAATAGGAGTTCAAAAATTCTATTCAATAATAGGAACAAGATTTGATTTCTTTTGATCCATTCTTTATCATCTAATACCAGAGAAGAGAATATTATTTGGATAGCAAAATCTTCACCTTCGATGTTCTATAAAACCCCTATTATTTCTTCCTATTCTAGAAGGAAGCGGGAGTTTTAAACCTTCCTAAATGGTCTGATTCGTGACTGTAGTACAAGTTAAGGGGAAATTAAAGGCCAAGATTTTAAAGTCAGATAATGATGTGATCTCTACCTAGTCTTAGCCTGTGCCATTTCAAGATGCACAACTTATAAAGTCAGTTGTTATTGCTATTATTAAAAGAGAACTAGAGAATTTCTATTTCCCTAAAAAGAAAATTTTAGTGATATTAGGCTAATAAGGAGTTTAAGGATCAAATAGAACATCATGTAATTTCTTTATTTCTACCTTAACTTTAGCATTTAATAGGTTATTCCCACCCAATAGTTTGGTCGTGTATACCCTCCACCTCAGATGAAGATTATTGTTCCTCTTTAGTGATTTGGTTATTATTTTTATCGTAGATGAAGATCCCAATTCAAATTTACTAGTAACTAGAAGTTTTGAGTTCAAAATAGCCTTTCCCTTCAAACTAGAAGAAAGCTTAGGGAAGGTGAGCCAGGTGAATATTGAGGGTTTAGTAATCATAGGAGTGGTTACATACCCACCCTAAATAATAATCTTAGCAGGAATTAATTTAATGGGAAATGAAATAGCAAGGAATGCTTTGTTAACCACTTTAGTCTATGGTACAGGGAAGGTAAACAAAACATTATTGAATGCAGATTAAAATATAATCTAAGAACCCTTAGCAAATAACATTGATGCTAATATCACTTGAGAAGGAGAAAATTAACTTTTAAGACATTTTAATAATTGACCAGAATTTTGAATCAACGTTTGCACTCACTAGGTTTCAGCATGATATTTAGATAATTAAATATAATAGTTAGATGAATTTATAGAATCCTCTAAAAAAGTTTAGATCAAAAAAGAACTGTAGTTTAGTTCTGACTTTAGGAAAATTTATATTTAGACAGGTTAAAAGAATCTCTAGTTGAGGTAATTTTTTAGATTAGGGTTTTGAATAGAATTTAAACCATGACCTAATCCAAACACTTCACACAGAAGTGGATTTAATTTTCACATAATTTTGATTTGAATTGACACCAATACTTAGTATGAGGATTTCAAACTAGGGGGACTTTGATTTTTACAGGATTTGGATTTAGATATTGACTAGAACTCGATCCAAAAAACTTTGAAATGGGAAAGATATGATTTTGATAGGAATTTGATATGATTTATATTGACATTTAGCCAAGACTTAGTCTAAAGTCTTCAAACTTGTGGAAGATAGGTCGTGATTTACACTTGGATTTAAACCAGGACCCAATCCAAACACTTCTAGACCAGGAGGGATTTACTTTAGATCTGAATTTAGACTTTAATTTTAGATGATAAACTAATAGGGTTCCAATGTGACCTACGACCAAATCAATCGACATCAATATTTAATTTTTAGTTGATGGGGTTATAAATGTAACTAAAATTTAGGCTTTACTTTCAATAAAAGAAATGGAATTCCAACTTGACATTGGATCAAATCAATATATATTAGACATCAATTTTAAGTTCATTGGGTTATTAATGTAATTAAAATTTTAGATTATACATGAAACAAAATTGATAGGGTTCCAACTTGACCTAGGACCAAATCAGTATATGTTGGCCTTCTATTTAAACTTGAACGGGTTACAAATGCATCCAAAATTTTGACTTTATATGCAATGAAACTAACAGGATTCCTACCTAACCTAGGAGCAAATCAAGAAATGTTGGCCTTCAATTTTTAGTTGAGGTATTTATAATCTAAAATAAAATTTAAACTTTAATAAAGATAACGACATTAATTGGCTTCTATTATATCTTAGGACCAAATCAATATACGATAGCCTTTGATTTATAATACAATCTAGGATCCCTAGTTTATGATTTTGATTATGACAAATATTATTGATTATTGATTGAATAACTATTTTTCTTATTAAATATTTTAGATTTTTATTTTGTCTGTTAGCACTAATATTATAGGTAAGACATACAATGCTCAAGGCTACTAAAAGGTCAAGAATGGGGAGAACATGAATGTAAAGAAAACAAACTCTATAATTTTACTATTCTTTATTTTCTATTTCTTGAGTCTAACCGCATAAGAGTGTATGCAATTAGATGATTGTGCACACACACACAAGGGGAGAGATATAAATTTGAAAGGTTAAAATTTTTTGTACTAATCATATTGCATGACTTACAATCATACTACAAGATTACTATACAAAGAGTGGACTTAACAAATAATTAAAAATTTTATTTACATGAAATAATCATATTGTACAGTCTAAATCGTACTATACAATTTTTTACGATTTGAAAATCCTAGCTGATAGATTTATTTAAGTAAGATTTTGAATTTTATTTTTTGAACTAATCATACTGTACGATATTATTGTACTATATGTATATTTCAAATCTTTCTAAAATTAACCCCCATAATTAGTCAATCATATCATTATTTAATTAATGATAGTTAATTATATTATTCAAAATTGATCATATCAAATGATTAATAGAGACGAATTTTGGTCATCCTAAAGATCGTACCAAACAAAATCATGATTTTTGAAATAATCATATAGTGTGATATTCTTTTCATATTGGACAACCTACTTGAAATAAACTTACCATATTGTATAATGGGAGCAGTATGGGATGATTAGCAGAGATAATTTTTAATCGTCCTAAGAATAGTCCTGTAAGAATAGTGGAAATCAAACAAAGTATACTAGATGATTTATGAATCGTATTATAAGATGTGTTCAAATTAATTAAACAGTTTATTTGAATGATTATTTACATCATATTGGAAGAGATTAGTTTTGAACTAATCATACTATATGAACATGCACATATTATATAAATAGTGACAACCAACTTAATTTTTTAGGGTTTCTTGAAGCCCAATACTTAAGTGATTTTTAAAATTATTTTTGTAATAGTAAGAGGATTGTGTGATTACTGAAGGTACTCTAAGAGAGATTCTTTTGGAAAATCTAAGGTTTGAGATGAAGGAGAAGGTGAGGTTTAGCGTGAGGGAAGAGTGTGAGGGGATCACACGGTTACTCTAGGCTAGCTACACCCTTGCTCCTCTTATTTCCTTAGTGAGTTTTTAAAGTTCTCTATGGAGAGAGGCTTCTATGTCAAGTCTTCGAGTTACTCTTCCTTCTCTATAAGGGAGAACAAGGAGTTGAGGTACTCTGCCTTCTCTAGGATGGAGAAAAAGGAGCTGATGATCTTTGCCTTCTCTAGGAAGGAGAAAAACTAGTTAATGTCTACTGTTATCACTAGGAGGGTAATATAGCACCCGGCACTCCACTGCATCATTTTTGATGAAAATGAGTCTGTAAGGGCTTCTCCGCCATGCTGTTTGAGCAAAAGGAGAGTCACTTAGTGTTAGTGCAATTCTCAGAGTGAAGGACTCTGGGGAGTGGACGTAGATCATGGTTGACTGAACCAGCATAAAAATCTCATGTGTTTTTTTTCCTATTCACACTTTTATATTTCCTACATTTTATTTCTATTATAACTACTTGAAAAAATTGGTGATTATCGCTTCATTTCATAAATAAAAAATCATCGTAAAGAAATAAATATTTTTGATAAACTCATTCACTTATGCAATCAATTAGAATTTAGTATTTTTTTTTAATTTTGAAAAATCTTTTTCAAAAATATTATCATTATTATTTTGCAGTTAAGGAAAATTTTCAAAACTAACAATTCACCGCCACCCCCTCTTTGCAGGCCTCGGGCTAGTTCCTTAAGGTTTAACAACCTTCATGAACTTTCAAGTGGTATTTGAGTGGGTTTTAAAAATAAGGTTTTAAAACACTTTTAAAGAACAATAAATGGCTCATTTTGGTGATAATAACACTATATAGGGTTATTTGATAACAAGTCTACCATTATTAGAAAATATCCCTTTTAATTTTTAAAAAATTCACATGTCTACATTTTACAATCTATTGATTTTAGAATATTGAATATGATTCAAATTGGCTATTCTATACCTTCATGAATTATTAAAGTAGTCAAAACAAACATTCCTTTTACTAAATGAAGCAAAGAAGAACAAATTTATGCCCAATTGAATGCTAAATCTTTGAATTACTTTTTCTTTGCTTTAACTTCTAAAGATTATGTGAGAGTTTTGACCTATACAACTGGAAAACATGTTTGGAATAGACTATTCATTACATATGAAGGTACTAGAAAAGTTAAATAATCTAGGTTAAATTTATTATTGCATGACTGAACTTTTCAGCATGAAATCTTATGAGACTATCTCAGATATGTATACTAGATTTACTCAGATAGTGATATATTTGCATGCTAAAGGTAGAGAACTTTCAAACTTTAAAAATATTAATGAAATTCTACATTGTCTACTTAATAATTTGATTCCAAAGTCATGGATATATGTGAATTGAATTATTTGAATGCTTATTTTATTGACAATCTAATCGGTTTACTCATTGCCTATGAGCAAAGTGTGAGTCAATGAATTTCAGATGCTTGTGATGAGAACACTATAGTGCTAAATGTCAAATACATGGGTGAATATGACCTAGTAGATGATAAGAGTAATGAGATAGAATTGATACCAAGCAAACTCAAGTCTACTGAAGCACAAGCATAAACATCAACAAAAATGGAGCAAAGGTAAAATGGTAAAAATGTTAAGTTTCCTTCTGATGTTATTTACTTTGGGTGTAGGAAACCCATAAATCTAAAATATGAATGCCCAAATTTAAAAACTTATCCTGTCAAGAAAGAGGGAGAAAATAAGAATAATGCAATAAATGTTAATGATAAGAAGCAAAAAATCTCCTAGCCAGACTTAGCTTCTGAATCATCATAACAGGAGCAAAAAAATGGGGTAACAAACTTATGATTGAATATTCAAAGATTCAATTTTTAATTTCAATCAGATATAAATATGTTAAGGTTTGTTTATGTGTTTTATTTATATATTTTGTGTGTTTATTTTTCTATTTTGTGTGTTGGATTTTTTTATGTTTTACGCATGATTTTAAGTTTTTTTTTTGGATGTTTTTATTTTCTTCTGCATGCAGTTTAACTTATGTGCTTCATTTTATCTCTTCTTTTTTATAATGTCAAAGAGGGAGAATGTATTATGTTTAGTTGTATTTATGGTTAACTACTGTTGTTTATCTGTTTTTCGATTATTTAGGTTTTAAACCAATTTTATTTTACTTTTTGTTTTAATTTTTTTTAATACAAAAACAAAAAAAAAAAATCCCCTTTTTTTAATATAACTATTTTAGTAAGGGGGAGATTAGGATAAAATATTTTTAATTTATAAATTCAACCAATAATATTTGTCATCATCAAAAAGGGTAAGATTTTTTTAACTCGTGCTCCCAAGTTTATTATTTTGATGAAAAAAATATTATTAATTATCTTTTTATTTCTCCTATTATTTGTAGTGCATATTTGTTTGCGTGTTAACTAACATTTCAGTCACAAAATTCATAATTATTTGAAGAATCAGGGCTTGAGATGGGTTAGAATAGGTTATGCTGAAAGAGTCTGCAATTTTCATTTATTTATTTTTAATTTATTGAGTCAAGTCTTATAAGTATGTATGTTATCCTGGTGACCATACACACACAGAAACAAAATAATTTTATATATTTTAATTTGTCTGTATATTGTAGTATAAGATATGGATTGTACTATACAATATAGTGTTATTGAAATTAATTAAAAAATTTATTTTCCAAAAAATAAATTTTAAAATATAATTATTCTTATAGTACAAACACCACATCATATTGGACGATCTGTTATAATTAAAAACCTTGTCATTCATTAATTTAGGTAAAAAATTAAATTAGAAAAGTAATTCTATTCGTACTGTACGAACATAATCCTATTATATGATATTTAAAATATTACCTAATTTAATCCTGTAATTAATCATTTGAATCTACTAAATTTTAATATTTTAATCATACTATATGAACGGGATCATAATATGCGATCAACAGAAATGATATTTGGTCGTCCCATGATTAGTCCTAGATGAATTGCATTTTAGTTGAAGTAATCATGTTGTACAATTGTTCATTCTAACAGATGATCATATAATACCATTAGGCAAAATTGAACTGATCGTACTGCATGACTAGTCATTTGTACTAATGATCGTACAGTACTAACAGGTCAAATTATGCACATCGTTCTAGATGATCATGTGATCATACTATACAATATTTGATGGCTGATTTAACTTTTTAGGGTTTTTTGAATCCCTTTACTTAAGCTTTCTCATAAGAATTTATAAGATTATTTTTAGCATTCATTGAGTTATTTTCTTCTGGAGAATGCTTGAACTGAGAGCCTTGAGCTAGAGAGAGAAAGGGTGAGGTTTGTGAGAAAGGGAGAAGATCATTGTGGGTTTCAAGGGAGTATGAGAGAGAGTTTCAGATGGTTGCTCCGAAGAACTTGCACCTGAGCTCCTCCATGTGTCAAGGTTTGTCTTTGGGGAAGTTTTTGGAAAAAGATCACTTTGGTGTCAAAGGTCCCGGCTACTCCACCGCACCAGGAAGGGTGAAAGGGATTTGAAGTTCTCTTCCTCTGAAAGGATTTCGATTCTCTGTGATCTCTAGGAGGTAAAAAAATGATTTGAGGTTTTTTGCATATGAAAGGATTTTGATTCTATGTCATCTTCACGAAGGAAAAAAATGATTCAAGGTTCTTTTCTTGTGAAAGGATTACAATCCTCTATTGCACCAGGTTGGTGGAAGGAATTTGTAAGGGCTTCTTCACCTAACTATGGGGGCTAAAGGAGAGACACTATAGTGATAACGCAATAACTAGAGAGGAGGACTCCGGGGAGTGTGCGTAGGGCATGGTTTGACCAAACTACTATAAAATTGGTGTGCCCATTTCAATTTTTACTATTTTGAACTTTATTTTTATGTATTTTATTTTCTGTTATAATTACTTGGTTGAAAATATATGATTAATGTTTTCATTATGTTATTTAGAATATCATTATCACTATTGTAATTGTTGATAAGTGTACTAGCTTCCACATCAAGTGATAGTATTGCTCTCGTCTTAATATACCTTAGAGGCAGCTTGTTGAGGTCTCATAACTTCCTCGAACTTTCAAAAATAATTTTTGTTAAGGGATTTACTATTTAAAATAGAATTTAAACTTTAAGACATATAATGACATAGATAGGGTTCCTAGCTTACCTATATATAAATTAGTATATATTGGCCTTCAATTTTTTTAGTTATATGGGTATAAACAAAAATGATCTAGTAAAAATCCTATAAATAATATAATGGAGTATGAAAATAGTATATAATTTTTTTATTCATTTATAATATAAATATAATGCAAACTAGGGTCTGTTATAAAGTAGAGGTGGCCAAACACCAGCACCACAACCACCACTGCCACTACAACAACAAGAACAACAATAAGCCTTTATCCCACTATGTGGAGTCAACTACATGAATCCTTTTTTATTGTGTATTATTAAGTGTCAAATTATAATCTAAATTTAATAAAAAAGGTCATTTCTAATATTTTCTAACCAAGTATTTTTAGGTCTTCCTCTACCTTTCTTAATAAAAGTCAAATCTAATACATCTGCATTCCTAACTGAGTCATCGGAAGGCTACCCTTTAATGTGACCAAACCATCTAAGGCGACTCTCTCTAATCGTATCTTCCACTAGAGCTGCTCCAACACAACAACAATAACAACAACATCAAGCTTTTATCCCACTACGTGGGGTTGGCTACATGAATCCTTTTTCTCCATTGTGTCCTATTAAAAGTCAAGTTCTCGTTTAAATCTAATAAAGAAAGGTCATTCCTAATATTTTCTAACCAAGTCTTTTTAGGTCTACCCCCACCTTTCTTAACATAAGTCAAATCTAATACCTCTACTCTCCTAACTGGGTCATCGGAAGGCCGTCATTTTATGTGACCAAACCATCTAAGGCGACTCTCTCTAATCTTATCTTCTACTGGAGCTACTCCAACCTTTCCACGTATATGCTCATTTCGTATCCTATCTCTAAGGGTAAAGACACTCATCCACCTGAGCATCCTCATCTCTGCCACACTTAACTTAGTATTATGCTTCTCTTTTAATGGCCAACATTCGGCACCATAAAGCATTGTAGGCCTCACTTCCATATTATAGAATTTTCCCTTAAGTGTGAGGGGTACATTTCTATCACATAACATGCCAATGCATTCCTGCACTTCGACCATCCAACTTGAATTATGTTGATAATATCCCCATCTATTTAACCATCACTCTGAACAATAGATCCAAGATATCTAAAACAAGTACTCTTATTAATGACTTGATCACCCAAATTCACAATCCCATCACTAGGTCTATTACAACTAAACTTACACTCCATATATTCTGTTTTAGATCAAGCGAAAACCTTTAGACTCTAAGGTTGACCTCCATAATTTAAGTTTACCTTCAACTCCCTCTCTAGTCTTATCAACAAGAAGAATATCATCAACAAAAAACATACACCTAGGTACATCCTCTTGCAAATGTCTAGTGAGAACATCCATGACTAAAGCAAAAAGATATGGGCTTAAGGATGATCTTTGATGTAACCCAACCGAAATAGGGAAATACTTGGACAATCCACCTTGTGTTTGAACACAAGTAATAGCTCCTGCATACATATCTTTAATGATTTGAATATAAGCATTATTGACTCCTTTCTTTTTAAGAACTCTCCATAGCACTTCTCTTGGAACTTTATCATATGCTTTTTCTAAATCAATAAATATCATATGTAGATCCTCCTTATTTTCTATATATTTCTCCATCAAACCTCTTAATAAATGTATGGCTTCCATAGTCGACCTACCCGGCATGAATCCAAATTGATTTTGAGAAACATTAGTATCACGCCGCAACCTATGCTCCATAACTCGCTCCCATAATTTTAAAGTATGACACATTAACTTAATACCTCTATAATTCACACAATCTTGTGCATCACCTTTATTCTTAAAAATAGGAATTAACACAATATTTTTTATTCATTTTCTCCTTGAGGGAGGGGAACATTCTATCAGCAGTTTTTGTTATTTTCCTCTGGCGCTCTCCTCCATCGGGAAATGCTCGAGGTTTGTCATTTCCTCCAAGTATCAACTTTGGTTGAGGATTAGAATTATAAGCCTGCTTTGATTTTTCTTCATACTGCATCGGCTGCTTTCCTTTATCTATGTTATACACTCCTCTCTTGCCTTTATCAGGTCTGGGAGGGAATATGGAGTAAACATCATTCTT
>NW_021318950.1:29598-82725 GCF_001605985.2 Dendrobium catenatum | reverse complement strand
ACTAGCCACTTTTTCCCACATAACATTACCATCCTCATGCACAGACAAAATCTTACGATCTAAAATCTTATTCTCAAAAATATTTTTGTTAATATTCTTTAAATGCCCCCATCTAATTCTAGAAAATCTTACTAGAGCTACTCCAACATTTTCACGTATATTCTCATTTCTTATTTTGTGTCTAAGATTAAAGCCACTCATCAACTCGAGCATCCTCATCTCTACAACTCTTAACTTAATATTATGCTTCTCTTTTAATGACCAATATATTGCACCATACAACATTGCTGGCTTCACCACAATCTCATAAAATTTTCACTTAAGTTTGAGAGGGACTTTCTATCAGACAACACGTTCGATGCATTCCTCCACTCAACCATCCAACTTGAATTCTAATAATAAAATCCTCCTAATCTATTTCATAATACCTCTGAACTATAGACCCATGATATCTAAAATGTGTGCTCTTATTAATGACTTGATCACCCAAAGTCACAATCCCCCCACTAGTTCAATTATTACTAAAATTACACTCCATATATTCATTTTTTTAGATATACTCAAGCAAAATCCTTTAGACTCTAAGGTAGACCTCCATAATTCAAGTTACCCTAAACTTGCTCTCTAGTCTTATCAACAAGAAGAATGTCATCAGCAAAATCCATACACAAAGGTATAACCTCCTGCAAATGTCTTGTGAGAACATCCACTAAGATCTTAGGTTCTAAAGCTAAACACCACCACAATAAGCCTAAATTTCTATCCCATATATAATGTAGATTTAAATAAGTTTGCTTACTTTAGTCTTTATTTTAAAACTCCAAGAATTTCTTTCTGATTCCAAACAATAAATGATCTATAAAGGAAGAAGAACTATTTTCTTTTGAAATTTTTTATGTATAAACAATCATCTTTAATATGTTTATAACTCTTAACATTGTACATCTCAATCTAGTTATGCCCTAAAAAATTTATATTTACATCATCACCTCAATACATTCTATTTTCTACCAGAATATAAAAGTGATGTAATAAAATAAAAAAATGTAATGCAAGGAAAGTGTATGTGCATAAAATATAACATGGCCTAAGAGTCTAATACAATCCTAGAGAGCCTAAGGTGCACCAATAGGAATATAAACATGATCACCAGAGTACAAAAAGTAAACACAATAAGAATGAATACACTCTAGGCAAGGTACTCTAAACAAAATAAAACACCATTAGCCTAACCTACACAAGAGTCAATTGCCCAATCAAACTATCTAAAATGTGTGTAACAGGGTGTGTGGTTTAGATAGATCGTAGATTACAATTATTTAAGGTTGTAAATCATTTTAATTTTTAATTTATTTTAGGTTAAAGTGGATTTATTTGAATTTAAATTTTAGTACTTTATAATTTAGAATTTATTTTAAAGTTATATTTTAAATCTTAAAATTATTTTACATTTTAAAGAACATAGCACTGATTAACTCTTAAGTTGTATGATTCATTGATCAGCAAGTTCTAGGCTCATTTTTTAAATGTGTTTGATCTCCCCCAAGATATTAATTTCAATGCATAGAGTCTTTTGATTTATTTATCTTCTTTATTGAAAATATTTTTTTCTTTAATTTAAATTATATTTATGTTTGTGAATTTTTAAATGAATTTTAGTTTTAATATTTATTCCTTTATCAAAATTTATTGAATTGAATAAGCTCTTAATCTTAAGGATTTAATTAATTTTTTATTATTTATTTTTCTTTATTAATTAGGTTAAACAAAATTTTATTTTTTATTTAATTGATTAATCTCTAAATGTTTTGAAAATCTTAGGCTAATTATGCAAGATGAATTTAAGTTCATTAATTGACAGGCCAAATAATGTCGAAACTTCTTGAAACCTAAACCATGGGTTAACCAAAACCCAAGGTCAAAACCCTAAAAATTTCAAGCCAGCAAAGTTTTCCTAGATGTTTTAATCAATTCCCTATGTAAATTTAAATTATTATTTGATAATTTTATTTGGACAATCTATGCATTAGATTAGGTTGAAATCAATGGCAAACTAACCCCTGGGACACTAAGATAACATACCGCAAATACTCATGAACCAGTTCTCTATTTAGTGTGACTTAGAAATTTATATGAACTAGGTCAACAAATGACCTATAACTTTGCAAATTAGACAATGAAATTTTACTCATCAAATAAGCCTAGGAAATTTTTGATAGCTCAAGGACATTCCAAAATATTACCTAGCCAAGTTTGAGAACAATTATATAAGCATACATTGAGTATTTGCAAACAATTAGTAAGTATTCATATACAAATTACTCATAATATACTTATCAATTTGTCTTAATTTATTTTTAGATTGAAGCCCTACTAATTCTGGTTCCATAAAGTTATTGAATGTAATTTTTGGTTTAGTGTATAATTTATTATTAATTTTTTAAGTTTCTATTAATTCATAAATTAAATAAATAGTTTAAATCAAAATTTTCATCACCAATCCGGATGCCATGCTTCCACCACCACGTAATCCTCAAATGCCATGTGTTTCCACATGATTGGTGGCGGTCAAACCACTCACTTCTTTCGCTGCCATGCCATAGCTGCTGCCACACGATCGATGCCATTGGATCGTACGCTATTTTATGTGGATGGATATGATTGCGTTAGACAGACATGTGGTCCATCATGCCACTTGATGCAGTTGGATTGATTGCACAGTCAAACTGGATATAGGCTATCAAATCAGATACATGCGGGATTGGATGGCTCAAAATTCAACCTATTCATTTAGTTCAAATTTGAACTATATGGAAAAAGGCTTTAAATTTTTAATTAATTGACCAAATTCAATGAAATTTTGTGTATGAATTATTGGCTATTTAATACCCTATTCTATTATGTTTGGGGGCTCTATATCATAAGATATTAAAGTAATTTAAAATGTAGATCTTGATATATTGTTTGACCTTTATCTCTAAATAGTTGATGAATTGGCTTGATTTAACTATTGTTGGACTCCTTATAAGCTTTTCTTAATCTTCCTTGAAGACCTCAAGACTATCGGAGCTTTCTATGAAGAGTTCTCTAGCTTTGAAGGTTCTTAACCCTTAGCCACCTTTGGACTCAACATCCAAGCTTGAGAAAGTTTAGAGAGATTGTGGGGCGTTCTAGGGAGGTAATACAATCAAAGCATCTAATTCTTTCTTCATAAAAAAGGGGTATTATAGGAGAGAGAAAATAAAAGAATAACACAAATTTCTTTCCATCTTAGCAAATGCTCAGCCGCCAATTTAGTTGGGGACTATTAATTACAAGGTAAATAACTCATCCAAAATTTTTGCAATCCATGTGGTCAATTTTTCAGGAAGTTATAACTGAAACAATGGTTTCATATGGGGTATCTTGAAGAATCTTTCCACATCAACCTTCCACATGGATGGAGCTAACTATGACATATATAATGAACATTCTATAGTGTAATGGAATAATTTATTGTTGACCTTGATTTCGCCCAGACATGGGCATAGTGGACTGGGTCGACCAAGTCAACCTTTAACTTGGTCAACCCAAGTCCTAATGAGTCAAAATTGACCCATTAGGCCCATTAAGAGCCCAATTTGATTCCTAATCATTCTAAACCTTGCATGGCCCAATAACTCCTCCCCCTTGACTGGTTTGACCAAGTCAAATGTGGACTTGGTCAACCATAACACTAAATAGGTCACAAACACCTATTTGGGAGGAATTTAAGGGCCCATTAATTGCAATTAAAGCCCCCCTTTGTTTTGAATTCAAAACCACGGCCTAATTAAACTTATTTCCCTCCCAATTAGCTGAGGATTAGATCTAGGCCGTCCACCTTAGATCTAGGGGCTTTAAATATTAAAAATCAAATCTATTTTTGGATTTTTTTTTCTCTTGCTTGATCTCTAGAGCTCGTCAGGCCCTGAGATTTGGTGAAAGTGATCCCACGACCCTTCCCCACCTTTTCCAATCAAATCCCAACGTCAAGGCTACGCCGGCGGTGATCTTCCGGCGAACCCGAGACTTTTTTCCGTTCCAAGATGAATTCTGGTTGTTCGGAGGAGCTTCGGATCTTGACATCAACTAGGAATTTGTTTATGGGGAGTCCACGCGTCCAACGAGCCCAAGAACGACCGAATCCACTGAGTGGATTGAGGTATATCCCAAACCCTAGCTAGGACACTTAGATCTAAATAACTTTTGATTCACTGCATATAAAATCACAAAAACACACCTCCATAGATGCTCTTCATCCATAGAACAAGTGTCTAAAATTTTATGCGAGTTGGTTCATCCGTTTGAGAGAACGAGGCGAAAAACACCCCTAGGGTTCGGTCTGCTCGTGCGTACGCCTGGGGAGATCATGGCCGTTGATCTCTCGATCGACGGCCACGATTAGTCCGCTCCGCGGGATTAGCCTCCGCGGTCTGAAGGCAGACGTGACGCGATCTCAGCCATTAATCGCGCGCCGCGTAGATCGGACGGCCGGGATGACTTTGCTGACGTGGTTAAGGCGTGAACGCCGCCGCAATCACACGACAATGATTGCGCTGACGGTGCAATCATTGCCCGCGGTCCCGGGATCCAATCCCGGGCCTCCGCGTGTCCTGCCGCTTGATCGCCGCCGCCACGTGGCCCAATCAGTCTCCAACCGCCGTTTTCATTTAAATAAAATTTGTTTTAAATTATTTTAAATACAAAAACATTTAAATAATCATTAAAAATAATTTTTAGGGCCAAAAAATACGCGCAATACCTCGAATTATTCGTATTCGCGGCCCCGTTATTTTAAAATTATTTCTAATTAAAAATATTATAAATATTTTTAAATATTAATAAAATAGTGAAAATACCTATTTTTACTATTATTTAAGTTATTATTTTAATATGATTATCATTATATTGTTATTGGGCACCACTTCTAGATCTAGGTTAGGCCGCTGGGTTTTATTTTTCTGCTGTGTGCCGGAGCTTTCCGTGGTTTTCATTGCATGCTGTTTGAAATTGTTGGTGTGTTTGCTTACTTTTTCTGTACTCTGTGATGTGATGAGCGTTAGACTTACCCATAGGTTAGGAGCGCTATATATATACTGTTCTTCCATGCAGGTGGCCATGCTCAAGCTAACAAAAGGGGGGCACCGTTATGATTTCTAATACTGTCTTATGCAGGTGCTTACTCAGCCCCCCTAAATAAATGAGGGCTAAAATAATTATAACTGCTACAGGTGGACTGCTTAGCCCTCATAATTAAGAGCATGGCTTGGCACAGCTTCAATGGGTTAAGCTTTATTTTCATATATAAACTGCTTATGTTTTTTATTAAGATAACCATGCAGGGAGTCTAGAATTTTCTTTTTTCAAATGGATGTAATATTTGTAATAATTGTTAAGAGTTATGAAAATGATCTTTGAGTGTGGATACTCTTATCCCACTTGAATCCCAAAAGAAGAAGGCATTCTCATAGGGGAGAGTCTTCTTCATTTTAGGAGATCGAGTGGGATGGCTTTAGATACCCAAAGAGAAAAGGCAATACCCCCTACCAAGGGGGAATTGTCTCTTCATTTGGATATTCAAGCCACGACGGATCCAATGAGTCCAAGGAGGAGATTTCCAAGGAGTCCAGGGATGAGAGATCCAAGGAGTCCAAGGAGGCAGATCCAAGGAGTCCAAGGAGAAGTGATCCAAAGAAGACTGAAGACCTAAAGACCAATATCCCACTCAAAGTCATTTGCATCTGTCATAGGCTTAGAAATCCGGGTTGTTGGCAGTGGTGCCCGGCCACTTTATTTTCTGCATATCTGGGTTGTAATAAGGGTAATTTGTCTATAGTCATTTAGTTGATTATTTTTGGATTTATATTGATGTGTTTACTTGATTGCGCAGTAGAAATTGCATATTTTTTCCTATGTTTCTTTTCTTGCATGTTGATTTTATTTTCGCCTGGATTTTCATTAGGCTCCTTAAGGACTATAAAATTTTTTCTACTCATAACTAATCTTTAAAATTTTAAATTTAAATAACATAGAAATCTAACGAATCTAGGGAATTGCCGGAATTGTCCGGGGACGCATGCATATTACTGCATCCTTCTTTCCTTGTTATAACACATCTCCCTGCCTACGGGTAGAGTCCGGATAATCTGGCCTATGAGGATGAAGTGCTGGACCTAAGGAGACCCAGTCTTTTCAAAAAATTATTTTCTATAAGCCTATTTTTTAAAATTCTATAGCATTCATGAGCTGACATTTCAACTAGCATGCATTGCATTAGTAACCAGCTAAATAAAATTTAATTGCATTAGTTAGGAGCATCTGACCCACATAAGTCTAGGACCACTTAAGAAATTCTCTAGATATCAGTTCTATTTCCAAAGAACTGTACCACCCAACCATCTTTCATAACTGACTTGATAGTATGGTCTTAAAGAGATTAGGTGGTTAGCTGGCTCCCCAATCTAGGCTGGGGTAAGTCCAGGTTTTTCACTGCATTAGCTAGGACACGGGTCTTAGTGTTTCGTAGAACACTAAGACCAATCTAGATTTAGGATTCGAGGCTACTACACTCGGTCTCATAGTATACCTTAAATAGTAGGTAGGTCCCTTCCTTTCAGGGACCATAAATCCTACTTATCTGTGTCACAGGATGACGCCACCTCCATCTCTTCTCTCACGCATATGATTGAGTGATTAATTTTTTTTTCCCAGTTTCCCTCTAGTGCCCTAGAGCCTCCGAATGCTGGTATGAGCCATGCATGTTGATTGAACCCTTCGGACCTTTCTTCCCTTTGAGTAGGATTTCTTAGTCTATACCCTCGTGTCGATCCCATTTTAGGAGGGGATAATGTATGATCCTTAATCGAGAGTTTTCTCAGGCTCTGTCCTGAGATATAATTAACCACGGGGGCTTCCGCCCGTAGGAAACTCAGTCCCACATCTACTAAACCCCATTCGAACTGTTGTATTGAGTGGGGGAAACCTGTGATTAGGTCATGTATATTACTACCCATCGAGGTGTGTTGGCGACATCCTCTATCCTTAATGGTTAGTCGTATGCACGATCCAATCTGTCCTTCCAATTGACCCGTTCGCGCGGTGCTCTTTTGGAGGTCCACATTTATGAAGTTTAATTTGGGGTTGGAAATGAATGAAACCAAGAATTTTAGTTTTTAATGGTTTGGGTCAATCCAAATTGTTTACCAAGGTCAACAAATGGGATGGGCTTACTGTGTTTGGAGCAAAGGTTTCATGGACACTTAATATAAGTGTATATTCAATTTAATTTTACAAGCTTTAGGATTTGGCTCAAGAAAATCTCTTTGGGTTAACTTGGGTTATGTCATACGGCTAGCCCAAGTGAGCTTATGGGCTAAATCTTTTTTTTATTGAACCTTAGGGACCCTATCAAAAATCACTATGGGTTTGGGTACTTTTGTTTGATCTAAATGTATCAATTTAAATATTAACAACATTAAGGCTAGTCTGGTTAACCATGATTGACTTGGTCAACAAAGTTTTACTAGGGGTTGGGGTTGGGGTTGGGACCAACTCATTCCAAATGACATTTAGAACTTGTTGGAAGAGGTTTTATGCCATGGTGAGGTCTACATGTAAGAAATGCAATTTCTTGGGTTAAAGGGGCCCATTTGGTCAATTTGGGTTAACTTTGTCAACTCAGCTTAACTAGAGTGTGGGTCTAGGTTCAATCTACTCCAAATGTGATTAAGAGTTTTTTTGAAGTGGTCTTTGGTAATGGCATGGATGATCCATGAAGGATTTGTTCGAAAGGTCAATTTTAGAGTTTATGGATTTCTTGGTCAACCATAATCTACCAAAGGTTTAAGGGAGTTCAAACCAATATGAAAATGATTATGAATATATTTGATGGGTTTCAAAAGCTTCGAAGGTAGTTAGCAACAAGATGACATGTCTAATGACATGGGCTATAAATATTTGAATGTTTTATAGCCTTGGAAAATTCTTTGTGTTTTAGGGTTTAACAAGACATGAAAGCCTCCAAAATGTTTAGGTAGACTCAAGGGACATTCATATTTTATATGTGAATGATCAAACACCATTTCATAACCTTCACCCAAGGTTTTGAGTCAATTGAAAATTCTCTTGAAATAAAGAGAAGTTCAAAGGCTTTATGATTTTGATTTAAAAACTGAAATTATGGGTTTGGAGTCTTAAGCACTATTTGATTTTGGATTTAATTTAGGTTGGGCTTTATGGTTTATTGAAGGTTTAGGATTTTAAAATGCCGAGATCATTAACAATTATTGGGTTGTCAATGATAGAGTGGTTGATCAAATGACCATCAAAGGTAAATATCAAATAATTTAGGGTTCAATGATTGAATCACCATGCTAGAGAAAAGTGGTAAATCTTGATTTAATCAAGTGGAGTTTATGGAATTGAAAATCAAGACTAAAGCATTTATTTGTAGTTTTGACTTCAGAAAATAAAAGAGGTCAACAATTATCTTCAATGGTGATTGCTCTCACCAAACTCAGAGTCATGAAGGTGGCTATCTAAGGGACCATCAATTTGAATTGCCTTAACCATCCAAGTCAGTACTCTCTCTTCCCATAATAGCATGACAGTTTCCCTTCTCATCTCAAGGTGATCATAGTGCTTCCATATAAGTCACTAGCTACATCAACCAACTCACCAATCACTAGCCCCCTTTTTCATCTCAATACTCTCCTACAAACTTTCTTGAGAACACTTGATGTTATCTACTTGACATCATATATATAATCAAGAGAAAATTCATTGAATCCTTTTGACTATACCCACGTTCAACAAATTAAAAGGTGACTTGTTTCTAGGGTAGTGTGAAGCATTGTACCTTTGACTTTTTTGTGTATCCTTTCATGTATCCCTCGAAGCCATTTAACATTCATAAATATATATATCTTAAGGAAATCAATGGAGAAATTATTTATTTGACATGAATATTTTATCAAAAAATAGTTAATATAATTTAAAATTTGTTTAAGATATTAAAAATTAATTTTAATGTGATAAACTCACTCAAAAAATTTTAACATTTGTTCATGCAAGAAAAAATTAGGTCAACCACCAAGTATAAGAAGTATGAATTTGAAAGCAATGGAATATACACATATATGCCATTATAGGTATTTAGTAGGTATTGGATAGGTTACAAAGAATGGTCTCACATATAATGTTGCCCACAGAGAAACTCACTCAAGAAATATCATGCCCCACTCATCTAGGTCTATGAAGGATGGATGCCTTTCTTAGAGGAAATTAGGACCTTGTCAACCATGTAACTTGAAACTCATTACATGAAAAGGACACAACCATCACAACAACTCGCTCTGGGTTTGGGTGGTTTCCTTTGTCCCCACACATTAAAGTCTAGTTGTAGGAAAGCACATATCCAAAGGGCAATTAACTGGCCCTACTCTAATAAGCCAACTACTTAGTTCATATTATTTATAACCTTAGTTCATTCGCCCTCTCTTTTAGATGATTCAAGGGTCAATATAGGTTTTCAGCAGCTCCTAGTCATCACTCAATAATTACACATACCTTACTCGTAACTCGGTTGTAAAATTGCCCAGACCTACTAGACATTACCATGTTCACCCACATTATAATGCTAGATTATGGCATACTCAACACTACTGAGCTCGCTCATAAATAGATCATTAGATCTCTATTTCCCCCTCTCTTTCCCTGCAAACCAAGAGGTGCCATGTGTCTGGTATAGTCTATGAGTGTTGTACTTTTTCTTAGTTTTCTTAGGTATATTCTTTCATGTAGCATTTAGAATAATAATAATAATAAGTAGTGATAAGCTACATTTTTCGTCTTCTTATCTTTTTGAATCTCTTATAAATGGAGATCTTTATGTCGATCTTTACACTAAGCTTTTGAGCTCTTTTGTCTAGCTTTTCTCTAGCATATATTCTTTCTCTCTATTCTTATGTAGGTTCTAAATCACTTCTCTAAGGGCTTTCCTGCTATTACGGTTGGGTGTCATCTATGGACAAATTTGCATTCAACAAATGGGTCTTTTCCTTTTGAAATAATTAAATTAAAAGGAAATCAGACTTTGGCTACCACTTGAAGGAAAAATCTAAAAAACTTACTATTAAGATGGATATAAAATGAGTTGAAATTTTAAACAACTTTTCGATAATGAGCAATAAGAAATAGATTTAAGGTCTGTGTTGGAAAACTTTATCTTTATTTTGCTTTTAATATAACAATCACACTTTTGCTTGTCTACTATTTTCTAGGATGTAATGAAGAAAAATGATTTATATACCCGACTTAATGTAGTGGGATAAAAACATGATGTTGTTGTTGATGTTTTATTGTTCTCAAACATCTCTCTCAATATTTTTTAAAAAAATTTTGTTATGAAAAACTGCTTTTTATAACGAGAATAGTCAAAATATTTTCTTTACAAAAACTCCACAAACAAATTTATAAAATGCTACAGATATCCCAAACCCTAAAAGAACTTATTGATAAAACTAAGCAATGTTTTAAAAACCATGGCTGAAGTAAAGAGCTAATGACAGCCATAATTTTTGTTCTATGATAATGTACATGAAGCGAGGCGCGAGAGATTTTTTTCGCTCTGCTAGGGTTTCCTTCCCCTGCTGAGCCTCTTCTTTTCCGCCTCCCCTCCGGCTTGGCCAGAGGCTTCTCTCCATGGATTCGACTCTGCATGCAGCGGATTTTCCGCCTCTCTGCTCAGCTACTGTTGCTCCTCCCGCCTCCATGCGGAACTGGAGTCAGATTTTTGCTCCCGACGCGTCTTCTTCTGCCCCTAAAGTCTTCAGTTTTTCGCATCACCCTAATGAACCGGATGTTATTCCTTTTTTCGGTGAGAAGCTTGCTCAGGGAAGTTTGTGTTTGGTTGGATACTCCATAGGACGCAGACCCTTCTATGAAGCGCTTTTGAATGCTTTAAACAAAATGTGGACTTTGAAAGGTTCTCTCAAACTTCTTTCGCTCAGCGATGGTTTTTTTCTTCTGCGATTTTCTTGTGTGGAAGATTACGACATGGCCTGGTCTAAAGGCGTTTGGTTCCTGCTTGGAAAACCTTTTGTGCTCCAAAAATGGCATCCTAAGTTCAAACCGAAGAGGGAAAATTTCTCTTCGGTTCCGATTTGGGTCAAAATCCACGACCTTCCCCTGGCTTGCTGGAACTCTGAGGGCATTTCGAGGATAGCTAGTAAGATTGGAGTTCCCCTGGCTGCAGATCACCTAACCGAACAAAAGACAAGACTGACCTATGCTCGTATCTGTGTTCTGGTTGATTGTGATGCCTCATATCCAGATGAAATCAAGGTTTCGCTGGATGGTGATGTGGTTGGGCTTAAGGTTTAATACGAATGGAGGCCTTCTCCTTGTGACCACTGTAAGTCATTGGTACATTACTCCTCTTCTTGTCAGTTGAATCCTACTCCTACAAATAATGCTCAAGGGAAATCTCTGTCTAATCCTCGTGGAAGAAGCTTCAGCAAAAAACCGGGTAACAGGTTTCATTCCCGTCCTCCTTCCAGACCTCCTCGGTTTGAGCCTAAACCTACTGAAGTCTCTACTTCAACCCCTGCTGCTGCAGCTTCTTTACCTATATTACCTTTGCATACCAACTCCATTGGGATGCCTTTAAATTATCAACCTCATTCTCCTCCCCCCACTTCTAAATCGCCTTCCTCTCGGACTGTTCCCAGCAAGGAAGATCCCCCGACCCCTGTTGTGAATCCGGTTGCTGTGGATGTTTCGGCAGACAACAATGTGGTTAATATCCCAAATTTAAACATTCCCACTGCAGAGCTCTCTGCTTCCTCTACCTCGCATTTGGTTTCGCCTCAGAAGCCATCGAATGATATTAATTCTCCCAACAAATTCGAAATTCTCAATTCCCAAACTGATATTGATATGAATGAACATATGGCCTCCTCTTCTGATATTGTTGGGAATGCTCTCAAGCAGCCAGGAAAGGGGAAAAAACAAGCTACGTCAGACATCTCTAAGAAATCTGCTAAGGGAAAGCATAGTAAAAAATCCCAATCCCTTCATATTTCCTGATGTTCTTCCCTACCATTGGTTCGTGGAATGTTCGAGGTTTTAATCACGCTGAGAAAGTTCTCAACTGCAAAAGTCTTATTAAATCTTTTAAGCTTGACATGCTTTGTCTTTTGGAGACTCGAATTCACTCCCCTTCTCTTGATGATCCTTTTTTCAAAATATCTCATTCTCTCTTCCCTAATGAGGAGAGCTGTCATAATTTTCATCTGACTTCTTCTGGTAGAATCTGGATTAAATGGGACTCAAGTAAACTCTGTTTTACTCCTAATGTAATCACGAAGCAAATGATTAACGGGAATGTTTTGGTAGGAAACTGTTTCTTGTTTCAGTTGACTATTGTCTATGCAGCAAATAATGTTTTTGATAGAAAGGCTCTTTGGCTTTCGATTGGTTCGGCTGCCCCTCCGTCCAATATCCCCTGGTCTATCTTAGGGGATTTTAACTGCTGTAGATTTGGCACGAAAAAATCTGGAGGTTCTCCCCTTCATCATTATAATTTGGTAGATATTAATTCTATGATTTTTGATAATGGTTTGTTGGATCTGCACTCGGTTGGTAGTTTTTATACTTGGTATAACCAGCAATCTGTGAATCCTATTTTTATCAAATTAGACCGGGTCCTTGTTAATGACCAGTGGAAGAGGCAGTTCCCCTCTACTTTCTACTCCTTCCAAAGTTCTTCTTGTTCTGACCATTCTCCAGCTATTCTTCATCCGGGTTTGCCTTCTAATTCTCATCACAGATTCATGTTTAAGAACTTCTGGACCAAGCAAGATAGCTACTGGTGTTATCTTTTAAATGCTTTTTCTTTGCCTTTGAATGGTAATCCGCTATCTCATCTTTCAAATGTCCTAAAGCAGTTTAAAGGGACCATTAAAAATCTACATTGGGCAAACTCTCATTTTCTTAATACTCATTTGGATGTTCTTCAAGCGAAACAACTGAACATCCTGGAGCTTATTCAGGATAATCCGTTGGATGTTCCTCTTATCTCTTCTCTCAGAGAATCCAACCTTGAGATTGCGAATGCCACTTCTATGCTTTCTAGCTGGATCATTCAAAGAGCAAAATCTAAATGGTTGCATCATGGTGAGGATAACCTCAAATTCTTATATGCAAAGATTAGAAGTAGACAGGGGAGCACAAAATCTGTTGTTAATTTATTTTCTTGCAATCCTGACACAACTAGAGAGGAGGTAATACACTCGATTATTGAGTATTTTTAAAAACTGTTTAACCCTCCACCTCCTTCTTGCAACAATATAGAAATTTTTCCCATTGGCTCGGCTGTTTCGGATTTTTATGCTGGGTTACTCACTGCTCCTATTATGAATGATGAAATTAAAGCTGCTATCTTTAAAGGTTCCTCTAATTCTTCACCGGGTCCGGATGGTTTTAATTTCTATTTCTACAAAACTGGTTGGCATATTATAGGGCCTTTAGTATGCAAGGCTATTAAATCCTTTTTTTCTAAAGGATTCATACCAAGTGGGATGAAGGCCACTGCTTTGGCTATCATTCCTAAACACCGTAATGCTTCATCTATCTCTGATTATAGACCTATTTCATTATGCAATACTATATATAAAATCATTGCTAAAGTGATTGCAGACAGGCTTAAACCTATTTTGCCTCTTATTGTCAAAGACACTCAAGCTGGTTTTGTGAAATCCAGGATTTCCACTGATAGCATTCTTCTTGCTAACGATATTCTCTCTTTTGTCAATAAAAGAGGTACGGGGAATATGTTTTGTGCTAAAATTGATATAAGGAAGGCTTTTGACTCTGTTTCTAGGGAGTTTTTGCTTGCGAGATTGCTTCAAAAAGGTTTCCCTAGAACTTTCATTTCTTGGATTAAAGCTTGTATTTCCAATGTGAACTTCTCGGTGGTCATTGATGGAGCTTTGGAAGGTTTCTTCCCATCTTCTGCGGGCCTTAGGCAAGGCTGTCCGCTAAGTCCTTACCTCTTTTGCTTAGTGATGGACTCTTTCTCTAATCTTTTAGATGCTCGTGGTTTCAAGGGTTTTTCTACTGAAAATTTTAACCTTTCTCATCTTTTATATGCTGATGACGTGTTAATTTTTGGTGAAGCTTCATTAGAAAATTGCAGACTTCTTTCTTCTATCCTTAAAGACTTTGGAAATGCCTCGGGTCTGCATGTGAATTATGACAAGTGCTCTGTTATGTTCTCTAAAAACCAAAGGAATCAGGATATTTTGTGCGATGCATTGTCTATTCATAATATTTGCTCCAAGATCTCCTATCTTGGTATTCCCATCTCTTTTAATAGGCTGAAAGTTGCTGATTTCTTGCCTTTGATGGATAGCTTGCACAAAAAATTCACGGGATGGAAAGCTAATCTTCTTTCTCTAGCTGGTAGATTGCAGTATCTTAAATTCACTATTCAGGATACTATTGCATATTGGATCAGGGGCTCTATATTGCCTAAAACTGTTTTTAAGTTTTTTGAGAAAACTTGCTCTAGATTCTTATTCTTTGGTGATATCACTTCTATTAACAAGCTACATATGGTTTCTTGGGAGAATGTTTGTAAGCCTAAAGAGAAAGGTGGTTTGGGTATTCCTAGCCTGCATGCCATTCAATTTGCATTTAACTGTTCTGTTATTCATAGAATGTATAATTGCATTTCTCCATTGTCTGTTTGGCTAACTTCTCAATATACATCACCATGGAGGCCTCCAAACCATAAAGCGAGTAAATTCTGGATTTCTGTCTGTCACACGGCATCCTCTGTTAAACCTTATTTTAAGTTTGTTATTACACCTAATGCTCCCATTTCTCTGTTTTGGGATCATTGGTGTTATAATAACACTCTTCAAGACTTTGTGGGCAACATTCCGATGGAATTTTTCTCAATTCCATTACAGAGACATTATATTGCTAATTCTGCTTGGAATTTTGCTGCTGCTGTTCCTCAGCAGATAAGGGACAAAATTTGCAATTTACCGATTTCTAGCACTGCTAGTCCTTGCTTAATTTTGAAGGATTGTGTTAATGTTAAATTTAAGGATTTCATTGAGGAGTTTTACTGCTCTTTGCCTTCTTTCTCTTGGCACAACTTTGTCTGGCACCGAAAAAATGTTTTGAAGCACTCTGTTTTTGTTTGGCTTGCACTGGTTGGAGGTCTTAAAACACAGGATGCCTTGAGAATTAGGAATATTAATGTTCCTGTAATGTGTTCTTTTTGTTCTGTTGCCCCGGAAACTGTGAACCATATCTTCTTTGAATGTAATTTCACATTCTATATTCTTAACTCTCTTCTCCCTATCACTAAAAATTTTTTGCTTAGACCAATTGTGCTGCATCTTATGGAATGGCTGGAATCTGAATTTTCTGGTGCCCTTCTTTACAAAGAGTTCTTTATGCTTATGGTTTGTGGGATTATTTATTATCTCTGGAGGGAGCGTAATAGAAGGAGATTTGGTAATGATATTCAAAGTTCTTCTTCTTTGATCTATTCCATCAAAAAAGTTATTTTGGGCAAGGTTGCAAAATGGAAAAATTCGACACTTTTGCTAGATCATATTTGAGTTGGCTGGTAGCAGGTTTCATGAGAGGTTTTTGGCTGTTTTGGAGGAGTTGGCTATGTTGTAACTGTTGGTTTGTATCTGAGCTGAATCTGCTTGGATGTTGGCTAAGCATTTTGGATTTGATCTGTGGTACTGGGGAATCCATTTTTGTGCGGCAAAACGTTTATGCGGTTCTTGTGCCTTTCGGGTCCCTCGGGAATTTGCGTTTTGGGACTACCTGGACGATGATGATGCTCCCTTGCACTATCCCTTGGAAGGTCAATTGGCAACCAGGGATATGTTTTCTTATTTTTCTGATAAAATCTGAGTCCAGGCAGTTAGCATCGGGAGCTTTGTTCTTTGCTGACTACCTGTACTTGATCTTTGGAATATCTTTTTGTGCAGATTGTTGCTGGATGAATTCGAACGCAGCTCTTTATCTTCAGCTCTATCTCAAGTTTTTGAAGCTGATATCTTCGGCTTCTTCTCCAGGCTTCAGCTTTGTGGACTTAGTTGCTGGAAACTTTTCTTTTTGGATTTACAATTTTGATGGCTTTTTTATACTTTAATTATGTCATTTAGCCATTTACTTGTAATATTTTCTATTTTCTCCTTTTTGGGCTTCTTCAAGCCAGCCTTTTTGGCCATAGTCTCTTCTTTGTTGATATGTAACCGTTTCTATAAATATAAGGGCTTTGCCCAAATTTTCCCCCAAAAAAAAAAATTTTTGTGCTCCATAATTGCTTCGATGACTTTTTGCACGAACTACAAAACTTTCAATGAAAACTTTTAACTTTTGGAGCCCCAAATTAATTTAAAGTCTATGGGGCTAATTATTCGGAGCATTTCTTAATAATTTTTATATTAAATAAAATAAAGCAATCAAGCTAATTAGGATAAAGAGGCCATGGTTTGTGGCTATAATAGAATAATTATTATAAATTGGTTATTATTTTTATTTCTTAAAATATTGCAATACCAGCAGTATGATAAAAAACTTTGTAACAACCAATATAAAATTAAATACTTAACGAAATATATAGTTTCCATAAAATATTATGTAATGATTGGTAAAACTCTCTTGACAGCTAGCAGCTTACGCTGGATCACAGCTAATTCCCCAATCTGCTATTATTACAGGCAATTGCCACGTCCATTGGCACAGCTAATTCCCTGTTTGCTTAACCCTCAGGGAAAACAAAAATCTGATTTGGAATTGGCCAGTTTAAGTAACCTTAATTTACATCTAATTAGTTTTGGAGACTAAGGTTTTATTTGTGACAGCTTTCATACTGCTTTTTAAAATGACTTTTAAGTACAAAAATTTTAAATTCAAAAAATTTTTGTACTGAAAAGCTGTTTGAAAAAGTAAGAAGAAAGCCGTCCCAAACGAATCTTGAAGCAGCTTTTTAGTACAAAAATTAAAAATTTTTAACTAAAAATCTACTTTAAGAAGCAATAAGAAAGCCGTCCCAAACGAAACCTATGGCTTTGTTTGGAACAGCTTTCTTACTGCTTCTTAAAACTGTATTAAGAAGCAATAAAAAGCCATCCTAAGGCTTCATTAAGGATAGCTTTTGTATTGCTTTCTAAAAGAGCTTTCAAATTTAAAAAAATCTTAGTTCAAAAAATTTTGTACTAAAAAGTTGTTTTAAAAAGTAGTAAGAAAGCTGTCCCTAAACATTGTACGGCTCGTAAAAATAGATTTTAGTATAAAATTTCTTAGAAGCCGGAAAAAAATAGTCTAAAACTGTCCCAAACAAAGCATAATTAGAATAAAATCAAAGAGCGAAATAGCAAAAAGAAACCAGGTCAACAAAAGGAACAATTATTACGTCCTCCGACCGGACGTAGAGGAACGTCCGGTCTGAGCCAAATTCCCGCCAAAAAACGAGTTGTACCGAGCAAATACCGAGCAATACCAAACAATAACGAAGAATATCATCATTTGAAGACCCAATACCGAGTTATACCAGGCTTTACCGAGCAAATACCGAGTTATACCAAAAGTTGTACCGAGTTTTTCCCAGAAAAACTCGGTACAACTCGGTATTTCTCGATACAGCTCGGTATAACTCGGTATTGGTCTTCATAGAACGGTATTCTTCATTATTATCAAATAATACCTAGTTGTACCGAGCAAATACCTAGTTTTTTGATGGGAAATTGCTTCCGACCGGACGTTCCTCTACGTCCTTGCACCGAACATAATAAAAGTTCCAACAAAAGAGCTTTTAATTTCGATGTCATTGTACTTGTAAGGCTATATTTTATGTTATTAAATCTTTTAGCATATTTAGAAATATGAGATTGTCTGTATACGACTAATAATCAAAATAGTGAATAAAAAAAGATTGCAGTGCGTTCATATCCGATTAATTTGCAGTCTTAATGAGTAAAAGGAGTGGAATACAGGTTTATGATGCAGGACGGCACGCTCTCCTGTCTGTCGATGGAAGAGACAGGTCATGGAAGAATTTTTAAAAGAGGATCAATTAGTTGTTTTCTCTAAGACACGTAGTTTTTATGCATTTGAATTGACTAATATTTATTCAATTCCATCGCAGCAATTCTGTATCACCATCTTAGCTGTACAATAAATGCTTACATTTAAGAAAGAAATTTGGCTAACTTTTTTTTTTTTTGGAAATTTGGCTAACATTGGCAAAACTTGACTCGATTAAAAGGTTTAGATAGAAAGAGTGAGAGAAAAGAGTGAAGTATGAAAAATAGAAGAGGGGCTAAATGGTCTCTATGAACATTAAGAAACAGTATGAAGTTTTAAAGAATGTCTCTCTCTTTTTTCCTTAATAAATGTCTTTTCATTTCTTATTTATAGGACTAAAAGGGGTTTGGGAAAAGCTAGACTTTAAAAAATATAAAGAAATAATATATGATATGACAAATATAGGCTAACACAAATAGATAGGCTCTAGTGAAAGATACACTTGTGCCCCTCTGTCTCCAATGAAAGTTAGGATAGCAATCTTGAGATCCTCGGGTGAGTCCTAAGGGATGTGTGTCATTGACATGTCTATGTTGGTGAATCCCATAGATGAGTGAAGAGTCCCCAAACCTATGCCATCTTACTTGGTAGCTTTGCCAAAATGAGTCTAGGCCTTAGAAGAGGAGCTTTATGCATCAATGAAAAGTTTTAGGAAGGGAGAGGTAGGATAGAGGCATAATAGAATTACAAAGCACAATTGGTTTCCTCTACACACCCTTAGAAACCTACAGTTCCTTTCCATCCCTACTACTCCATCACTAGACATACAAGCCCGAGGAAAATATCAAAAGAGGTTGAGAGAGCTCGTGTTTGTAAAAGATGAGAAGTCACTCGACCCATGCAAACCGTTATAGCCCTAATAGTAGCATCAAGTTGGAAATATGTTATTGATATGGACTTAGCAAGGAAGAGGACTAAGAAGGCATTAATGCCCAAGCCCAAGCCCAAGCCAACATAAGGAAAGAGAAAAGGAATAATCTTACTATCTAAGGATGAATAAAAGTTGGAAGATGGAAAAGAGAAGGAGGAGGAAAAGAAGAAGAAGATATATAAGGGCTCAAATGCCATTGAGAACCTCTAAGGGCTCAAATGCCAAGTGTGTGGATGACCCCATATGCCCAACTAAGAAGAAATATAACATTTAGGTTTGCTCCCATATAACTTATTCTTGTTATTGTTGAATAACATGTAGTTGATACTACTCCTAATTAAATTAATTCCCCTATATTTAATAGTAGTTTTTGCTATATCACTTTTTGAAACTCATTTATGATCAATGTTTGAGATGAAATAAAGGTTGCAATAGTAGTTCAATAGACGGAATCATTCATTAAGAAAGGAAGATCTTATCTTGAGGATTATGAATATATCTCTTATCCATGATTTTTTAAGTACTTATTTAATTTGATGGTACTTACAACTCTCACCAGAAATTGGTCGAACTTTAACCATTATATTGTAACACTAGCAATCATAATGCTTCGCTACTTTATGTATTTGTGGCATTTTATATAAGAATTTAAGAAAGTAATTATTAGAAGATTCAATGGTTCACTTTGAAAATTTATCTTGCATGGACTAAGGAAGACTCAATAGAATTCTTTTAAGACTTTGGTTGATTATATTTTAAGGTGGTGAAACTTAACTATTACATGTAAACCACATATAAAAGAGAATAGTGCAGTTACCATTTTAATGGGACAAATCACAACGACTATTTCTATGTTGTTAAAGTTATCTTTCATTCGTATTTCTTAAGTTAGTTACAAAAGAAGCTATCATTTAATGTGAGAATATTAAAAGTGTATTGTATCTATGTGAAAGTCAAGGATAATTTTTCTTAAGCCTCCAATTCAACAAATTTTGGAAAACTACTATTGTTTCAACCACTACTTGAAAAATTAGATGAAAAATGGATATAACTACGATAGAGCTAGCAAATTCAATCCTTCCCTCTACTAAAAACTCCAACTGAATTCATTGGTAAGAATTGATCATTCTTATTTTCTTAACTAAATTGCCATTCAGAAGCTCTTAAAAATAGCTATGTAATTAGGTATGAAACTCCCACAAAAAAGATGAAATCAACAAGATCAATGACCCATCTTATTATTATTATCAAAAATTATTTGGACATACAAATAATAGGTGTATTATGTTTAATGGTTAGCTTGAGTGGCAATGTAGTACTGATTAGATTCATTTTTTTATGAAGTTTCACAAAATGTCACTTAGAATATTTTTATCAATATAGTTCATCTCAACATTTATTATAACTAATTATTAGTTTGCCACATCTTTGATCATGTTGCACAACTTTTTTAGTAGGTACCATGCTAATTATTCTAATCCCTATTATATCATAGGGTTTGATACAATATTGCGTGGATGTTCTACATATCAAGATGATGTTTAGTGATGTACCAAATTTTCTTTCAGCTATATAATTTACACAGTGTATCTAGCTATGGGTATCTGACGTCTCTCATACTTTACATTACATTGATGGCATTTATTATATTCCACCATTTTAAAAGTTTAATCTTTTATTATATCTTAATTTATATTGATCTTGTTTCCATTGATGACATGAAAAATGAAGAGGAAGAAACTAATATTACTCTACTATGAATGTCATTTTTCCTTTTCATGTTGACATTGAGAGTTTATTTAATGATTACTATATTATATTGCAATTTTTTAATGATAATACTATAACATATTCATTTAGTTTAATGCAAGTGCAGCAAGAACCTAATACTAATCTTAAAGGTTATTAAATAGATTATGACGATGATCATTTAGATTATCTTACATTAAAAGGTAGCAAAATATGTTTTCTTAATATCCAAAATTAATATCCAATCAACCATTATTCATTAGGACTGGTTTTAATGGGTGGTTACAAATAATTAACCACTCTCTTCTCATTCACAAACTTATTCTCTCTCTCTCTCTCTCTCTCTCTCTCTCTCTCTCTCTCTCTCTCTCTCTCTCTCTCATTTTAAATTTCAAATGGATGTAGGACTCTTAACAAAGTTTTTTTTATTGGAGCATGAATGGATTGATATGTATTTGAAGAAATTGTGAGTGTTTTACTCAAGGAATATGGCTAGGTGGTCAATTCCCATATAATGAAAATTGCTTCAGGGCAATCTTATCTTTCTACTTTGGTGTGTAACTTACCTTTTATTACTAATCCCATGTGTTTTATTTTTATAATTATCTTCTATTATATTCTTTACACAAATTAAGGACTTTTCCTTAAAATTACATTAAAACTCCCATTAAATCCATGTGCCAAATATGGATGAATCAATGCCTTTTTTTCTACCTCTGATATGCAATTATAAACTACATGAAACCCTACCAATTACTCATTATTCTACACAATTTGATTAGGATATTAAACTTGCTTATTCATGAAAATTATCCATAAGATCTACACGATATTTTGCAACCAGTAGTCTTAAAGAAATCCATTTAAAGAGTGATGATGACACCAGGAGATGTCTCATTTTGACTCAAATGCACTAGACTATTCTTGTACTATTGGCATTTTAATAGAAGTCTCAGTTGTTTTCTTTCTAACACTCTCCCATGATGGTTACCCAGTGTCCTATTAGAAAGAGGTATATTACAAATATGTGAGAAAGGGAAAGATCTTGTTGTTATAGAAATCCTAAATCAATGCCACTAGATCCAAAACATGTATAGAAGCAGAGATAAGGCGTTTGTTGGCCGTTAAATGAAATCTCGAGCATTTTTTTAAATAAAATCACTTGTGAAAATGGATCATATTTAAATATTTTATAACGCCCCTTATGTATTAAATATGATCTCTTAAACTAATGTAAAAAAACCCCGTATATGTGCTCCAACAAATATGTTGAAGTTATAAATACAAATATCTGAGAATGTTGCGTAGGATCAAATGCTCACTAATATACATTCTATGTATTTTTAAACTAAATAAAATATGCATGTGCACTGACAAATGCATTAGGAACATAAATGTCTGAGAATGTTGCGTAGGGTCAAATTCCTACAAATATAATAATTCATTTTCAAATTAAATATAACATGTATATGCTCTGATAGTTACATATGATTCCTAAATCCAATGGTCCGAGAATGCTATGTGAGTCAAATACTTGTTTGATTTAAAAATATTTGTTTTTGAAAAAGGATTAATTTACTTTGGGAGAATTGAATTTCTGGGATTTTAAATTTTAAAATTAAACTCTCATTATGAATGATATATCACCTCAAAAGGAAAATATATCGTTCTCTAATGGGTTTAAATCTCAAAGTTTTAAATTCATCCCAATTACTATAATCAAACTCAAGAGGAGACAACATATGATCCCAAAGGATCAAAATGATGTTTGATCAAATGTTTAACTATATTGATTGGGATAGGGGATCATTAATTTTGTAGTCAGAATAATAATAGAAAGACATATCTTTCCGGGGACAGTGGATATCGCTTATTATTAATCAATTGAAAACGATATGATGATCATAAAATTTAAGTTTCCCAAAGATAATTAATTGAAGGTTTTGAAAAGTTTAATTTTTAACAATCAAGTCTGAGTTTCTAAATCTCCCGAGCGTAAACCATCTTAGTTAATTACATCGTAGGAAATATAAGTTTCCTACGAATACTCTCGATTAAAATAGCAATAAAAATTTTATTTAAGATTTCAAAGTTCGATGTCAAAGGAGATAAGTGTTAGAAATTTCAAGTGGGGTCGGTTTAAGGTTGAACACTTATTTCTGGAGTTAAAGCAAGAAAAGTATGAGGTATTTTAAGATTCTGAATCACTTCAAAAACACCCCAGCCTATCCTAAGTGTTGGGCTTGAATTTGGTTGAAGGAGATTTAAGTTAAATGGTCAATTTTATTAAAAAGTTGGGATTTAATTCCCAGAGGTTGAGGTCTTATAACCTGAGCTTGCCTCAGAACCTAAGTCTAAATTGGGTATTGAAAAGTAACCCGAACCTTGCTAATATAGTGCAAATTTGGACTTACCCTGACCTTAATTGGGGAGCCAGCTAAACCACCTAGGCGCTTTAAAAACATATATCCAGTCAATTAATATAGAGTGGTAGGGATGTTAATTAGATTAAGTTTGAGGAGTTGGGGCCGACATCTAGTGCATATCCTAATTGACCCCTTAACACATGTTGGGTAATATGCTTAAGCTAATGCATTTAAAGATTTAGACACTTTTAAGTTTGTATATAATGCAATGCATGCTGGTCGACTCGATTGAATATTTAAATCAGGATGAAGAAGTTTTAAAAAAAGGCTTAAAAACATATTTTTCCCTAAAAGATGCACAGATCCCCTTTGGCAGAACTGTACCCTCATAGGCCAGGTGGTCTGCCAAAACCTGCAGGTGGGGAGGTGTATAACAAAGAAAAGAAAAATTCAACGAATATGCATGCAAACTCCCAGCGATCCCGGGCTTACTTCTAAAATTTGTTAGAGTTGCTATGTGAGCTTAAATATTTTAATTTTGTTTAAGTAGAAAAATTTAATAAGTCCTTAAGAGCCTACAATCGTATTCTAGGTCAAATCAAAATTGGCATGCATGTAAAAAGACTAGAAAAGTAGGTAGTTCTAGTGTACAGTCAAGTAAAAAAATCAGTTAAATTAATAGCTCAAATTGAAAGTCCATATGGCAAGTGCCACTTATTATTACATCCCAGAATTTGAAGAAAAGTAAAGTGGTCGGGCACCACTAACAACAACCCGGATTTCTAATCCTAAGACTCAAGTGACTTTGAGAATGGGTCTTCTCGTTATCCACTTCTTAATCCTTCTGCTACTTATTGGATTGTCGGGTCCGGATATCCAAATGAAAAGAAACTCCCCCTTGAACGGGGTGTTATCTTTCCTCTTTGGATATTTTCAAAATCATCCAAATTTGGAGCTCCAAATGGAGAGGGACTCTCCCTTAAGGGATGTCCCTTCCTCTTTGGATCCCAAATAGGATGTTTTAATATCCCATGCTCAAATCACTTAACAGTACAACTCAAATCAAATAAAATTTATATTAATTAAAATTGAAAAATCTAGACTCAATTCTGTAGGGTTATCCTAATAATCAGTAGTTAATTAACATCCCAAGAAGTTATAATCAATCTCAAGCAATTAAAATTTGAAATTTAAAATACTCAATTACTCATAACACAGAGTGCAAAAAATTAAGTAAACAAACACATCAATTCTAAGCTAGCAAACAACATACAGTAAAAACCATGAAAAACAAGGCACACAACGGAAAAGTAAACACCTGCCTAGCCTAAACTAGAGTTGGTTATACTAGAAAATCTTTTAAAGTGTGTGAGGTAGGCCGTGTGGTTTGGATATGTCCTATGGAGGGCAATTTGTTAAAGTTGTTTAAGGTTCGATTGGTTGAAAGACTTAAGAAAAAATATTGGTTTAAGTTTAAATATTAATGACTTAAATTTAATTTTAAAATAAATTTTAAATTTTTTTTTTGGATACTAACTTTGTTTCTCACTGAGACCATGAAGTTTATTTCACCTTCTTTGGGGCTAAGCTAATAGCCTCGTAGGCTTGGATTACCTAGTGATACCTAATAAGATTAAGTGACTTAAGTTGATTAAAGTTTAAAAGTTAATGAATTTTAATTAACATTGGTTGATTGCTGGTTTTTAAAGTTCATTAAAGATTTCTGGAGTTTTGAAGTAATTTTTGAGTTTTAGGAATTTTCTGGATTATTTTAATATTTTAATTAAAGGGGCAAAATTGACTTTTTAATTAAAAGCGTTTTCTAGAAAAATAATATTTTATTAAAATACTAGACCTTAATACAATCAATTAGACTATAAGTACACTAAAATTGGATTTTTATGCATTTTATTATGAATGTTTGAAGATTTGACTTGATTTTGACTTAGGTTTATCAGTTTGTTGACTTTTTGACTTTGACTGATTTTGGAAGATTTGAAAATTTTAAAAAATATTAGACTTAATTTTGAGTTGAATGCAAGTGAATTTGACTGATTTGGATTTTTATTGAATTAGTTATGAATTTTTAAAGTTTCGGGTATTTATTGAATTTTTAAAATTACTTAATTAGAGGGGTTTTCTTAATTTTGCTCCAAATGAATTCCAAACTCCTTGAAATCAACTCCAAAGGTAAGGAATTACCTAAGGAGAGATTCCCAAGTGTTTGAGAATTTTTTAAAATTATTATTTTTTTAATTAATTAAATTAATTAAATATTAGTTTTCAATTAAAATTAAATTAAGTTTCAATTTACTATTAAATCAGGTTAGTTTCAATTTTCATTGATTAGGGATTGCATTTTGGTCAATCAGAGGTCTTATATGTATTTTTTAGGTTTAAACTTGATTTATTAGAATTTCTAGAAGTTTGAATGGTTAATTAAGGGTTTGAACTTAATTAAGTTAATTAAAGGGCTTAATGACTTTTTAAAATTTCTTAAAATTTTTCTATGGGCTTAGAGTGTCACTAAGTTAAAGTTAATTCAAATTAATATCAAATTTTACTCAAATAATTCTAGAAATGTGCTCTGGAAGTTAAAAATAAACTAAAATATTTTTATTAGAATTTTGAAAAATATTTGGATTTATTTTAATTAAATAATAATTAAAATAATCAAATAATCAATATTTAAAATTATTCAAAATTTATGGCATATTTTAAAGTAATTTTATTTTTAAATTAAAGGTTTTGAAAAACTGAGCAGTTTGATATATAATACTTAATTTTTTGAAAAATATTTAATTTTTAATATTTTTTTGAAGTTTTTGGTAATTAAATGGTTTTAAGTTTAATTAAAACCCTTTAATTAAACTTGCAGCAGTCAACGGGACAGGTGGCATGCTCTGGTTCGTCTGGAAAAATCGTGCCAATGATTGGCAAAGATTGAATCACGACACAATCATTATCGTTTGATCAAAACAGCGGCGGGCCCCACACGGCATCCACTTATCCATGTAAGCAGCTCCTTCAAGCCGTTGGATCACTCGAAGTTCAAAATCAAAGGCCCATATCAGATCCCACTATCTGATTTCATAGAGGAAGATCGAACGGTGGTATTTGATCCCGTGGTTATGGATCAAGGGTCAAGATGCCACCGAACCAAAGAACTAGCCATCAGATCGAAAGCCCTGTTAGGAAATACGGTGGGATAGCTTGATCTGGGTCATTGATCCAAAAAACGTGCAGATCATGCACGTCCGAACCCGAAGCCCAGATCGAGTAAAACGGCTCGTTCTCTTTGGACACTTAATGAATTTAAATGAAAATTTAAATGGAGATTTTAATAATGAATAGAATTAACAAGGATTTAAATTTACAGCTTGAAATGAATAGAATTAACAAGGATTTAAATTTACAGCTTAAAATGAGCTTTTTAAAAAGATATTTAGACTAGGGTATTCTAACCTAGGGTTTGAATTTTTCACCTCGATTTTGGACGGATTAAACCATTTTAAGGCATGTTGCATTTGTAGACTGTCCACGCTCCATTTTGTAGAAGAAACACTTGCCTAAAATGCCTCTGATTGATAGTTTCAAGCCTTAGAGGGATTTGGCCCTTTGTTCGCCGGAAAGCTCGCCGGCGGTAGCTTTGACCGGCTGATTTCTGGTCGGGAGAGCTTTAAGTACCTCTGTAGAGCTCAAACGAAATAATATTTGGAGTTAAAATAGCTGGGATTGAGAGAGAGTATAGATGTTAGAATGAGGCTCATTTTGAGCCTTTTACTCTATTCAATCCCCTCCATATTGAATGAAGGGATAGGATATGCTGGATGGACTCCCAGATGGTTGCCAAGTGGCCTGGGGGTAGGTGGGAGCAGAGGAATCAAAGGACATAAAGGACCATGAGGTGGGAAGCCTATTTTGGCCTTTTGTCCATGTGGAATTGAATGTGAACCATTAAATCTTGATCTAAAGGCTGTGTTGAGCTCAAGGAAGGTTCTAGAATCTCTCTGGACGGCTGGAATGGTTTGGGTTAAGATATATTAGGTTTAAGAGGGGTATTGACCAAGTTTAACACCTCTAAACCCTTGATTTGACTGGTCCCCATGCCATGTGGCAGCTGAGGTGGCAGTGAAGAGGCCTAGAGAACTAAAGAAATGGCTTGGAAATGATTTTAAGTTTAAGGGCTAGAGTTTGAGCAAGTTAGTGAGTGTATAAGTTTATTTGACCAAGTCCTAATAGTTGACTTGGTCAAATCTACTTGGATTTGATTCACGAAGGTTTGAAGCATGATTTGGAGTTGATTTGAGTCTTGAAAGAGGCTTGAAATATCAAATGAGTTAAAATAACCCATTTAAAATATTAAGGGGTATTGGGGTCAACCTAGGTTGACTGAGTCAACTAGGTTGACCCAAAGGGTGGAATTGGGCTCAACTAATTTATTTTGATATTCTGAGTCTATTGGAGGTGGTTCCAAAGTTTGGGAAGGTCAAATCAATGAAAATGACTATTTGAACCCTTAAGGGCCTATTTGGTCAACCTAGGTTGACTTGGTTAACCAGGTTGACACAGGGTCTGGGTTCGGGTCCAACAGGTTTGGTTTGATATTTGAAACTCACTGGAAGTGGTTCCAAGCAATTTAGAGTTCATTTGGTTTGAAATTATTATTTGAGCCCCATAGGGGTATTTTGGTCATTTGACCCCTGGTCAGCTAGGGGTCAAACTGGGTCAATCAAAATGTAGTTTAATGTTCAATGGATCATAATTAAGGGTCTGGAAGTGGTTGGAGGCTTTGTAGAAAGCTCCAAAGTCAAAATCCACCGGGTGGCAGGTCTGGTGGCATAGGATGTAAATATTTGAAGGTTTTACAGCCTTTGGAATTTGATTTAGTTTATGAGGTTAGAGACCTTAGAATGGGCTCAAACTTGAAGGGTTACCTCTAGAGACATATCTTATCACTTTGCAAGTGATAGACTCTGAATCAGAGGTGATTTAATTAGGTTTTGAAGTGTTTGAAAAATCTTTGAAAAGGCTTTCAGGGTGGAGCCTTTAGCCTTGGATTTTGGGTTTGAAAGTATGGATTTGATCATAGGGTCTGGATTAGATCCTAAGGTCAGGATTGATCTAAGGTCTAGGTAGATCCTAAGGTCTAGAGTCTATAAGAGTCTTAGGGTCTAGAGTAAATCCTAAGGCCTAGAGTCTAGAAGGATCCTAGGACCTAGAATAGATCCTAAGGTCTAGATTTTTCTAGAGGAATCCTAGGTTCTAGAGTAGATCCTAGGGCCTCAATTCTAGGAGGATCCTAGAGTTTAGATTTGTTTGGAAGCTATATTGAGCTGGGTCAGGATTAATCTAGAGTCTGGGTGGGTCCCTAGTGACCTCATATAAAAATGAGGGCAACAATACTCAAGTCTCATCTTCCTCCTACTTGAAAGAACTGGAGTCGACCTGACTTGAATCATAAAATGCCTCCCAAATTCTTATGAAATTATAAATGACTTTAATGTCACCCGATAATGGTTGTATTGACAGAAATTCTCAACTAGATGGGTCAATTCTAAAATCAAATAAAAGCTCAAATTTTTGAAATGAAATCTATCATCTAAAAACCTAAAACTAAAACCCATCCACCTCCCACAACTATTTGTCATGGAAAATAAATTTGAAATTAACCTTAGCTCACAAAGAGCGAAAGTTTTGTGGTGTATCACTAAGGTTTATTCTCAAATGGTTCATTTCTAGTAGGGACGTGACACGTTCCCTCTGATCATGTGGTTTAGCTGCAAAATAACACCATTATATTACAATCACGGCCAAAGGCCGTATGTTCCATAATAGCTTCAAACCCTTGAGTAATGAATCATAAAGTATATTCGATAGGCATAAAGCCATCGTTACTTAAGGTGGGTTCAGATATATCCCCTTAGATAAACATTAACCCAAGTCTTCAAGGTATTAAGCAACCTATGCCTACCGATAAGGTACCTTCTATCAGGTTGGGTTGACTACTTCCTCTGACTAAGTAGACCATGGAACATGATAGCTCGAGATGACAAAACCATGGGATCTTGATCAGGCTCATCTTCATTTCCTCATCACTAGTTTTATGTTTATGGTGATAAACTTTAAGTCTTAAACTCTAAAATTTGTATCCCAATTTCAAACCCTAAAATTGTTGCTATTATACGCTAGATTTATAACCTATGTGACCTCTTTAATGACTAGCCTTAATTAAGTTCTCTTTTATTATCGAGATGGGTAATAAACTATAGGGGCTTACGCCTATAGGAAAATAAAACATAGATCATAAAGTCCTCACAAAATGAGGGCGAAATCCCTGGGTAGTGTCTTATATAAAACCTAATGTCTTTTAAAAATTCAACCATAACCTAAATTCGTTAAAACTCTCCACCGTCACATTAAACACAAGAAAATAAAATAGATCTATGGCGCGGAGGGGCCGGGGAGCAACATGGAATTTTTAGAGCCCATAAATTATTTATTATAGCTTTATTTTTATGCATTTTTGCTTTGTGGTGCCTAGTTATTTAAGTATTTAGTTATAGTTTTTCTTTTTGGCAATGTCAAGAGGGGAAGTAGAAAGTCCTTAATTTGTAATCATTTACATTCAAAGTGTTAAACTTAGGCACTGAATAGCCTTTAAGGTATGACACCTGATCGTACTCGGCCGGATACAGGGAACCCTTGCTCAAAATTTTCTCTACTTACTCTGAGGCAATGTAAACTTTATCTTTTCATTGATGATTGATTCTAGCTATAGAGTCATCACTGGATCAGATGCACTTAAGACATAATGATGAGTTTCAAAATGAGCAAATCGATCAGCCTCATTTCCATCTTTAAGTGTGGTTCATATTCCAGACACCTAGGGTATTAAGTTGGTTAGCATATTAGTAGGAATACTACTTAATATCTGATTATTAACTAGCTAATATGTTATTTGATGATCAACTGCTGAGCAAGTACATGAGTAGTAATAATGTTCTTTTATATTAACTACATCATCACAATCATTTGTGTCATCATTTCTATCATCTTGCTCTTTAGTTCTGATATCTACCTATCTTTCTCCTTCATCTGAAATTTCAAATGCCTTTGAGGTTGTGCTAATGTCTCAGCAAGCACTTCTTCTTCTTGATCATCATTTGTCTATCTCTTGAGGGAACTTCTTCTTCTTCTAACTGCTCATACTAAGCTTGATCTTCTTGAGATGTTGTTATTTGGAAGAAGTGGGCCCTAATTTGTTGCATTATTGGTAGACACGTATTTGAGGTGGCTCATCACCATGCCCAACCATGTAGAATACCTCAACCTCTATAGTGTATTCATCTTCATCTTTTTTTTGTACTCAAATCTCATAGCGATGCTTCCAATAAATTTTTGGCCCTGGATGCAGTACATAAAGTTCTTCAAATGGAAGAGTTTGGTCAACATTGATCTTCTTCTATGGAGATGAAGTTGGCTAGTAATAGGATTCCTTAGAAGATTCTCCTAAGTGTCTATTATTGTAAGCATTTATACTATGTACCTTTTTCTTAGATACCCATTATTGACCATTCTTATTAGAGGCAAATCTCTGGGGAGCTGCACTAGATGTCACACCCATATTAACCTTCTTATTTAATAATCTTATTTTAGGAGTTCTCATCCTTCAAATTTTCTTACCCTTCAACTGTGATATTTTGATAGTGAATTTCTGGATGCAAGGTCTAGATTTCATGCTCCAATATTCACCACGTGGAGCAAATTTTAAATTTTCTTGAGTTGACATGGTAGATGGTATCTCTTTTGGTGGGATTCTCGAGGTCTTAGTTTCCAATGTCCTTTGATATCTCTTCTTCATTAAGCCATTCTCCTTTATAACTTTCCGAACTTTGTATATCTTGGCAGATAGAGTTTCGTGTTTCTTATTCTAAGGAATAGGAGCTTGTTATTGTTGTTCCAAGAAAGACTGCTTTAACTCGCAAATAAAGCTATTTCTTTTAACCTATTTTATATTTGGATATTTGTTTTGGGTGAGAATGTTAACCACTGGCACCAATGCTGGCAGCATAGACGGATGCACAAGTAGTGGTTATTGAGCTCGTAGCTATACATTCAACTTTCTCCTCTTCCTTATAGATAATCATCCTCAAGATGAGGAAGCTTCATAATCATGACTTCTAGGTACGAAGGGCTCCATTGGTAGTGTGATGATTCTTTATAAGGTTGGTAGTCAAAACTTTAAGATGTGAGAGTCTTTCGAAGACTAAGGTCCTGTTTTATTGAACTGCTTTAGCAGTAGCAGTTTTAGCAGCTCATTGCTATTGCACAAATAAGCACATAAAGCATGAATTTCAGTAGAATCAGGCCTCACAGAATGACCTTGAATAGTCATGCCATAAATAGGTACGGTAGCAGCCTTTCTAGTAGCTACAAAAACTCTAAGCTACCAAATCGGATGGTGGTTTTAGAGTCTCCAGTGTTGATGATGGCATTAGCTAGCTGAATGTTAGCACCTCATCCCAGTTGGATGATAAAGGGAGTATTTTATAGTTTCATGAATTTTAAGAAGGCAAATTGGGTTTTAGATAAGACATTACACAGAGATTTTGCATACATTTTGTAAGGACTTTTTGATATGAGTTATGGTTTCCTATAGGTACAAGCCTCAATAGATAATTACCCCTCCTGATAATAAGAGAGATTTTTTTATTAAGGCTAATCATTAAATAGGTTGCATAGGTTGTAAATCTAGCGTATAATAGCAACAACTTTAGGATTTGAATTTTGGATATGAATTTTGGAGTTTGAGATTTAAAATTTATAACCATAAACTTAAAATAGGTAATGGTGGGAAAGAAGATGAGCCTGATAAAGATCTCATGGTTCCATCATCCTGAGCTGTCATGTTCCCTGGTCTACTTAGTCTGAGGTGGTAGTCAACCCAACCTGATAGAAGGAATCTTATTAGTAGCTATGGGTTACTTCATCCAAGAATACCTTATAAACCTGGGATGGTGTTTGTCTAAGGGGATATATCAGAATCCACCTTAGCTAACAGAGGTCTTTATGCCTATCAAATATACCCTATGATTCATCGCTCAAGGGTTTTAAGTCATTAGGGAACATATGGGCTTTGACAATGATCATAATATAATGGTGTCATTTTGCAGCAAAACCATCATACCAGAGGGCATGTGTCACATCCCTAATGACAAGAGACTATTTGAGGATGAACCTTAATGATACACCTAACATGCATTCGCTCTTTATGAGCTGAAATTAATTTCAAATTTATCACCCCCGACAAATGATTGCGGGAGGTAGATGTGTTTAGTTTTGGATTTTTAGGTAATATATTTTATTTCAAGAATTTGTGCTTTTATTTGATTTGAGATTTAACCCCTCTGGTTGAAATTTTTTGTTAACACTACCATCATCAGGGTGACATTAGAGTCACTTATATTTTTATAGGAATTTGGAAGGTATTTGATGATTCAAGTCATGTTAACTCCAATCCTTTTAAGGAGGAGGATGAAACTTGAATATTTGATCAGCTTAGCATTTGTATATCGTTGGATTTAGGAATCATATGTGATGATCATGGCACATGAAGGTTATATTTAGTTTGGAAATAGAACTTTATATTAGTGAGCATTTGACCCTACGCAACATTCTCAGACATTTGTGCTTGTAGCTTTAAAATATTTACCATAGCATATGAGTGGTGTGTTGTACTTTAGTTTTGTGGGATCATATTTAATACAAAAAGTGGGAATTTTAAAATATTTAAATTTGATCCATTGTGCCAACGATTTCATTAAGAAATGCCCAAATTTTCATTTAATGGCCTACAAATACCTTTTTTCCTCATGTATAAGTATTTTGTGGATCTGGTGGCTTACCTTAACTTGACTATGAAGAAATCTGCTCCATGATTATTACAATATCATTTACTAACTAACCCTTATACGCAAATCTAAAAATACCTTCATCAATCTCATTAGAAGAATTAAAGTTGCTAGTAATAACTTGAATTTGCCTTAGATAAAAGGAGGTAGTTTCTAGTCAAATTTATCTAAAAATAGGAGAAACTCCATATTATTATCTTTGAGGAAGTGATCTCTTAACTTAGACCTTAAACAACAAATAATTTTTCCATACACCTCGATCATTTCCTCCATTTATATGCTTATTTTTATGATTTTTCCCTTTTTTACAAGGTCTATAAGATGGTAGAGTACAAATATAATTGGTTGTGGCATAAATGTTAAGGGAAGTAGAACCCATAGAATAGGAACATTTATCTTCTTGATTTTCACCATCTTTTGAATTATGGAATATCTTTTTGTGCATCATAAAATATATCTTTTACATTATAAATATCAACCCCAAATAGTCCTTTATTGAGGAAGTCATTGATCTAAGGGATTGCATCTTCTCAATTTTATTTAAGGTTGTAATTCTGCCCTTTACATAGATTTGAAGTTGCTAATGAATAAATTTAACTTGATAGCTAATTTATCTTCATCCTATCTTTGTTTAGTTTTTGCAAGTTGTTTTACTTTTGCAAAATGACAACTTTCAAAATAAATAATTCAAGTATTAAAATGCCACCCTCTTTTTACTTCACTTCCGTTGAATTTCCTTTTTAGAAACATTAGTAGTACACATCAATATGAATGAATCATTTGACATTAAAGATGCCTCCAAAATGTTGGTTCTATTAACTAAGACTCTAGCACAAACAATTTCTTTATTAAAATTAATAACTTGTTTATTAGTAAAATTAGATAGTTCCAAGATTTGCAACGAGTCACCATTTCTAGAAACATGCTTAAATTCATCAAATTTTTTTTAGGCAATGAGATTTATTTAGTCGTAAAGTTCTGTTTAATGTCGAACTAGATCTCAATGTCACAATTCATTATATAAGGCTTAATTTGTTCTAGGGTCATCATATTTTTAACTGCCTTTGCACATTGACTTCAAATTCCTCAAATTTATATTTATATATATTTTTATTAAATAAAGTGGGGGTTCAATCTTGTTTAAATTCAATTTTTGTAATTTCTCAGTATCCTCTCCTCGCTAGGGGTGGTTAGGGAGGGCACTTACCCATTTGGCTCGACTCGACCAGATTAAATCAAAGGCGAGGAGTTTGGGAGAGCGAATCGATCCCAATAAGAATCTTCAAGTTTTCTAATGTGTGCGGTCTGCTGATTTAAGCAATTTAATTTAATTTTAATTAAATTTAAATATATTTTTATTTCACCTAAAAATTCGACAGCCTTCTAGTGCCCCCTCCCCGTGGAACTTTTATTTGGTCCGGTCACAGGACGTAGCTTTACGTTCGGCCGCGACTAGAATCGCGCCACGCGTTCTCACTATTTACAGCGCCCCCCAAAAACCTGACCCAGAACGGACCCAGGATGGCTCGGTATTTCTCGATTTTGCTAGGTATTGCTCTGTATTACTAGGTATTGGTCGATTTTGCTCGGAAATAACCAATATCGAGCAAATACTGAGCAATACCGAGTAAATACCGAGCAATACCGAGCAATATCGAGTTGTACCGAGTTTTTTCTAGAAAAACTCAGTACAACTCGATATTGGTCTTCATAGAGCAATATTTCTCGTTATTGCCAAGCAATACCTAGCAATACCGAGCAATGCCGAGCAAATACCGAGTTATACCTCGCAATACACGAACATAACATTCCCGGGTTCTAGTCTGGGTTAAGTCGTCGGGCTACGCGGTAAAGAGTAAGAGCACGTGGCGACATGTTATTGGTGGCCGAACGTAGCTCTACGTCCGATTAAAGGACGTAATAATTCTTCCTCACCGTGAGGGGAGGTTGGGGAGGGCAATTTTACTTTTGGCTCGACTTGGCCGAATCAAATCAATGGCAAGGAGATTGAGAGAGAAAATTAATCCCAAAAAGAGACCTCAAGTCTTCAACCCCTCGGCCGGATCATATCGATGGCCAAGAACTTCGAGGGAGACTGCAGCTAAGGCTTAGAAGACAGGAGTTGAGTCGGCGGAGCAGGAGGCTGGAGTTCAGTGGTTGACGAAACTTTGGTTGGAGGCAGTGTCGACAGTTAGTACGGCTAGGGCACTGTGGGTTCAGATATTTCAGCCATATAGGGCACAATACTAGGCGTCAAAGGTGTCAATCGACAACGTAAGTTCAATAATTGGCGAGTTCGGCACAAGCAGGAGGATCAGGGAGTTTTGGTTGCTGGAGACAAATGGATGACAGTTTGATCGCGGGTAAGAGTGGGAAAAGCTTCGACTGTGGAGAAATGAAATAGAGCTTAAATAAGGTCTTTAGGTTTTCTCTCTGTGTTCCTTTTGCGACTGAATGTCTGAAAGATTCAATTTTGGTGTTTAGACATCCCGAGGAATGACAATTTGTGTCGTGGGGTTAGCGTGGGTTACATTATCATGGGATTGTGGGTTGAGGCCGGTGGTTACAGTTCAATACCTAATTAGATCAATTAATTATGCAATCAATCAAATTGATTATAGATTATACTATATATATATATATAGGTATTGAGTTGTTCTAATCGTACTATACTACTATTCATTCATACAGTATGATCAGTGAATAGACTTTGACTGATTCTCCTGTAGACTATTCATCGTACCGTACTACAAAAGGAGAATTGAACTAATCATAATGTATGATCAATAGATCATACTATATGAGTAGTGATGGATAAATTGAAAATTAGGATTTTTATTGAAGCATACTATTTAAATAACTGTAATTTTATTTGAGAGTCTTTTGACAGTCAAGGGGCTTATGTAATCTATGTGAGAGAGTTTGAAAAGACGGCTTTGGGTAAGGGAGAGAAATGTGTTGTTGACAGAGAGGGAGAATAGCCTTGTGAGATCAAGGCAGATTGAGAGAGAGAGAGAGAGAGAGAGAGAGAGAGAGAGAGTTTACACATGGTTGCTCCAGCTAATATCTATCTTCTTCCTCCATGAGTCAAAGTTTTAATTGAGGAAAACTTTGGAAAGAACCTCTATCTTGGAGTCAAAGGGCTACCGACTAATTTATTGTATAGTTGATAGGGATTCGACTACTTCGCCACATCGGGTTGGTGGAAGATATTCTTGTAAGGACTTCTTCATCTTGCAGGGCGAGCAAAATGAGAGACCTTAAGGAGTTTAATGCTATACCAAGAGGGGATTCCGGGGAGTGGACGTAGATCAAGCTCATCTAATCACTATAAAATTTTGATGTGTTTTTCTTTTTTTTTCGTATTTTATTTTCTATGATATATTTTCTTGCATATTTTATTTACATGCAGTCTGGTTTGTGTTTTGATTTTTGAGATCCAAGACTTGTGATTGATTTAGGTTATTTTTTAGTTAAAAATAAATAAAAAACAGAAAAGAAAAAGAAATAAAATATATACCTAACTTTTACAAAAAAATCTAGAGAAAAAAATAATTTTTATTTCATTATTCGCCTCCGCATTATGAAAATGTGATTTTGATTTTAAGTTTTGAAGTTGGTTTAAACTTTCAAAAACATAATTTTTGAAAAGAAAATTTTGAAAACATCAATTTACCCCTCTCTTGGAGTGTCGCTCTAGTTCAAATTATTTACAACCATAAATTGAACTTTTAACCTAAAATAAGAATTTTTTAAAGAAACTTCATTAATGAGCCCTCTTAGTAAGTTCATTTAGAGTTCGCAAGCTAACTTTGATGATGACTTTTATCAAATTCTATGAACAAGGTTTATTTTTTATTCAAATTTTGGGCAACATCTATATTTTCAAGAGTGAAAAGATTGGAGACTTTATAGGAATATTTTTTTTTAGAGCTTAAGGGCTTTTTCGCCAATAGTTTTAAATACTCATCACTGAATTCTTGTTATCAATATGATTTGATTAGCTTGACTTAGACCACCATGGGTATACAAAGCAATAAAAAGATTTTAGTCCATTTTTAATTTGTTTGTCTTGCATCTAAATTTCTCTTTATTTTATTTTATTATATATTTTTTTTTAGAGATGACATGACCTATTTATCTAAATTTCTCTTTATATTACTCCCTTTCATTATAGAAATAATTCAATTTTAATTGGCAATTGCCGCAAAAATATAGAAATGATAATGTATCTAACAAAATTTTAATTTTTTTTCAAAAATTTATTTGAACAATTCTATTAGGTTGTTCTCATCAATATTGGCATTTCATTTTTAACCCTATGAAGACCAATCTGCAAAAAAAAAATTATATCTAGTTATTATTATTATTATTATTATTATTTTGCTGAAAGCATCCAACTCCTGCTGGCGGTAAACAAAGCCCTTTATCTAACAAACAGCTACTTTTCAAAAGTTTTATGATTTTTAAATGCCTTATGAAAAAATTGTTCGTACTATATATGACCAGCAAGCTTTTGATTGAAAGTGGGGGAGAGGAAACGGCAAGCGAGAACGAGTGAGAATGGGAGAAGAAGAAGCTAAAAATGTTGAGATCCGGGGATCCACTGAAGAAGCTACCGCGCCCCTCCCTGTTGACCCGCTAGTGTCGGCACCGTCGGAGTCTCCGAAGGAAGAAGCGGAAGAGAAGTCGATGCTTCCGTCGTCGCCGGAGAAGAAGCCCGAAGAGGTGAATGCACTAGCCATAGTTGAGAGTAAGAACTCCACTTCTTTATTCAGCCCCTGTTTAAGAGAGTTAAGGATTTCGTTGCCACATCGTTTTTGTGTTGCTCCCTTCTTTAGTCTTGGAAAATTCAAGTTCACTATTTTTCCTGTTGAAAAAAAATATTTTCACAATTAAGCTCTATGAATTTTTGTTTTTCTATTTCTTTCCTCAATGATCAAGCTTTTGGTGTCACGAATTCGCGTTTAAAACCAGTTATCTTCACAGTACCTTTTACCCTTCTTCTCTCTCTAGCAAGTCAGTGTAAAGCAGATTTATTGCATACAACTCCTAGGGTAATTGTATAGCAAAGTTTCACATTGGATGTCTTTTTAACGACTATTTCATCAATCTTATTCATCCCTCTCACAGGCATCACACCATAGCGTTCGAAATATTAAAGTTCCATTTAATGATTATGAGTAATATTCCTGTCAATGATTTCGAGTTGTTTCGGATTTAATAACTTGTGTACTCTAATTGTTAGTGCTGTAAATACATTATTTTTGCTTTCAAAATGTCCTTACGAATCATTTTTAACAAAATTTTTATAGTGGCTTCTGGATTCTTAACCATAACTTACGATCAGGAGCTTCACACATTCACTCTTGCTAACAATGAAATATAACATTAATTTTTGTTCATCTCATGTATTGGATTGATAAGATGACTGATATTTATGTATGTTATAAAACGATTTCCATGCCTAGGATAAGCTCATGAATTTCATTGTTCTGATGTTTATTATTATTAATTGCTTATTTTTATCTTCACTCTGGTAGTTGTTTACTTTTGATCAAAATAAACAGAAACAAAGAAAATAAGTTACAAATCTGGGTTTCCTAGCCCACAACCTGTCTGTGATGGGTGACTGAGGGAATTACATGTTTTTGTTTGTTTAGTACAGCAATAGTTATTAAACTGCATGAAGAAAGCTCTGAGTCTCTCTTTAATGGTGGCATAGTATTTTGAAATGCTCATTTATGAGATATGATAATAATAAACTAGCTATTTCTAGTGGTTTATGTTGTGCGGTGTCTTCCCAAGAAAAAACAGCATTGGTGCTGCTTTACATGATTTTTTTTTCTTTTAATTTTATGAAGAACGTGTTTGTGTTTAAGATCTTTAATGTAAATCTATTATGAGATGCAAACTTTCATAAAATAAACATATTGAATTTATTGGCCACAAACTTTTAAAATTTTAACAATTGTTTGCTACTTTTGATGAAAATAAATAAATTCCAATGAGAATTCAGTGGTCTTTTACTAGAAATAATGAATTGAAATTTATTAAATTTGAGTAAACTAAATTGTGTGATCAAGCCAGTAACAAATTTTAGAACAAAGGAAAAGTAGAGGGAAATAATCCATCAACAGCTGGCCTCGTTTTTGATCATGGAGACAACTCTTGAAAAGCTTCAGTTTACAAACTTAATCAAGCAGTTCACTTCCAAAAGTATATAGAATAGCACATTAAAATAGAATTTTATTTAAAACTGTTGATTAAATTTGTTCATGAATTTGCCCCTTATATTTAAACACAAAGTCTTTTTGGAATTCTTATACAATAAAAACAAGAAGAAGAATCATCCAATTAGTTGATAGATTATAGGTCAAAATATTGCTAAACATATCACATTCTTATCCATTCTGCAAAAAACATAGACAGATTGTAGTAGAAGGCTAGTTACCCTACTTCCAAACATAAGCACTACAAATATCACAACATAATTCTAGAAACATTAAGGAGAAGCTACTGAATAGTTGTTATAAAGGAAAATTAAAGAAAATGTGTTTTTACTTTACAGAAGTTAATATTAGTAATATTTTTTATGTTATTTAAAGATATAGGGATTATCTTAGTTAATATCAAAATTTATGTGTTAGATGTAAATACATAATAATTATGTTGTTTGCATATAAAGTATCCAGGAATTATAATTTTGGACTCTTTAATTCTATCAGTATTATGTTTGTTTCAATGTTTTTATTTGAGAGAGTGTATGATCATACTCTACTTTCTCCACCAACAGAGGTTATAGATCTTCCATCAACTGGGAAAAGCTCTGGTGGTTCAGGTTCAGCTGATAGAGGCAAGCATTGAAAATTTTAGTTGTAAATGCAATGAAGCGAGAGAATGCATTTCTTTTAATATACTTTTAGTCATGTTTAAGGGAAAATATCCTACTTCTTGTGCCTTCAGATGCTGTTCTTGCACGGGTTGAGAATGAGAAGAAAATGTCGCTTGTCAAGGCCTGGGAAGATAGTGAGAAGGTCAAAGCTGAGAACAAGTACGTCATTTGTATAGAGTTCAGTTTAACTTGATTTGAAGTTACTTACAAGCTGTTTCTTGTGCAAATTGAAAATTAGGTTATTGCTTCCTACAACTTAAACCAAAAACATTTTTACACTCACTCCAATAGCTAACCCGCACAGAAACTCATGCACAAAGTAAATAGAGATTTTCTTATTAGTATATCTACGTTCTCATGAGTAAAAATTTATATAAGGAATTGGCATTGATTATTGATTCATTATATCTTCATTTTGGGTGATATTCTCCTTTATTGCTTTATTTTTTGCTTATATATAAGAATATCTGTAGGAGAACTAGAATTAAATAATCAAAGATGTAGCCTTTTTAAGCTTTGATCTAGTGTCCCCTCCCACTTCCTTTCCCATGCTTGTTCTCACTCTTGGTCACCTCACAACACCTGCCTCCTTTCTCTCTCATAGTTGAAACCTCAAAGCCAACCTTATTCTCTCCCTCATTCTCTCTGGAAATCAGCCAACATGCAAACATCCTTCTCCTATTCAGGAGTAAAACCAACACCCTACTAGAATATCTCCTAATCCACTAACCTCTCACATCACCTCTCTCTGATAGTCTTAAACTCCAATCTGTCTATACATGTTTTCTTTGCCAAGCATCACACAACTCATTCAAGCCAAGTTTGCATTCAGCTTGCTCTCCCACTCTCTTTCTCTATCTCTAACCATTAAGCAAGAGCTGATCGCCTCTCTTACCCTCTCTTTCTCTCTTGGACTAGTTTCCAAATCCTCACAAGTAGTTTGACCATCCTCTATCCACGGAGTTGGTAATCACCATTAGTTAATATACATGTCCTTCTTCTATTACTAATTAATAAAATCCAATCACCCCTGTGGCCTTCAATCGAGAACACTTTGTTGGTGTACACAAGAATAGCATCTTTGATGATGTCATTATAATCTCACCGCTCATTGCTTCAAGAAGATTATCTATCATCCGCAACTTTTGATTTCAAGCTCTCTGTTAAAAACATAATTTGCACATGTCACGTAGAGTTTTTGGGAGTATTTTTTTATCAACATTGTCATATGTGCTAAACATATATAGTAGGAATTTGTAGTAGTTATTATTATAATATTTCTTTATTATTATTATATATATATATATATATATACATTTATTATGTTTATCTTTTATTATTCTCTTCTCTTGTAATATATAAGCATGTTGGGCCTAGCATTAAAATTAGTCAAATAAAAAGGTGGCTCTTTTATGTTTTCAATATTGTCTTTATGCTTTGGTGCTGCTGTTGTTGTTTTTGAAGTGAGTGGTTGCTACATAATCTAGAACATATATCATAAACTAGTAAATGAAAACTCTGACATGCCTCTTAGAAAATGTTTAGGACAAGCTATAATAGACATAAATGGTATCATGCCATCCTTTCGACGAAGGCCAACTAGATCTCACAGCAGAATTCTGTACTAGTTAAGCTATTATCATTATTCATTTTTGTTGGAATTGGAGTCAAATTTTCACTTAATAAAATCTTCATATGATATTGATGAATATCCTCTTTAGACTATTCCATCTTTTTTAAGGTTATGGGATATATTTTGTAGATCTTCTATTAATGTAAAGATGTTAAAATGACCATTTATTGACTTTAAGATATCTTTTGATATCATTTATTGAGCTTAAGAAATATTGTAAATGTCTGTGGATTCTGGCAATAAATTCTATTCCCAAACCCATTCCTTATTATCGCTATAAATGGTGTCTTAGAATGAAGGGTTTGACATCCCAAGGCTACAAAAAAATGGAGAGAAGCGAGAGAGAAAGGGGTGTTGATCAACTTAGAGAACAAAGGGTGGGGATTTTCGAGTAATTGGAAGGATATTTGTGTTTTCAATAAGGAGATGCTGCTAATTTAGTTCCGTCTAAATAAGTTTTTGGCCAAAGTGGGGATAAATACTCATTTGGACCTTGCAACAGATAAGGGAGAGAATAATGATATTAAGAACTATATCTTCTTCATTTTCAGTCCTCTTATTTGAACTAGGTAGTTTTGTTCGCTCTCAGACATTGTTATATATAGTAGTATTTGCATCATTATTTCTAACTTTTTATCAAGTGAAATTCTTAATGCATCTCTTTTTTAAAGCTTAATAGAAAATATAATTTCCATGTGACTGTGGATGTGAGTGAGTGTCATTGAATCACATAAACTTTATCTTATATTTGTGCTCTTTGTTGTATTTGTTCTCCTTTGTTCGTTTAATTTTTGATCAAACTCTTGTTATCATCCATTATTAAATTTGTTTTTAGAAGAACTCTCCTTGCATTTTTTTGCCCCTCAGAATACCAATTATTGTAGTATTTATGTTTGCAATTGATTTGCGAGTCCTGATCTTTCTCCTAACCAAACACCCCAAGCATTGGTTTGCTATCAACTAAACCTTTATTTCTTTCCTTTCTATCTTATTTATATTATAATTTCTCGGTACTCAGACAATATATTAATGTTTTTGTTTATTTTTCAGATAATATTTCACATCATTTATGTGCGCATCTGTGCTGTTCTTTTTGTGAATGCCAAAGCACCTAGATTAAACTCAAAAAACAATCATTCTATTTGTCAAACAGAGCAATTAAGAAGATGGCTGATATCTTAGCATGGGAGAACTCGAAGAAGGCAGCAGTAGAAGCTGAACTAAGAAAGATAGAGGTAATAGATATCTCTTGCTTGGTTTAGTCTTTTTCACGATAAAATGATGTGATTATACTGAAGTTGTGAGCATTTTGAACTAATTCAGTTTGTTGAATTCTGACAAAATGCCACTCAGTAAAACTTAAAACTATAAGAAAAAGGAATTGCCACAACTTATGTTCACAGACAACCTGAAGTCTAACACAGACGTGAAACATAAATGAGAATAACTGAGGAAACATTCGACAAGAAATTATATATCCAACAACAGGGAAGCATGGGAATCGTATGCAGTAGAATATTTTACTCAACAATATTTTACTCAACATTTCTCAGTAATTAGACAATAGTAATGATACAAGAAAGCAATAAAAAGAGTTCCAATAAGACATTTTTCCTCTAAAAAATCTTGAATCGCCATTCCTTGAAGCATTATCAGCATTGTAGGAAGTAAGGCATGGAGTCAGTTCTCCTCCAAACTTCTTTAGCTAGCCCTCAATTGATAAAATTTATGGTTTCACGAATCTAATGACAGCTGCAAAGACCGTTATAACAACTACCAAAACTACCCACGCTCTTTCAAGTAGGTTTTCCTAGGCCTCGTTTGATTCCCGGCGCCTTTTTTTCCTTCTTAAATGGAAGTTTTAAGAACGGGTAAGCAGAAACTTTTTCCTTCTCAGATCGACAAATATACAGAGTTTTAAGAAAATGATTTTTACAAAAGTTGTCTAAACAAACATAAAATAGCAACCATTTTTTCCGATTGTAACCGGAAATGGCGTAATTATGCCCAACCAAACAAAGCCCTAGTCTTTTTGCACGCAGCAGTACAAAAGCTTTGAGTTCTAACGGTGCACCGCCACTCCATAACTGCTTAGCGGAGGAGAGATCAGTTTCCTTGCTTTAATAAACTTGTATAGCATGTTTACAAAGAAAACTACTAGAAGACTGCAATCACCATGCTTTCTGATCCTGAGGCAAACCTGGACTGTTCTTATGGAGATGAGCTTATAATACATCTTTAAAATTGACTATCTGCGCCCTATTTTGCAATATAATTACGAAAGCAGATTTTCAACGCACTCCTCCATTGACTAACTATTGAGCATTCTTAATCTGCAGCTATCTTAAGTAGTCTGAGAAATTTTTTGTATAAGCAGCTGGCTTCAATCAATTGGTCAGTTCATAAAACATATTTTTTGTTCAAAAATCTATGATTGTAACCGTTTCCAAAAGCGAGAATCCCTTCTTTTTCTAGCCCATCTCATCTTGAGGCTGTTACTTCCAATGTAGTTTAGATACAAGATCTATCGAGATTGAATTTCAAAATGAAACCTTTGTTTTCTATAACATACAACGCTAAGAAAAGATTTTATTACTCCATAAAATGAACACCATAATTTAATATATTTGATCTATAATACCAAATATGAAGTATATAGATGAGTGTATATCTGCATAAGTTTTGGTTGGGCAGTTAACTATTTATGGCCTTGGTGGCATTATGCAGTAAAAGGATTTCAAGGAGTTTAAAGTTAAATTTTTTAAAGTTATAGCTATGTTTCAGAAAAAATCATCAATTATAAAATTGGGTATAACAGAACTGATAATAGAGGCGGATGTTTTATAAAATCAGAAAGCTTAACTTGATGAAAGAATATTAGAGAGACATTTAGAATAACATCTATCAAAGATTAAGTGGTTGATAGACTAATAAAAGATTTACATGTTAAACTTAGTATAGAATTAGCTTGTAAGACTAGGAAAAAAGGGTATACACCCAAGAGAACATGCATAGAACCTGATATAAAGGCATTTCAACATAATTGTTTGGCAAAGAGAAGCAATTTTGACATCTTAAAATTGCAACAATGAACCTGATATCATTTGGATTTACAACCCATTCCTACAAACTCCCATTTTTGTAGTTAATTTTAGAGCTGAAAAAGCCTTTGAACATGACAATACCCGACATTAAAGTCTCATTATGGTTGAGTTATCTCAATGCCTTTTTGATATCTTCATGGTTGGATTGATGCGAGCATTCATGTGGTGATCTTATCTTATAAGTATAACTGAATTTAGTGTCTTAGCTTGAACACAAATATGTACTAGTTTGTCTAAGATTATATTGCTTGGAGCCAAAATGAGAATGTTATGATGAATACCTGTTATGTTCTTCTGTTATTCTCAAGCGACTTAAAAACTTAAGAACTGAACAGGAAGCCCTGGAAAAGAAGAAAGCAGAATATGCTGAAAAGATGAAGAACAAGATTGCTACAATTCACAAGGAAGCAGAAGAGAAGAGAGCCATAGGGGAGGCCAGGCGCAGTCAAGATATTCTCAAGGTAGAAGAGATGGCTGCAAAATACCGTGCAACTGGTCATTCTCCAAAGAAGCAATTGGGATGCTTTTGAGGAATGATGTAATTTCTTTTGCTTTGGTTGTCAGAGTTTTGATGTTCGTTCTTGTTTTTCTTCTTTTTTTTTTTCATCTTTGTTTTTGAGTGACATTTTTGGCAGTTTAATTGTGGCGTGCATGTGTGATCGTATTTATACAAATTATTTTTTTGAAAGAATAAACTATTTTTTGTATTCTTAATTTGTGAACAGTCATTCTTATTGGTCCAGCAGCAGTAATAAATTCATCATTTAAATCTAATTTTACTCAGTTGTCAACAATTCTGCAAGCTGGAAGCTTATTTACAGCTAAAGCTAATTCATAAAGATGAGACGCGAATTGCATTGCAAAATATTGAATCCAAAGTAGTAGTTTGTTACTATGTTAAGTCATATTGCTGCTACTACTTTCATGCCGGATGCAAACATGCTTGGAGATGATGAAGATAAGAAGGTGATTATCTCTCTTGAATGATGTAACTATTCAAAGTAGAATATAACATGAAAATTTTGATAGTGGATATCGAGAAACTCAATGCATGGATATATCACTCATGAAAAGGTTGATTTTTTTAGTCATTGAAGTTCAGGCATTTGATATACAGAAAATTTTATTCGATGGTGTATGTAGAAGATCTGTGAAAGAAGAGAAATAAATTGAGGCAACACTAAGGATAATTTTTGTAGGAAGGACACCACAAAGTTTTGTGGGCTCCGAAAATTTGTGCCCCGGCCTCTGCGTTCCCCTTTATCTTTTTCGGCTTGTCGATGAAAGTTTTAATGAGAATGTTTCGAGACAAACTTTTAGAAGGCATATTGGGTTTGGAATTAGACATTATCTAGAGATTTTGGTCTTATTTTGTGAGAACTTTATGATATGAGTTCATATTTTATGTAGCCGCAAGCCGCTATAGTTAATTATCCCTCCTGATAGCGAGAGAAAACTTTCAATTAAGACTATTCGTCAAATAGATACATAGTATGTGGTTTACAGTAACAACATATTTAGGTATTTAAAATTTAACATTTAAAATTAGAAATTTACCACCTTGCACTTAAAGTGGATGGTGGGGTGGTGAGATGATAGACCCGATCAAGATTTCATAGTTTTGTCATCCCGGGTCATTATGATTCTTAATCTACTTAGTCAGAGGAGTTAGTTGACCCAACTTGACAGAATGATCATTGTCAGCAGCTATGAGTTGATTTGTCCAATGGTACCTTACAAACCTGGGGTGAATATTTGTTTAAAGGGATAAATTTGAATTCGTCTTAGCTAATAGAGGGCTTTGTGCCTTATCGATTATACCTTATTGATTCATTACTCAATAATTTAGCGTTGTTGAGGAACATACAGACTCAAACAATTATCATAATTTAGTGGTGTCTTTTAGCAGCAAAATCATCAGGCCAGAGGGTCCTGTTCATTACCGATTACTTATGATGTCATTTGGCTTCAAACCCACTAGTTAGAGGACATGTATCACATCTTTAATGGCAATAGATGATTTGAGAATGAATCCTAGTAATATTCTCAACCAGACATTCTCTCTTTGTGAGCTAAAGTGTTTTTTAAAATTTTCTACCTCGGCAAATTGTTGCAGAGGGCGAATGGTTATTTTTCTTTTTAACTATTTTGATGATTTATTTTAATTTTAAATATTGATATCATTGAGCATATTTAATGGAAATTTGGAGGTATTTTAAATATTTGTGGTCCCCTCTAGTTGAGATTTTGTGTCAATATGACCATCATCGAAGTACTTATAGCTAATTTTATTTTATTGGTTGGACATTGTCTATTCTATTTATTTATCAACAGAGGATCAGGCTCGTTGTCTTGGTTATGCTTTTGTTAGTGAATTTTCTTGTTATATACCTTAAAGGTCAAATATTAACATACAAAATAAATATCCTGCTCGATACTGCAATCATATATTTGTTCGATAGTTCGAGTAGCCTCGACTCCTATCGATTCATATAGAAGGATCATGCTCAAACTTAGGTTCATTTCTTAACCCGCGCAACATCCTCCGACGTCATATGTGCGCCTTCAACACACTCATCGAGACCTATGCGGGCACATGTTTTTGCATATATTTTGCATAATGTGCTAATATGATGGTGGTGTATATGCAATACAACAATTATATATGTCACATCTATATATTCACACACAAAGTTATACTTTCTTCTACATGTTAACATACTAACATATGTGTTTTTGTATTTGCATGTATGCATATATATTAACACATATATTTGCATCTTGCATGATGTGTTTGCATAATGCACGTTGCATACTGCAACGTGTATTTTGCATGCAACAATATATATGCGTTTAATATATTTATATGTTGGGTGAGGATGCCTGCAATATGTCTACTAATTCCTAACTACGTGTAGTTATGACATGCTTGTATCATACATTTGTGTAATTAATAAGTGTAAATAATGTTATATTTTATGTGTTAGTTTTTCAATAAAAATGTGTTATTTTAGTTATGTTTGTGCAGAAAAATACACAAATTAGATAAAACTTTCAAATATGGTGTAACGCCACAGTGTTAAACACAATACTGCCATGACACCATCATTGACACTACCGAAGCAGCCAAAAAAGGACATGACAGCACCCAATCTCTGTTTAGAAGTGTCGCAGCGTTAGAGAAGTAATTAGCGCCTCAAAGTCCAGCAAAGTATCCCAATGCCGCAACATCAAATAAGTCAGCGCCGTAAAGCCCATCAAACTATCCTAATACCGCAGCATCGAATGAGTTAGCACTGTAAATCCCAGCAAACTATCCCAATGCCACAACATCGAATGAGTCAGTGCCGTACAACCCAATCTTTGTCTGTACAGCACCATGATGCCAAATTCCAGCACCACTAAGTCAAGAGAGTGTCACATGGATGTCACAGCGCTTAACCGCCAACAACATCGTGACTAAACATTTGTTACTGTTTAGGCTACGATCTACCAGCAAAGCGTCGCATTGATTCATTAAATAGTCCATATCATCAAGGGCCATAGCGAAGGAAACCCTTCAACACTGTGGCGTTAATACATTTTATGGGTGATGCGACGCAAGTGTCTCAAGCGTCGCAGCACCAAAATCTATTTCTGTATTTTTCTATAAATTATCTGTTTGTAATGTTAGTAGAAGAGTTTAGTCACTTATTTAATTTCAGTCTTTATAATGCTTCTATGATTTTTTCTTATGAGTGACAACTAAGGAAATCCAGAGAAGTACTACATACATTCCATTAGAATGCTTAGCTTTAATTTATGGAAGTAATTCTATAAGCTCAAGGAGGATTATAGAGGAGATCATTGAACATCCATTGATTTTTTTTCTTCTATATTTTATTTCTTTTGTGCAATTAATGAAAGTGAATATGCTTCGCTTATTCTTCATGTCTGACTAAATTCTCTAATTTTGGATTGATGATGTAAATAAAATATGGAGTACTAATGAATTTTTTTTATCAATAATTTTATGATATTTTCAATATACCAAATATTTCTTTTATGAAAATAGCGGTCTATGTTTAGTTAATATCAAGTGTAATGTGGAGCCTAGGAATAAGAAAGTATGTACAACTAGTATGTTGGATTGATATGATGCAAGCATATACATAGTGCTTATCATGTATAAAATTTTTAGAGATAAATTATCATGAGAGGTTTTTAATAGTACATACTTTACTTACTATTCTAAGATTTTTATAGGGTAATATACTATGTGAGTTTAGAATAGTTTTGAGGTCAGAAGAGTTTAATACGACTTTTGTCTCTTCAAGCTTGACTGAGCAGTTAGTGATGTATATGCTTTGAATATCATCAATCTAAGTAAGAATAATTAGGAAACATATTGCATTTACATTCCATCAATCCAAAATGATTTATCAAAATAGTATTTCATTTAAATATATATATTTTAAAAATTTAGTGTTTGAATTTTTTTAAAAAAATTATTTTAATTGAGTAGGATAATTGTTATAGTTAAAGTAGACAGTGCTAGTATTTGTAAGTAAATATTCTTACTCGTGGGATCAATACTATACTATATCATTATATTACTTGATTCGGCATGTATACTTGCGTATATTACGTAGGGTTTTAATAATTTTTATATCAAAGAAAATCTAAGCATTATTTAGGGATTTATAGAGCCCTAAATCTTTTTCATAATTCTTTATATCCCTATTAAGTTTTTAGTGCTGTTATATGGGAAGAATTTATTTTATTTACAAATTTACTATATTGTTAAATAAGTAATTAGTCATACTATATTCTTTTATTATTTTATTTTAATTTACTGATTGTATATATGTGATTACATGCTTATAATATATTTAGGGGAGGCACATTAAAATTTTGATTCTAAAATTGAGAAAACCCTCACGAAGTACTCAGATTGGATAAACCTCCATAAAACCAGCCCGTCAAAAAGACTGAAAAAAACTATCCGCCACCCAAAAAAGGGCTAAATACAAAAACCATTCCTTGGTTGTTAGAGACAGCCTTTTAAAGTCGAGACCTAGTTGCTGAACCAACAATCCAAAGAGGAGAAAATAGAGGATCCAAACATAATTGTCCTATAAACAAAACAAAAAACAAATCCAACCAAACCAACCAGAAAACCCAAACACCTCATCAAATACATTATCTAACCAAATGCTTAATATCATGAAAAGAATCCCAATTAGAAATTTCAACAAAAATAACATTCTTAATAAGCCTGCAAATTGTATTAGAACAATAATACTTATTTGTTAATCTCCTGTTATTCATTTCTTTCCATTAAAAATAAATAGAGCAGTAAGAAATCATAATTTTTTTTTGGAATTTGTATCCAAATTAAAGGTCATAATAAGTTCGAACACCTGGATCAAGGCTGGTCTAAGTAAAAAATAATTCAAACCAGGCACTAATTTAGGAATAATGCAAAACGATATATCACATTTAAAGAAAAGATTATTATAACTCTCTTCAGCATTAGAAGAAAGGATACATGTCAGAGTAACATTCAAAATCCTTTTCGTAAGATTATTAGTAGTTTTTAGACCTTTCAAAATAGTCATCCAAGCAAAGCAAGTAATTCTCATAGCAGACCTCTTATGCCAAATTTAAAAGCACCACTCCACCTTGATAAAGCTATCATAAAAACCAGTATGAAACATGTTAAAAGAAGGACGAAGAGGCACCCCACCCAAGAGATATTAGAAACCTTCTAAATTAATATAGGAATAACATAAACAGTAGAAATAACATCAGAAGGAATATGATCTGCTATATTTTAGTAACTAAAAATCATTTAATCGCCGACTATGCCCCTACTAAAAGAACCATTCATAGTAGAACCAATTAGACCATGAAGAGCTCTTTCCCCACACTAAGGATCCCAATAAAGAGAGAGAACTATTGGGAGAAATATTAAAAAGAATATTGTTATTTTTATTAAAAATTAAGTCCGTCCAACAAAAGAGAGAATCTTAGATTTTCAACTAGCAAGAAGCTTAGTGATAGGAACAAGTAAAGGTTGAAAATCAGAAGAAGTCTCTTACATGATATAAGCAACCACAAATATTTTGAAGTATTATGAGATATATCAATACCCAAACTCTAACAAATGTCATCAGCCTAACGATAATTTTTAATAAAATTAACCGCATTCTTGGTATGATTAAGAAATAGGCCAGAATAACTAGAAAAATAATCTAAAATCCCCTTCAGCTTTTCAGCATTCAAAATAAAGGCTTTCTCAAAAATCAAAACATCATCAATATCTAAAAGATTAGATATAGAAGTCTCACCAATATTAACTCCCTCAAAATTCACATTATCTTTTAAAAGCTTAGATTAAGAATCCATCACAATGCAAAATAAATAAGGAGAAAGAGGACAACCTTGATGGACCCTAAGAGAAGCTAAAAAAACCATTTAAAGAACCATGAAGTACAACCGAGAAGAATATGCATTCAAATATGACCTATATGTTCCTTCCTGGCAAAATTTTGTGAAGGATCGTGCTTTAAAAACATTTAAGAGAAGAAGCATGATATTAAATAAATTTTAAAGGAGCATACCAGTGTACATGAATTACATTTTCAAAGAAAATGCAAAGCAATTATGCATTTTCTATAGAAAACGCGATCGTACATTGCATTTTCTTTGAAAACGTGAACCTGCACTGCATTTTCAATTAAAATGAGACCTCCATCGCATTTTCTTTATAAAATGTACTTCACCTCATTTTAAATGCAAACCCGAACGCCCATTACATTTTATTTGCATTTTCCTGTCATTGGTTCAAGTGGTGTTGAAAATATCAGTAATATGATTTATTTGATTATTGGAATATTATCAGTGATGAGAAATATTAAGCGAATTTGCAGGAAATAATAAAAAAATTTCTAGTTCCATTGACTACCTTTGATTAAGCGAAATTGTTTTTAAATTTTGTTATTTTATTTAGTATTTATCTTATCATTTAGCAAATTATAAATTTATATTATTATTATATTTATATAATAGTTAATGGTTAATTTGTTTTAAAAATTTCTATTAATATAATATAAGTATGGAGAGGGAGATATAAAGAGGATATTAGTTTTATTATTTAAATAATATTTTTTAAAATAAAATTTCATATTTATAAGTTATGTTAGGAAATAATTATATTTGAGTATATTAAAAATATAAATTTTATTGGAGAACAAAAAAGTTGAAAAATAAGTTATGTTAAGAAATAAATATTTTAAATTTTTTTGGAGGATCTTATAAGATGAAGTGCATAATATTTAATAACTTTGTTTTAAAAAGATTTTTGTACTACTTTTTAAAATAATTATTTATTAAAATTTATTTTACTAAAAAATTAATTAAAAAATAATTAAAAATTGAATTCTTTATGCAAATGAGAGAGACTGTAAGGTCCACGATTTTTCATTTGTCTAAATAATAATAGGGAATATGAACTCTTCAGTGTATTATGATATTATTTGGGATGTATTTTTATTATTTTTTAAAATAATTTATATATAGTTTGGAATGAAAAAGTGTCAAAAGAAATAGTTATAAGTTCATGAAAATACATGATAAGTTCAGAAACAACATGAAATACATATGATAAGCGTTGAAATAAAGCTGAAAAAATTATTATTGCATGTGGGGCAGTACTATGCGTATACGCGCTTGGAGTTGGCTTAAAGTTGGACAGCATATGAAGTCCTTTATGAACTTCTTTTGAATGTATTGTCAATCTTTTATATTCAAAAACTTATTGTTTTGATCATCTATAATATTTAGCTCTATATATTTTTCAGATAAAAATGCATCTAATAAAGTATATCATATAGTATAAAGAATACAGTGTTGCACATTAATTATTGGATTTTCAACATTGACCACAACATAACCATCATGTTTCCATCCGATTTCACTAATTCGTGTCTTAAGAATACTCGTAGGAGCAAAATGATCATCAAAATCCCTGAACCTTTGATATAAAAATTTCCAACTCATATCAGTAAGAGTTGCTGCATCCGCATACATGGGATAACGAGATTTAATTACTTCATCAAATTTATCCCAAAAACTAATGTCTTCAAACCATGACCATTCATGTATACAGCATCGAATAATTTTATTTGATCTTGTTTTCTCCTCAAAGAATTCATCAGTGGGATACGACACAGATTCTGGTCGTACATCACTATGCGAGTTAGTGTTACATCACTAAAGTATCAACTTCGAATTTAACATGGATATGTAGGTGGAGTGGTGAGAGTTATCAATGTGACACCCCTAGGATCTAAATTGGAAGAATTATGTATTTATCATTTAATAAGCAACAACCAGAGCTATCTAATGTCATATATTAGTAATAAACATTACAACATATTCTATAATTTAAAATATCAATGTACATAT